>NW_020955297.1:805300-830463 GCF_003031625.1 Empidonax traillii | reverse complement strand
AAAACCAGTAGCTGATACCTAAACAACAACATTTTGAGGTGAAGAGGTATTTTCAAGTGAACATTTCTATGGGATGCAGGCTGCAAATACTTGTAACTTGAAACAAGGACTGATAGAGGTGATATTAGTGGAACATAAAAGTTGAAGGATGTGAAAGATGAAAGGCAGGATGGTATTACTGTTATCCAAAGGAGAACAAGAGAAGGTAAAGCATCAGGGATTTTTAAATTTTTTTTTTTAAAGAAATTCTTCACTGGTAGAAATGTCATCAAATGTTTGTGTTTGGAAAAGCAGAAAGGTGCAAAAACAGTCGGGGGAACTGCAAAAACATTTAAAAAATCAGAATTCATTTGCTTGAGAATATCAGTGAGGGAGGAGAAGCAGCAGTATTTGAACAAAGAAGGCAGAGCTGTGAAGGCAGCATGTGTGATCATGAGGTTTCCCCCAGACACATTCAGTAGCAAAGGCTGAGGACATTTCCCTGCTCCAGAAGAGACCCACTGTGATAACTGCTTTGTGCCTGAGCCTTTCAGGCTTCTGTTGGCCAAAGCCTGCAATGCAGCAGGAGTAATCGACGTTTCCAAAATGGCAGATAACCCATGAGCTTTAGCAACGCCTTCAGCAGACTAATAATAATATGTTTAAATTACATCAAGCACAAAATAGTACAATGAACATGGTAACAAAGACAGTATCAGGAAGAAATAACTGGTTTAACAGGAAAATGTAGCCTAAGTCAATAAAATATTCACAGGACAGATAACTAGCAGGAGGTCCTTGTTCAACTACACCTTTCTAATTATATGAATATAATCATAGGAAAAGCAAACCCAAAATTAACCCAATTTGAGCACTTATCAAAGGCAAACTTAGAGAATCATCTTATTTTCTTCCTTCTATGAATGAGTTCAGGTTGTAGCTAGCTGCTTTGTTCTGCCTTCTTCCAGAAATTAGATTCTGACATTATTCCCTGGTTGATTTACCAAACTCTTTTCTTTCAGCTCACAAAGAAAAGGGAAGTCAGATCTCTCAGCAGGCGCTGAGATTGCATAAGCACCTCGCCATGTGTAGCAGCTTATCAGTCCTACAATCAAGGTCACAACACAAGGCCAACCCCCAGCGATAGTTGCCGAGGAGCCCGGGCACACAGACAGCACACAACACTTGTGGCTTCAAAGGCTCCGTTGATCGCACAATCCGCTTATTATGTGAACCCTCACAGATGAGTAAGAGAGCACTGTAAAAATAACCCCATCCAAATAGTACAGAGAAAAGACCTAAAAAAGGAAACTAATGTCCACAGCTTCACAGTCAACACTGCTGGGCTAGAGACAAAGCAACACCATCATTTAAGCTTGGTATCTCATGGGTCATGCTGACCTGAGAACCTCTTCCAAGGTAACAGAAATGGAACAAAAATGTCAGGACAGTTTATTGTGAAGGAAAACAAAGCTTCAGGAGTTTTCTGACCTCTTCAAATTACTAACATTCTCAAGAAGATATTTAACAACTTCCCATTACCCTTAAAGCAGACAAAACGGTAGGAAGGTAAGCTGTGGAGGACAAATGAAAGAAGCAAGAGGAATACAAGAAATGGCGCGCAATATATGAAAAATACTAAAAGGACTCTTACCTAATAACATGGACGTTTGCAGGCAGTTTAAGCCTGATTCATAAATGAATAGAATGTTCTGTAGTCGTTTGATTAGTGTTTATAATGTTTACTGTTAATGCATGCTTTTTAATGTTCGTACCCCAGTTATATTTGTTATATTATATTTGGACATGTATGAACATGTTGGTCCCCTCATGAATTTTCTCCTCCCTGATTGGTCAAGGTTTCCCTCTCCCTCATTGGCCAGGATTTGCCACAGTGTGGGCGGTCCTGCCATTTCCCTCCTTCCATGTTATTGGCTCCTAGTTAATTTATGCACGTTGCTGAATCCCCATTGGTTGTTTAGTCCCATGCTCCTCCCAGTTTCCAGATCCTTCCAGCCCGAACCCTATATAAGGGTTAGCTCTCCCCTCAGTCAGGTACAGCACCCTTGACTCTGTACCCTCATGCGTCCCTGTGTTAATAAACACCTACGACAGAGCAAGAACCCCTCGTGCTGTTGTCACCTCTCCTTTTACCGGGCTGCAGTAGTAAGCGGAAAACAAAAACGTCATTTAGATATTGTTTCCCTCTCCTAAAAAAATGTGCATTACCGTCTCCACTGTCCTCTGCAGGATGAAAACAAAACCAGGTTTTTTTCCCCCCAACAAAAGCTACAATTATAGCAAATGCAAAACCATAAAGGGACAGATAGAACTAGTGATATAGTTTTTACAGACAAGTTGTTCTAGAAAGGCAGCCAAAAAGATCTGCACAATGGATCTCTCATGCCAGGAGATAACAGATCATGATAAAATAGCTGTGAGCAGAGGAGCCATACCAAGAGAAAATACTATGCATGTGAGTGCAACGTCTTTTCCTTACCAGTCCCCAAAGGGCTCCTTCTGTTGTGGCAACGATGGTGGCAGCTCTAGGAGTGTTGTACATCAATGCCAGTTCCCCAAAGCTGCCGTGATTATCGTAGCGGCCCACGCAGCGTGACTGGTTGTCTTTTGCTACAACAATATCGTACAGTCCCCTGGTAAACAATGGAATAGACACTTTTTATTAGACAACATTCCAGCACAAGTCTTAAAAACAGCTTTTTGCTGTTATACAAATAGGCTTTTTATTGCTGTGTGAGATGGAACATGCTTTATGGAGCTTTCCAATTGCATGAGTCTCAGTTGCTTCTATCTACGCTATTTTCACACTAATTCTCTCTTAATGAAGCTTTTCACTCCTGATAGCTATGGGCAGGATTGACTTGGTTTCCTCTGCACAGTATTTTGACACTGCTGTTCTGGCTGGGGTGAGAGGCAGCTTCATCATCTTTAACAATGTCAATTCACAGCATGTGTGTTACCCAGTGAGGCCTCTTTTGAGTGACTTGGACCCATCTCTACTTGTTCTCTCAATGACAGCATTGCTGCAGGACCTTTGAGAAACACTCAATTGAACTGCTCACCTGCTCCTGTGGGTTTGTCTCAACTCCAGATTAGGGATATGTCTATATCATAACCCCAGGATGTTCTAAACCTGCTGACATCTACCAGGGTCTCTGAACAGAGCAAGAGGAAATGTCCAAGCACCAGAAGTCTCCTCACACTTTGTTCATACCGAGCTGAAATTTGTTTATATTGGAAAGGCCTCCTAACCCTGTTTTCCATGAAGCACACTTCCTACATTATAATGGAGTTGAGGCAACAGTATCCCAGAATTTACAAAGAATCAAAAGACTACTATGATGAAGATGCAGGTTCAAGTCCAGCTAGTCAAAGCTTATGACACAAATCTGGATCAAACTGCACTACAGCAACTGCCTATGAAGGAAACAGGCTGTGCACAGAAAGCCATTTTGAAGTCAAACACCTGTCTGTAACACCCTCAAGACTGTCATGCTTTAAACAATAATTTAGAAATACAGTTGGAGTAGGTTTGATTAATTCTTAGCTATGGCACCAGAGATCATTCAGGTACTAGTCACTGGCCTAAGAGACTTCACAGAACATATGCCCTGGAGAAAAGCACCTAGGGAACACCTTCCTGGCTTTAGGCAGCTGAATACACACATAGTTTTCCTGAGGAGTTTAGACCTTTGTCCAAAGGAATGGCATTATCTCCCAGAACATCATTAGGTCCATAAGAAAAAAAGAAATCACCAGAGATGGTAGTAGGTGGGGAAGGAAGGCACATGAGATTGCACAACATCCTTACCAGTCACTTTTCGTACCTGCTACTGCTTACACCTATGAGACAGAGTAGGAACCCAGCAGCATACTAAGAGTAAACCAGAAAAGGATTAGTGTTGATGGAAAGTGTCACTAATTCATGTAAGGTCTGATATCCATTTAATGATTTTCTGAGAGGCATCAGAGGCAACACTCTCCAAAGTTGTATTTTTGATCTAGAAGAGTTATCTGTGAACACCTTAAGCAAAAGCAACAACTTCTTCCCATCCCTCAGCCTGAAAGTCACTTACTAGTGCCATTTATTTCCAAATAAATATTGGTATGTAACCTTCAGCCAAGCATTCAGCTGTCTGTGGCCCAAGAACTAAACTGGTGAGGCAACACTGGGTGACCTTGGCTCAGTTTTATTGGGAAAACTGTTGTTGACTGTGAGACAGCCTGTGAGCTAAAGCTCTGCAAGATAAGAGGAATAAAAACAGACCGAAGTGTAATTGTTGAGATGGCAATCATTACAGGCCCAAGGACTCAAGGGAAAAGTACTGACATGAAAAAATATAAAACCCCGAGTTAAAAAAAAAAGCAGAAAAGCAGAAGAGGGCAACTCAGCAAGATTGTGGATCAGTCTGTTCCAGGAAACAACAGAGGCCAGTGCTGCCCCTCCTGACGATAGCTCAATCAGCAGAGACTCAGCAGGTGCCTCCTCAGCAGCAATGAGCATCCTAATGTTCAGCCATGGAACATATCCCTCTGAGCTCTCCCTTCCATGCAGAGGGCCCTAAATAGTTGCTGCATCCTCAGGTTGCATCTGCCCTGCCTGCTGTTCCTCTGCACATGGTAAAAGACACTCAGATACAAGTGATCTGGTGAGGAAGTATCACAAGCAGAAGACTATGGGGAAAAAAAAAAAAGGCCTGTGCCAGAACTTAAAGTCACTGTTCATTCAGGCAGGAAGAAATTAATCCTCAAGGATAGTTAGGCATTAATTACTTATATCAGAGTAACAAGCCATGCCTACTGATGCCTTGAAAGAGCCAGAATGCTTTGAACTTCCACCTGCAAACAAGTGGAAAGACTGTGGCTTTCTGTAAGGACCAGTATCCTCCTATTCTTTTGCATGAAAAATTAGAGGGTGAAAGATGGAGGAGGACTGGAAAGGGAGAAAGGACTGAAAATCTCTAACTGTAGAAGCTTTTCTCTAACTGAATAGCAAACAACAGTTGCAGCTGAGTTCGTGTTCACAGCAAAGGCTGCTACGCTGTGCCACTGGATACACCAAGTTTAATTTCCCTCACTGTACAGCCTCATATTTTTGCCAATATATTTACATTACTGGTGTATTTAACTTGAAAGTAAAACAAAACAAAAACCTTAAAAGCCTGAAAAGTTCCAACACAATTATCTCTCAAATAGAAAAAACCTGTTTTGGAATAGCATTACATCTGCAGAACAGAGACCATAGAAGCAGTTACCTGAATATCTAAGATAAAGTTCCATTGCACTTCTTTATTTTAGGTTAAAACTCATAGCAGAGACAGAGCTTTTAGTAACTAATAAGATAAAAAGCCTTACACAGAAACAAATTAAAACAGGCTGATGGTATCTAACATTTTTGAGATGATCCGAAACTGAGTTTAAATTTCCTCATGATTAGGAACCACTGCTCTGCATGGAATCTTATCTCTGCAGAGCTGGTGGCTCTGGCTCCCACAAGTTCTGATCTGCAGTACCTTACTCTTACCTGGGACAGCCTGATCTCCCCAGTGAACATGGCAAGAGAAGGAACTTGTCCTGTCTAGCCAAAGACTTGGGATTGGACTGAGGCAGAGCAGTTGAGGGTATTACATTTCTATACTGAGTACAGAAATGGAGCAGTGGTTTAGGCTGAGGGACGGTGTGGTAGAGGACAGGGGAATGGGCATATGGTCAATATATTTGAGGTAGCCCTATGTTCAGTAATTTCCCTAATCAGAGAGGGGAATGTCCTTAAAACAAACAAGAATCATTTAAAACGAACCATTTCTAACCTAGAAATTCGTTCACAAATTCCTTAAACACAGCATAAATGACAATTCAAAAGGAAACACATTGTCTTGGAAGAACTGCTCTGAAAGTATTTCATACAATATTAATGGTGCCATTATTTCAGTGAGAAGCAAGATAACAGCACATCAAAAAAGTAGTTTGCTAAGATCGTGTTCCAACAGACATTTATAAATCACTCAGTAATATTACGTTTAATATTACATTTTTGCAGCAGGAAATAAATCCATGTCCTTAATTATTCTTTAAATATGGTGATTAAAAGTAACATTAGCCAGATTTTCTTCCAAAAGGGTAAAAGATACTCAAGATGTCCATGCACATGTATATCTATTATATGCCTGTTACACATACATGTGATCCCAAAAATTATCAAGTGAATTTGCTTGATGCAAGCAATTGCAAAATGGCACCTTAAACTCTGCAAGGTACCACGACCAACAGAGGCAAAGCAACCCTAAGTCTCTCTGAAGTCAGTGATCAAAACTAACTGGACAAAGTCCAGGTTGTTCAACGGTTGCCATTACCATGGATTTTTACTTCCTGTATTCTCCTTCCTGAAACCAATCATCTATCCCTTCCCTTCCACATGGCTACTTCTGCTGCTTTTACCCCTCCTTTCTTCAGAAAAAGGAAACAAACATATCCTGGTCTAGAGACAGCATGTAATATGGCTGGTTTTAAGTTGTACTATGCTGATGGGCACAGAAACCAAATTGAACTAATCACAGGCAAGCTCACGCTGTGGTTCTCCCCTCAGAGAAAGTGGTATTTGTGTTGTCACAATCTCAGAGAACGTGTCAAAGCCCAGTTGGTTTGAAATGTCCATCTCAGTCACATCAAACTGTCCCACTGACCCAAAAGTCAATGGAGGCCTTAAGGGGAAACTGGAAAGATCACATGAGAAGGCAATGACTGCAAAAAGTAAGGTTCCTTCAAAACCTGTCCTGCAGTAAACATTCCCTTTCTTAAGAAGCTGAAAAGAAACATCCTCTGCATGTAACAGGCACAGCTGCTTACCGCTCAACGACATAGAAGTTATCTCCATCATCACCTTGGTCAATCACATGTTCCTGAGGTTTCACCTTCCTCTCAAACATGGCATCAAGGACCTGAGACAGCTGCTCCTAAAAAAACAAGCAGGAGGTGGGGAAAACCCAAACCTGTCAGAAAACACACTGCTGGACAAATGGTGAATTCATCTGACTTGATCTGGACAGTGAAGCACAACATGCACTGCATCAGTTTTACTGTATGCAAATACCAGGAACACTGGTATCACGTGTTGATTTCTACTGGCACCTCCCTCATTTCCAGCTTATTAATATAAGTTCAAAAATGCAGAGAAATATAGACACTTCCACCACAGAAGAAACATTATCTCAAATTTATGTCCAAATGGCTCAATTTTTGCATACTGTTTGAGTGCCACAGCACACATGTATGTTTGGTATAATCTGACACAGCTTCACTGCAATGGACACACATGGATTCATGTCAATGGTAGGTGTATTTCATTATATGTGTGTCTAGAAACCGCACCATGATCTATGAGTAAATTGTCTGTGCTGTCATCATCTAAGAGCCCCAGTCCCGACCAGGATTGTACTGACCAGGATTCTATACAATTATTTCCTTAGATAGTCTGTGTCTCAGAGAACCTGCAGTTCCAGCCCCAGATGAGATGGGATAGGTACAGATGGGGAAAACACACAGAAAATGGGATAATGCTGGTGCGCACAGCAGGCTCCAGCTGGGTTTTCCTGATGAGCCAAGACTAAACTTTCTTTTTTTTGCAGGCAGCACAGCCAGGGAGGCTGCGAAAGCCAAGACAGATGACACCACATAAATGCCTTGCCTCGATGCTGACCTGCTTTACCAACTTTGTTATTCCCAAGCCCATTAACAATATACTTTTGCTGCATTTTCAATGACCAGATGTTCAAAGCTGAAGATGTAGATCGCAGCTGAGTTTCTAAAAATACACTGCATGAACACGCAAGCCAGTCTTTATGCTGCTAGGTGCACTTGAAATATTTACTGCGTTCCTGGAGGTGGAAATTATCATTGCAGCATCTGTAGGCACCACTACATTGAAAATATTCCCTATCTTTTCAAGAGAATCCTATTTTCTTGTCTTTAAAAACCATGTCTGGACTGTTAGATCATGATATTAACTGTACATACAAACAATCAACTCCAATTAAGATTTCCTTAAAATGCTATTACCTGATCTAGGTTTTTGAAGAGCAGGATATCTTTACAAGCTTCCTGCAGTCGGCATCGCTGCTCATCAGTTTTTGGATGAACTACCTTTAAAACAAAGTAAAACAGAACTGTCATGACAACAAAGAAATATGATGACAGACCGAACCTTCACTTCAGACTGAAAAAGCAGAACACAATCTAAGTGTCAAAGTATACATTCTTTTTTTGTTGTTTACATAAACAGTATTTATATATAAACATAAAATGCATGACAGAATTAAAGAGACATATGAAAAATATTATGCTGACAATTAACACCTGCAAAATAACAGTCAGCACAGATACAAGAAAGAAAAGGATGCCTTTTCCATTCCTTTCCCTTCTAACACAGCCACACACAGTTAAGGTTTGAACACTTGAAATAGGAAAAAGTGAACAATTTTCTTTCCAAACTCTGGCTATATTAGTCCCAATATACTTAGTGTTGGTATACAGGCAGTTTATAAGATATATGATATATAAGAGTCTCAACCCATCTAACTATTGAAGAAGGACGTTTTTTTCCAACGAAATAACTAAAATAAAGCTTTGCTGTTTGAGATATTTTGCTACTTTTTTCCAATTATAAACTCTCATCAGGTTAAAGGAATTGATACTCACTGTATCATAAAAATGTTTATATATGTGTTTGGTAGGGGCTAATTATGAAAACATACATAAAAATATTAATTACCTGACATTCACCACATTAACATTTCTTATTTCTGGAATAACAGGGATTCGAAAAATCAGTTACATTACTAGGTATTTCTAAAATGTCATTATCCAAAGTTAAGCAGATCTCAGATCCTTATTTTAAAAGAAAACTGAATATCCTTGTGATGGAATCTGGAAAAGAACACCAGAAATCCAAAGAGAAAACACCGATAGTCACCAGCTAGGCTACAGGATCTGCTCACATAAAATCATCTCTAAAGAAAAACAATTGCAGTATCTGGATTCACAATTCCTAGAAATTCCCAGCTTTCGAAACAACAGGTGGCCACAGACTTAAAGTATTTCAACCAAGTATTTCTCCTACTCAGGCAGAACTGCTTTGACAGAAAGGCATAAAAAGCACGTGAGGAATTTTAAGCACCCATGAAGAAACAGCTGTGGTAAAGTTAACTAATTCTTCTCAACAGCATCAGTGCTCGAGGAATTGCCTCAACAAGCCTCGAAGATAATTAAGAAGGAAAATATCCAAAATTTTAAAGATATTAGACTTAAGCACAGCTCTCCAGTCCTTTGAAGTAAAATTATATTAACGCTGAAGTGACTAAAAAAGTGCATGAGACAAAGCTGGTCTTAAATTTCAGAGCAATGTCACTCAGTCAGTGTCACCACACCACGCTCAGCACTATAGGCACAAGTGGTAGGAAAATGCAACGTAGAGACATCTGCCTGTCAATCTGTAGAGAGAACCATGTATGAAATTATTTCCTCACTCACCCTTTGTTCTGTATCTTCTTCCTCTTCATCTGGATTGAAAGCTTCAGCACAAACTTGGAAGAAAAAGTGAGAGGAAATTAGTAAAGAGAAGCAATTACATGAGAACAGCAAACCAATCAGATTAAACACCTTTCTTCTGGATTTTCCTAAAGGAAAAACAAAATAACTTTTGATTTTATGTCATTATAGTGTCAGAGCCTTAAATCCTATCTGTTCTCTGAGCAGGCACAACATGGCTGTTCTCAGACTGTCATGTAAAAAAAAAAAAATCTGTAATTTACAACAGAAAATAATCTTGCCTAGCAAGTACTCTGAAGCATAGACACAGATTTCCTTTCAACTTGTATCAAAGCATAACAATCTCCATTCAGATTCATTTACAGGCATCTTCTCTAAAATGCAGTGGAAAAATACTGCATCTACACTGCTTTGTTCTTTACAGTGCAATGTACAGAGCAAAACATACTGGGAAAAAAAAAGAGAACAAGGAGGGATGAGACACTTGCTCCACCTCAAGTCAGATGTGCAAGTATCGATATTTTGGGAGTTTTATATTTTTTATATCTTGATGCAGAGAAATAATGTTTGCACCGAAATTAACCCAGGAAATGAACAATCAGCTTGACCAGAGTATATTCTATGACAAAAATAATATTTTGTCCCCTCCCTCATATGTTCCTAAATCTTACTATATTTGAATCAAATGAATGTCAATTGGTGATTCAAACTAACTTCAAAAATTACACAAAGTGATCTTTTTAAAACGGATGAGAATATCTGGAAAACCACACACTGCAGAACTCTGGGCCATAGCTCTGCCAAACATGTCATTATACCTACAGGATCAATTGGAAGAGGCAATAATGGTGAGCTGCTAAAATTTCAGATGGTTTTGATTCTTCAAAAAAGGCTTATCTTCACTTATCTTAACAGTTACACTGTTACACAGTTTTACCATATTAAACACAGACGCTGTGGCTGCCAACATCCAACAGTTCTAGCTCAGATTTTCTTATTAATTCATGCACATTTACAATTCTTGCATGTCAAAGGGATCTGCATATTCTAACCACCTGTACAGATAATCCGAGAAAGAGGAGCCAGTCCTGCTTGCATCTAGCTGTCCTCTTACTTTAACAAGGGTGGTCTCACTTCCAAGGCTATAGGCCACTTGTAAAATTTTACAAGGAAACATCGACAAGCATTTTTCTTTGTACTTTATCCAGGATTCTGACAATACTGAAGACTTGGCAGAATGCCCAGAAGCTCACTGCAATGACATCTAACCCCTGAATGGACTCAAAGTATAAACAAAAATAAGCAGATTTAAAAAAAAAAAAATCTAGAAAGTCTAGAATTCAGCAATTTGCAAATAATTTGAAAACACACACAGGCCTATTGACCCTGTCATCATGCTTTCAAAAGGACTATAAAAATGGACAAGTCCAGCATAATTTGCTAGGAAAGATTTGTTTAGGTTTGGGTGTTTTGGTTTGGGGTTTTTTTTCCTTACCTAAAAGATACAGGTCTTTCCTAACAAATTGGATTTTAATTCCTTTCTTCCCTGGAGAGAGTGAAGAGACTCAAGCAACACAAGCATTCCACTTAATAAACCACAATGTAAAAACCCCATCATGTAATCATTAGGCCTCAGACATTTAAAGAGTAATTATTACTCATACAATAAACCCATTTAACAATACAGAAACAGTATACCTATCACACGCTTTCAGTTTAACAGAGGGATCCACGCACACTTAGGGACGATACTTTACAAAGGATAAACAGCATTCTTCCCAGCTGAAAAAAGTATAGTCCACCCCACAGTCCAAAAATGACTGGATTATGGGAAGGTGGATGCCTACAAGCGGCAGAATTTGGACTCATAGGCTGATCTACTTAACATGCAATACAAAGACACTAACAAAGAACATTATTAGCATTTTGGTGTGAAAGCTTTCCTCCTCCTTTCATTTTACAGTGAAGATCAAAGTCTATTGTCAAAGCTGTGAATTTTCTAATAAGGAACATTTTCTAAGAAGAAAGGTTCCTTGGTTTGGACAGTATGGTGAAACTGGAGATTAAATAAACTATATTTATTACAACCAGCATATTTTATGAGGAACTGAAGTATAATTCCCTATTTTGCACTATAGTATATACTATAAATGCACTTCTGTACATTTCTGAAAGTACCTGGCATGTAAGCACATTCAAGATATGTCTGAATTCAGAGATCATTGTACTTCACTGCATCATTTTATCATCCAAATTCTCTGTACTAAGCTGCAAATTTGATTTTGTTCCTGCCTCAGCTGCAGGGAAAATATTGCTAAAGAATGCTTTGGAATTCAGGAAATTCTCTTCAATATTTCCTTGGGAAAACGAGTTAATAACCCCAGTTAAAACTAGAGCATCAGAGCAAAACCTTAGATTAAAACAAGCAGCAATCAAAGCAACACAGTTCTCCGCAACTTCATTGTGAAATAGCTTTGGTTGAGGTCTGTACACGTAGATTTCCCCTATTTCATCTTACCCACCATAAAGCCCAGAAAGAATGTATCCATCTAGGACTCAGTGCCCTTCCCTTACATATGGAAATTACCTCTGCAGTGCCCATGACCGGGCACCACAAAAATACAACAAAAATGTGGCAAAAACGGCATTTCTTCCCATACTGTCACATAGAAAATCTTCCCATTACACTTTTCATTCTTCAACCTCCTGCTGGAATTTCTTTTTCCCCAGAGAAGCATAGGGAAGAAATTTTGGACTTTGGACAACTCTGATTGACAGGACTTTATTCACTTGCAGGCAGAGCTGTAACACTTAATGTAACATATCTGTTGTGGGACGGTAAAAACAGGGGAGAGAGACAAAATTATGATTTCTGACTTCAAGCTTAAATTAATATTGTGAAATGCTGGAAATCCCACAGCAAGCTTTTCAGCCTACTCATAACAACCAACAGCATTTTCCAAATACTTGAAAACATGACTAATGCAAAGGAAAGGTAAATATTACATCAAACCCATCCCATGGTTTATGTCTCAATATGTCCAATTTTTATTTCCACTATTTTTAATTGTTAAATCACTTGTGGAAGGCTATAGTGTTGAACACATGACCTACTGGTATCTGTGTGTCAGCCCTATCTTCAAAATGTTTTGTGATATCTGTGCTCAAACAGTGTTGCTTTGTTATTCTTCTGGCTGAAAAGAACTCCTGTAACACCTAAACTCTGCCAATCCCTGTCAGAAATCTATGGAATTTCAGGACTCCTCAAGGTTATTCATCTGTGGGTTACAGTACAGCCCAAAGAAAAAAACATCTGATCTTTCATCTTGACAGAGTGAAAATGTACTTGACCCACTATTTGATACATGACTGAATTCATGTATTAACTATTTCAGTATCCCAATAAAGCAGATACTCCAAAGTTTATTCTCACAAGATTATCCTGAGGAAATGCACTGCTAGCCTTTTTCAGACCCACTGAAATGGCAGTTGGAAGGGATCTCTCTCCAAAGGTCATTCAGTCCAACCTCCCCCTTCAAGGGGAGCTATTTGGAATGCTGGATTGGGGCTGACTTGGAAACCTCCCTGGGTGAAGATTGCACATCTCTCTGCTGACCTGCTCCACAGCCCTCCTGGGGAAGAGGCTTTTCTTAACCTGCAGTCTAAAGCTCACAAGCTCTTGATATAAATTGAAGTGACTTCTGAAATCACACCTTACCCATGTGAGATTCTGAGCACAACTCTGCCCTTGAGCAAACACGAGGCACAAATCCATCAGTGGAAGTTACACACCAGCGTGACGCACACCACAGTTATGTGTTTCCAATACTACAGCTCCATCAGCTCACATCATGCAGACCAAGCTTCCTTCCAAGTCTACCCACATAGCTCAAATAGCTTTGGAACATAAAAAACAGTTTTCAGTTTTAAGAAGCTTTAAGATAGAAAGAAATTCAGCTTTTTATCCTATCATCTACATTTAGTCTCTCTTAGCTCCTGCAGCTTCTACAGCAAGTTTAGATTTCTCTCATGCTGCACCGTCTTTGGCTTTCAAGAACAGGCACATCTGTTAACACTTCTGAAGGCTCAGAAACGACACAACTCCATCAACTTTGTTATGCAGGTGACAGCATCTGAAAGCAACCAAGATCTCCACAGCGGCAGCAATGACACCAGCAGTGGATGGTTGAGGGGGAAGCAAAGGGGGGGGAGAGAATGAGAAGTAGCAAGACACCACCTTATGCATGTTTTAATAACTCTCAAGATAATGTTGTTCGGCAAAATATGAGTTTTGTCAAGATCAAAGTCCTTTCACTCTGTGCAAATCTGCATAATAGCTGAACATTTAGCTCTGGCAAGCCAATACAGCCTCTGAGAGAAACAGAACACACCATCCTGGTCCCTGAGAGATCACTGCTTGTTTTCTTCAACATAACAGCAAGAGGCTGCGGCCTGAATATCTTCAGACACACACAAGAAATTAAACTTCTATGTTTTATATAAGGTGAATGCATTATTAGTATTTCTGTTGCTATTGAAACAAGTAGCAAATCGATGCTCTGTCACATTTTCTTTGCAGTTTTGGACAGCACCTTCTGTACTCTGAAGTGAAATCCTACTCACTCTTCCTTACTTATGAGGATGCATCACCTCCAGCTGATCCTATCAGCCCCATTAATAAAAATCCACCCAGAGCAGTACATGCAGAACCACTTTCCCAGTTATTTATTCAGGTGACTAATCTTACACTACATTTATTGCCACGTTCTTTGCATTTGAGTTTGTCAAAGCTTCAAACATTTCATACGTCTGTCTCTCAAGGGACAGATGCAAAGCCTCTTCTGGGAGCAATATGCCAGCTGGAAAGGTGACCACTTCCAGGGTCTTGTCATTCCCTCTTTGACAACTGAGTTGCTGAGTTGAAAATGCTGGAGTCAGATGAATTAGGAAGCTTAAGCAGCACTTTACATAGGTCTTTGCTGGCACAGCTCAACGTGATTTTCTGCACTTGAGAAACAACTTCAAGTTTCCTTTCACTTCTATTGCTGGTTTGCACAGTACTTTTTGTTTTAGAAATTGCACTTTGATTCCCAAGTGAAAGATCTCACCATGTCAAAGCAGACGACAGATTCATACCTCGATCCAGCAAGTGGGAAACAGAACCTGCACCCATCTGCAGCACCTGAACCATTTTCACATTTATGACAGAGTGAAAAGCAACACTGGAACCTGAAGAACAGTTAAGCCATATGCAGGAAAATCAGCTGTTTCAGTCTTCAATTCACTAATGAGAACAGACTGAAATAAAATGTTATTTTTTTCCTCGAAATGAGTGTTGTTGCATCAGCCCAAAACTCAGATCTTGAGTCTTGTCAGACTGGTCATTCTCTTTTACTTTATATGCCACATGGCAACTCCCATATGCAGGATAATCCACAGCAGTATCGCCTCCTGACTTCATTCTTAATTGTTATAGAGACACGATTTACAATGATCAGGACTTGAGAAAACAACACTCCCTCAAATGTTTGTCAAATACCAATGCAGAATATTCAAACACCCAACCAGCTGCATGGCCATGTATGTCAAATCAAATGTAAGATTTTTCAGTTGAGAAATACTTAGAAATAATGAATTTCAGTAACACAGGAAAATAATGGATTTTTGGTTCTTGAAATGGTTTAAAATGTCATTTAAAGTTAAAAGGAAATCGAAGTAAGAACCGAATTCGGTTCTTCACAGGCAGAGTTGTTCTGTGTTACAGATTAACTATGAAGATACAAAGTCACTCAGCGTAGTGTGCCAAACCAGCTCAGTCCAGCCCAGATTACAGGTTCGGGCATTGCTCCACACTTGGTCTCAAAGCTTGCTCAGGCTGGAAAGCTGCACAGATCACTCTGTCAGGCAAAGAAGCCTAAAAGACACTGACAGAGCCTGTAAGGCTTTGAACCCTGCACTGTTTCGCCCAGCTCTGTGAAAAGCCAGTGTCGTCTCTACTAATGCACAACACAGCAAAAGGTGAAAGTGTTCACCTGCCTTATCCAAAGCTTCACTTTCAGCCCAGACTCAACATGAAAATGCCTATCTCTGATGTGGATGATGTTCCTCAAGGCCCACTACTTCAACAGAGTAGTGAAACAGCTCACAGGCAAAGCTTGAAGGGCCCCCACTCCAGCTCACAGCTGCCTCAAGGCACATCCTGGATAAATGCTTTTGCCCAGGGAGGTTGGGGCACCTAAGAGATGTGCATGATGTGTTACAGGGCTTGCTTTAGAAACCTTTGATAACCATTCCCTCAGTATGATTACTTACTTTGCAGCAGTGTTATCTAAATCAGATTTCTCCACCTTGTTTTATTTCAATCAAAACAGAAATGCAACAGTTCCGGTGACAATGGCTTGTGACAAAACCGTGATGCCACTGTCACACACTCCTACTTCATATTATGTTTCAGTCATGAGTTCAGAACAGACTGCACAACCAATTATAAATGCCACCTTTTATGATAATGTGGGTGTTTCCTTTGCAGGAAATCCAACTTTGCATGCACAGACACCTTTTCTCCCAAGATGCATTAAGTACAGGCAACACAATAAGCCTTTTAAAATTACAACAACTAGTTGACAATCATTGCCATATGTATATTTGTTTTATATATTCTAAAAAATGCTTTTTTCAAATGTTCTTTTTAAATTAATAGAGATTAATAAATACGGTTTTAAGTGTTTCTTTAAAAGGCTTTATCATCAGATGTAGAGTAATACAATTTAGACAATTCATTACAGCAGAACAGCCATTGAAATGATACAGCAACAAATCAAATTTTTTTTCCCACTACAGGAAGATTTGGCAAAGTATTTAAAATTACATTTCCCTGGGGGCAAACGAGAACTTTCACGATGAAAGACCTCGAATAATAAACGGAAAGTAAATAATCACAGTCTCTTAGATTCATATCTTTAGGCACATGTAATGAAAGCATTACATGCAGACAATACTGCTTCAACTAGATTTAAAGACAAACATGAAGCACTTTTAACATGATACAATGCATTCCTACTTAATTATTATTTCTAGGTAGGCTTTGTTAAGCGTTAGTTTTTTGGTTTTGTTTTGCTTAACTCCCTCTGCCACACACAGGATCCAGCCTGGAAACTGCCCCAGTGAACTGATTCAGGGACACAGCTCTGGACAAACCATAGACCACAGCACACCCGGGAACCTGCTCCAGGGATCTGTTAGGGAAAGGCATTCCATATCAACTAAGAGGCAAATTGGAGGTGGGGGGGAGGTCCTATGAGCTGCAACCAAACTTTAGAAGACAATCCTCAGCCCACATATCTTTGTTTAAATCCTCCTCCTACTCAGGAGCAATTAAAACAAAAACTTGTGCCAGTGCAGGACTGGAGATAGAATTCTCTTAAGCACTTCTAGTCCGCCTCTTTGGTATAACCAGATAAACATGACATTTGCCTTTTTATTTCCTTTTTGGTTTTTTTTTAAACCAAGAGCTGTTTATCATTGCATTTGCTTCATGTAGTTGCCTGTTGGGCTCTAGAGGCAAAACTTTTACTTAATGTCTTTATGGATGAGTGATGCAAAGTGTTTTAGCTTATCCTTCCACTTTGCATGCTCACACAGGGTTAAAGGGTCATACCCTCCCACCTCACCCCAGGTGCTGGAGGAAAATAATGATAAACTCATGAGGCTACTCTGTTTCATAGACTAAAACACTGGCAAAAATTACTGAATAAAATGTGTCTAGACCATCTAAATACACAGTAGTGCACAGACACCACTAATTTTACATAACTCTTAGATTGTAATTTTAGATAATCTGAAACCCCATAATTTCCAGGATTTATGATGAAGGCACTCTGGTGATAAAATATAGCACTCTGCAAGTAAACTGTCTCCTGTACAGCTGGAGGAGCTGAGGGACAATATCATCTGATTTCACAGAATCACTGCAACTAGGGCTCCCACACTTTTGGTTTGCATGTCTCAATGCACAACAAGAGAGCCCAGCATCCCATCAGACACTGGTGTGCTCTGGGCCTTGCAGTAAGAGGTGAGTCTGCATGAAAACTAAAACATAAAAAGTACATCAATTATGGCAGAGGACTGACTAAAAACATGAAAGTTTTCCATGTCGCTGATCAAGGGAGTTCACAGCTCTGACACCATAACAATCAAAACCAAAATATTGTCCTTTCAATCTTAAAACAGTAATTTACAATTTGCTACTTCTGTTTCCAATTCCCTTTACTACATTTAAACAGAAATCTCAAAACAACAGCAAGGTATTTTAAAGTTATATATTATTCCACATGGTGAAGCCTGGGAAATTCATATGAAGCAAGCTTTATTCTTGCAAGTCAAGAAATCAGAAGACTGAAATGGATAAACATGCTGCTGACCTTGTTCAAGCCTCCTAAGAGAGCCTTACCGATGAGATAGTCAGCCATAAAAAAGGTCTCCTGGAAAACATGATGCTACTACTATTTCAGAGCACCCAGATTCACAATTGTAGAAGCAAGTTTCCTGCTTTAATGATCTTCTGCTTTAGCCCATCACATAACTCTTTAACACATTCCCAAGTGTGTTACGTAAGCAAGGCAGATAAATCCAGAAATCAAGCACCAGTAATGTTTATGTGTCTGATAAACAGTGATACTTTCTCTCAGTTCGAAACAGCAGGGAGAATGTTTACATTTTACATTTTACATTTAGTTTACATCAGAACAGCACAAGTTCCAAGAAATGGCTCAAAAATACACCTTCGCCCCCAAAGAAGCATGTATCTTACAGGCTTTTAGTTGCAAAAGGTAGATAGAAGAGATAATCTAGCTGAGGAATAAAACAGGACAAGTGTTTTTCCAGTCTAGAAATAATAAATTTTCTTTCAGTTTCCAGATCGAGGCGTTATTTGGTTTTATACTCACAATTGTGCTTTGTGAATTGCTAAACCTGCAGTAAGGCACATAATATTTTAAAAGAAAATCCAGCATCTTGGGAAAAGTGCACTGAATCACTTCTGTGTTACAGCAGAGTCCTAAAATTTCATTAAGCAATGAAAATTACCCACATCTTTCTGATATCTGTAGTGATAGAGAATTGAAGGATGTCAAAGTGTTAGAAGGCATTCCTGAAATGAATGGTTCTGCAACTTAGATATGATTTTAAAAGATTTCTAGAGAACATCCAAATATATTAAAAATCCCATTACCCTCAATACAACAAGTAACACCCATTTACCTGGAGCAACAGGGAACAATACAAAACTAGCATTGCTTTGACACACAGAGATTTTGTGCAGTGGAATGATGTGGAAGCCCCCAGGCCCCTGTGGTTGGAAACAACAACTTCCTTTTCTGGCACACAGGCAAAACAGGAAATGTGGGAACCTACTGTCTGACTCCCTGAAGAAAAACCCAGTAGGTCCCCCCATTCCTGTGTGGTTGCTGAGCAACTCCCATGCCTTGGTGAGTACCAGCCTTGGGGAAGGTGTAACTCTTTCACTTGATGCAACTCTGACCTCGGTGGCTCACTGAACAAATGGATTCCCTTCACAGGAAATACACAGTTGAGGTGGGCTGGCAAAAGACTAATATTGGGCAGAACTTCATCACTTGGAACTTGTGTGCTTTATTTCTGACCATTTAGTTTTGTGTTTTTCCATTTGAGAACATTAGTGAGTTTAAGATTACACTCCTTCCTCTCCCAAGTTTTGGAGACATGGGAAATGCACATATTTAGACACATCAATCCAAATCAGGTAAGTGCTTCAGGCAGCCAAGTATCCACGCACAAGCCACCTCCCAAAGTCAAGCCTTGATTTAAGTCTTTCTAAAAGAGAACATTTAAAGTGCTCACAGCAGTTCCTGAGATTGCTTTCGAATTTCCTGTAGTGAGTTTTCATATTGCCATTACATTCCCTGTAGTGAGTTTTTTAGTATTCTAGTAAAGGTTTGCATTATTTGGAGTATGCACAGTCTCATCAAGGTGTTCTGGTGTTAAAAATGACTTGAGTGAAGCTTCTGAAAATACATGGGATACCCTTTCATATCTAAATCATTTTTAAGCTTTTCTGTTCTGCATGGACTATTCAACCCATTTTAAATTAATCTGAAGTAACAGCAACCTAAAGTTGCATGAGTGTATTAAGAACACAAAAATATCTATGACTTGTCTAAAACTTTATATTAAAAAGGGATAAAGTGCTGCCTTAAATATTCACAAGAAAAAACACAAATCTCATCTAACTCCCTGGGTCCCTCCACAGATGTACATCACAGCACCATGTTTTGCACTAGGTATAAAACTGCCCTTTCAGCCTGAATTGTGACAGGTATTTTGAGATCTCCTCTGGTGTGTTTGCTTTCAGTCTCTTGTGCACAACAAACCATGAAGGAATATTTTTATTTGGGCTTTAATTGTTGAAAACCAGCTTGAATTCAAATCAAAAATAATAATTAAAAAAAGCTATTCTCTTTTTTATCACACAAAAGAAGAAAAATTCCAACCCATCAAAAAGTGAGAGAATTAAATTTTATATAATCAGCTGAAGGCTGATATTTTCAAAAGCATTTATATATCTGCAGATATGAACTAACATTTATGTAAGCTTTTAAAAGATTTTTAATGTAAAACAATTAATGGAAGTTAATCACTTGTACCTTTTGCTACTTGAATACTTTTGAAAAACTGGCCCATGCTGCATTAATTGCTTAAAAATGTGCATAGCTATACTTTTGCTCCTGATTAATAAGCACTGGTTTCAATTAAAACATTTGACATCAGATGAACAACTTTTCATGGTTATGTGACAGTCTAAGCATGAACAATTATTTAGAAAGAATAAATCAAAAAGACAAAACCTGAATGAATTCTCCTCTACTGTAGCACTTCTGTGCATTGAATAGATTGGATCAGAATTCATCTGACCAGGTATTGCACTGACTTAAGTTTTAAATAAGGATGCTCACTGTGGTGTGTTTCTCTTTATGTCAGAGAAAAAAGCCTGATCAGAATTACAATTATTCACAACACTGTGAAATACAAGTAATTGTGAAGTCACGACTGTTAATTTCCAAAAATAAGCTTTTCATTACTCACTGGATGTCAATCACATGCCAGGAATTTTTAAATAAGTCCCAATATTGCAAACAGAGAAAACAAGCTTTTTTTGTTTAATGAATAATGATTCAGACACTTTCTTACAGAAGAAGCACCCACACAATTTATCACCACTTTCATCTGTCATCCCACACGGTTGGCTTTTGCTCATATCAACATTTTTCAAAATGAATTATTTTCACTCTAGTTATGATATCAGTTTTGCAATCAGCAGGGCCAGCAAAAAAAAAAATCATAGAAGCATCAGGTTGTTGATATAGGAAAAGTGGTTGTGCCATTTGTACAAATGTGAATTTTTGAACTCAAGTCTTTACCATTTATCACCTGCCTGAAAACCTTTCAGCAGAAGTTATTATGCCATCAGTTTTGTAAGAGATGGTGAATAATCAATATAGAAATTCATTACATAGCTACAAGAGAAGAAATCAGATCATGATTTTCAAGTCATCCTCTGATAGTCAGATAGTCTGATAAGTATAGAGAATAGCACAGAAAAAGTCACCACTCATCTTCCTCCCTTCATGATTTCAAGTGATCCTGCAGGAGAAAATACTCAGAACAACCTCCCAAGGAAAGTGTTGCCTTTGCATCATAGCTACTATTTAGATGTCCCAATTTAATAGGATCCCAAGACAGTATTCTTTACCAAATGCTAACACGTTGCGTGGCAATAATTAACAAAAAAGCTTTATTAGAAAATGTGGTTTGTTCTCTTTTTTTTTTTAAAGTTGTCATTTTTAAAGGCTAAAACCTACGAGAAAAAATTTACTGTGTGTAATATTATCATATCATGACATCTCAACTTGCCAGGATGTGAAGAAAATTATGTATCTCACCAGAAAGCTCAGAGAGATGCCAGGCTTTCAAGACGTATGTAAATTATGCTCATTTTTGGCAGGAGTCAGACTAATGAAGAGTTCAAGGTAAGGAGTCCCCACCACTGACAAAATAGAGAAGACTCAGTGACTTGGAAGAATCAACAGTCATACAAGGCTTCTTATGGAAGTTTATGTTATGAGGAAAGAAAAAGCCAGAAACTGTCAGGGAACATCAATTTACAGATTATTCAAAATACAAAATTACTCAAATGCAAAAAAAACCACTGTCATATCAGATTGCTAGAGACAAGAGAAACAGCAAAAATACTGATTTCAAACCCAACATCTGCTGGGGACACTGACAATGGGAACTGTCAGTGTCCCACACAATGCTAATGTTTGCTGTGTAGAGGAAAACAGGGTTCAGTAACATTCAAACAAAATTATCCCCCACATATGAAACCTTTACTCAGCAATCCTACCTTAGGGGAGGACTCAGCAACCAGCTCCAGGAATAGCAGATTTGATCCTTCTCATTTCCATGAGTCTCTGCTGAAAGCTGCCCTTCCAAAGGGACTAAGTCAGGCAAGTCTTGTTCATTTGATTACTTTTTACATTAACATGAAAACAGGCACAGATCCAGTCAGTCATGTTACTTTGCCAGTATAAAAATATTAAGAAAATAACTATCACATAGTGTTTCCCTAGATTATATAGGTCAATTATTCTGCTTATGGTTGCTGAATGTGAAAACTGTAATCTCATTCCTATCCCACTGAGGCCAAAGGAAGACTCCAGGAGGGAGTACAGACATATGCAAGAGAGATATATTATACCAGGTCACTGAGACAAACAGAAATAATTAGAGAAAAAAGATTAAAACCTTCTGTCACACGTATATGGTATGGGTGTCATATTTTGTCAGCTTTTTCCTATCCCAAGGAGATATCAGTAAGTCTGCTGGAGAGTGGGTGTTCTGTGGAATGAATTAAAGGTGTCTAGAAAAGGCAATACAGAAATCTAGCAAGAAACTTTATTGAAATATGCTAAAACTAAAAGAGGAGAAACTATGCACTAGTGAGACTGTAGTGGGCGTCACACCCCTCATTCCAAAAACACAATTAACTTTCATTCATATCCTGCCAGGAGCAGAATTCTCTTCAATGTTACATATCAGTCGTGGGACAATTATCCATGCTCTCTTCCTCTTGTTTTGAAATAGTTTTAATATAATTACTTGAGAAAGGAGGTATATCACTGATTTCTCCCACCTCCATGCACCTTGAGGCAACTAACCAAGGGTGAGATACTCACTGGTGTGCTCTGCAGTCTCTTGCATTACAGAAAATGAAGTGACTAGCAGAATTAAGTTTGTCAGGAGCATGTATGCTTGGGAAAAGATCAAGGAATGTAATGAAACAAGTATGAATTCTTGGGAGGAAGGACTCTATATGGATTTTAGGCCATCCAGTCCAAGCCTGGGCAGATGGGTTACATTGGCAGAAGGCTCAGACATTGCTAATTCACTTAAAGCAGCAGCAAGACGACTGGTCTGCTGGGTAATTAGCATTGAAATTGCCCCTGGCACCACAGTCTGTGGCACCCTGTAGTTAGGAGGTTTTCAGATTAGTGAGGTGTTTTTTTCCTTTCTAATTTCTATGTAGGGATAGCTTATGCTTTTGCAAACAGGAGTCCAGCCAGGCACCAGCTCGTACACAAATCAGAGCTGAGCGGCGCTGGGGTTTGTGTGCACACCATGGACCTCAACATGTTACACAGCCAACATGCCACTCACCAGCCAGCTGTTTACTAGATTGATTTCTAGGGGAACATCAAGCTCTCATTTCTCCTTCTCCCTCCTAGTGTTCCCTGGAAAAGGCTGTTTCTCTTCATGAGAACACTACTTTACCACTCCGCACTTCTATAAATAATTCCCTGTACGCGATTAGATAAGCCCCCCTTTTCCAGGATGACCCTCCTGAACAAGCCATGGGGTTTCTCACTATCCCATCCATGGATCCCTGCTTTGCTGGCTGAACCTCTGACCAGCACAAAAAGCCATGTTTCTCTGGTCAAGGAGCAAATGGGATTCCCTGCAGAGCCTTTACAGCTGCCGAATCCTTTGGCAGAATTTAAAGGCACACAAGGCAACACCATCCCTCCCCTTCAGGGAGCACCTCAGCCTGGGGGATGAAACAGCAGCAAATGTTAAAGAAATGGGGAGCACAAATGAGCAGAATGAATCCCTATGTTTTCAATACTACAGGTTTAGAAAGAAGAAGTGGTATGGTGAGGCTGTGCTACTACCACTTACGGGATATAAAAGCAGTATCATCACTTTTGGTCAATGAATTGAGAACTGTGGAAATAAAATTAGTTCTTCTTTTGGACAAAAAGAATATAGACAAAGTATATTTTATTGTACAAGGTCAGCTTGACCTTTCTAATAGACTACCATTTGTCAAGCAGTTAAGTCCTGATTTCAAGTCTTTTACTGCAGTACTGCATAAGCTACAGGTAATCTAATTTGCTCAAGGTTTTCAAGAAGTGAAAAAGTAAAATTCCTGACCAACAGAGAACTCACATTTTGAGTAAGTCTTATACAATGACAGCTAAATATTTACAGTACTGGCAGTATTTTCCAGAACAGTTTAGATGTTTCGTAACTAAAAATAAACACCTTAATGAAAATGTAGTAATCATTACAAGTTTATTCTATGGGTTTGTGTATTCCTAGAATTTGCATTAGGTGCACCAAGGGTATCATGATAATCCTGTTATCTGCAGGCAGCTAACCACAACTGACCAGTAGTAAACACTCCAAATTTAAGACTGAGGTCATTAATAAAACAATTTAGAAGTAACTGTTATGTATACAAGAGCACAATAAACAATTGTTACTCTCCAAGAACATATCTCTAGTTGAAGAGTTTACCAGAACAACTGTTAGCCTGTCCTACACCATATGTGTAATGTAGTCAATTACTTTATTAATTCCTTTAATTAAAATTATATTTTTCCTTTCATTTTTGACCTAGTAAAAAATGAGAGCAATGTCATAATTCCCCAGGGCAGCCAGATTTTAAGTATTTTCTTTTATATGCCCCATGCTAGTTTTTAAACTCTTCTCTGTAAATCTACAACTTTGTGCATGTAAATCTTGATGGCAGCAAGCAACTTAACTCTGCTCTTCACTCCCTTTACAAATATACACTGCACTGGAAACATGGCAATAGCTGCCCAGACTGACAAGGGTCAACATGGACTAGCAGAAAGCTCCTCTGAAGAGAAGACCAGAAAAGAATACACTAAATGCAATTTAAAAAAGAATTATGTGACAGCTTTTCTTCTCCGTGGTTTGTTCTGCTTTACTTAATTAGTTAAAACCAGAAACATTTAGATACTACGCTGAGTAATCTGTAAGGCAATGTTGGTTTGGTATTTGCTGTTATTTGCTGGTTTAAATAGGGAAAAGCTATCTTTTTATTATTATTTCATTATTTGCATTATTTTTATTAATTGCAGAATGAAAAGCTGCTTAAAACCTTAAGTATCTAACAAGGAAATCAAGTCAAATCCAGAGCACCAAAATAGCACACGAGTCACTCATTTTATGTAAGGGATTGTCAAATGTGGTTGCCTGTGATGGCAGGGGTTGAGTTC
>NW_020955297.1:500924-803549 GCF_003031625.1 Empidonax traillii | reverse complement strand
ATATAAAATCAACAATGCCCTACCATAACTAACATACCCAAGAACACTTCAGATCACACACAGAGATTACAAACTGAGTAGACTTGAACTGAAAACTGGAGCTTTCAGTTTCACCAAACAACAACTTCCTAGGCCAGCTAAATTTTAGTTAAATATTTGAAGACAAAGAAAATAACACATGCAAAGCAATTCACACTGCACCTCAAATGAAAAAATAGTGCAGTACCTTCTCATCCTCACATAACACTTTGTTCACGTGATACTCTTCAAAAACCAACTTCTAAAAGAATTTGTTGGGAATAACAGCTTCTCATTAAAGCATTTAATATTGGTTGAGATAGAAAACAAACAAATAAAAGAGTATAATCTGTGTCTCTAGAACAAGTGAACAGCCACTAATTCAACAACTTTAAATATCAGTTGCACAAGCAAGAGGCTTAAACAATGCAGAAAGGGGGCACTCCTCCCCCCATATTTTTGTATTCTAACCAGAGATAAAATTCTTAGCAACATGGAAGTTTAGGAGATGTGGTACAGCTGAAAAACGCTACCACTTCTTCATTTTCCTGCAAAATAATTATGGCAAATTATGTTATGCTATATAAAACTTCTGAGAAGTTTTTCTGGCCAGAAGCACTGCTACTGCTGAAGTTGCTTCAACAGTCTGTGATCACCCACAGAACTGTTTTCTAAACTACTCTCAGTGTTGCCCACTACTGTCTGCAGTGAACTAAGAAGCAGTTATCATTATTTCAAATAAAAATACTGCAAGGATTATGACAAATAAGGCAACGATATGGGTAAAGTAATTTTTAATGCTATTTCTTTAGTCAAATACACATTTGAAACTATTTCAGAAACTTTAAACTCTTAAAAAAGAAACCATACCTGATACTCTTCTGTTGTATCTGTTAACAACTGGAGCTGAAAAAAAAAATAAAATAAAAATTACACATTTGTATTGATTATTACAAAGTCATCATCTTAATCATTGCTATTTTTACTACACCAATCCCATACAAATCTCAAAAAGATAAAATGTTTTCATCCACTTACTTGCCCAGCCAGTGCTTATTCAACATTAAACTGCATATTCCTGAAAGCCATTACATGCTAAGATGGCTGGTAAGAGCTTTGGGGTTCTTTTTTACCTAGTTCTGAAAAAAATATACCTTTACAGAGGTTACTCAGTCTTAACCTACCATCAGCACTTTAGGTTAGCTGTGCCTACTTAACATGGATCAAAAGCCAAAGGAACTTATTGCTAATCCCTTCTACACTCCTACAGAGTACAAGCTGTGTGAGTACCAAGGCAGTGCTCCCATAATAACTCCAGTC
The DNA here is from genome assembly GCF_003031625.1 of Empidonax traillii. NCBI lineage: Eukaryota > Metazoa > Chordata > Aves > Passeriformes > Tyrannidae > Empidonax > Empidonax traillii. Next base: position 802,211 of record NW_020955297.1, on the reverse strand, counting down.
ATCTATCCCTGACCAAGGCTGCCTTCCATAAAGGATTTAAATTGAAAAATTCTGAGATGGAGAATCCATTGTTTCCTTGCTCCTTTGTTCATGCTGTTGGCTATACAAGGTACTTGAACTTTAGTTTGGGATGAACTTCCTTTCACTGTTCACATACATTTTGACATTAAGTCAACCTTCAGCAAACAGCATCTTTGTCCCTTTCCCTGTAACCAAGTTACTGCCTTTGTGAGCTGCTTCAGTCTCAACACAAAACCCAATTAACCTGTAAAGTTTCACCCAGAACAAAACCAAAGCATTCTGCTCTCCTTCACCAACCAAACTAAGAACCAAGGTAATTTTATTCTGAGTGCTTCATGCTTTCCCACTTCTCTTCCTTTTAATGGATAGTTCTATTTTTCCTGATAAAACCAATGAACTTTTTATTTCATTCATCAAACACTCAGGAATTAGATGAGCCCTAATAACCCACCAAAGCACATGTACCAAAAATCCAGATTTATTAAACACATGCTACTAAAATCTTAATGACCCCATCATGTCCTAGAAGTTACAAACTCTAGAAGTATCTTGGCACCATCAGAACACGTAGAACGATGCTTTCTTAACAAATACACAGGGGAAATAATCAGGGTAACTCCAGAGTTTTCAGCCAAATCTACCAACAAGGAGACAATGCTTAGCTTCACAAGAAACTCAGGATTAAAAGCAAGATTACTCTGAATTTTACAATTTATATCTAGATTTAAACTTCTGTAACATGACATAACCCCTATAAAAATAACCCTGACGCACTGTTTCATACATCAAGACTGAAGAGGTTCAAAAACACTGAATAATAAACCTGAGAATTCAGGCAACTTCATCTTCAAACCTTTAAGCAGTTCTTGACAGCAGCAACCCTTCCTGCAAATAAGGGCAGCATAAATCTCACTTGCCAAAGGACACCAGGGATGTGAGAACTTTCTCTCACCTTAAAGGGAGACAGGCATTGGGAACACAGATCCATTCAGGTTTATTAAACAAACAAACCTGTGCAACTCCCTGAACTGAAAGTATTTCTATATTTTGCCCTGCTCTTAACTGTACAAGCACCTCATCAAGGTCATAACAGTTTCAAGTAAATGTTTAACTCCTTTCCTATATGGATTCAGATACTGTTAATCAAGTGCTAGTGAGTAAATACATTGTTTCAGACTCTATGCAGAAATTCTTCACTACTTTATGATTCCTACACCCATTTCTTACTCATGTTTAAGAATAACATTTTAGTGTCTTTGAGCAGAATTAATATACTACAGAAAACTCTGACGTACTTTGGGTAACAGAAAAAAAATCCACTCTTCAAAGCCTATGCCTTCTTTTAGAATCTTGATTATTTCATCCCATAGCAGGGTTCAGTGTCATCAAAACTGCATCAAGTTTTCCAATGTTAAAAATGAGAAAAACACATAACCTTTTAAGGACAGTTAGGAGAGCACTATTATTCTGCCTCCACAAAGCTTTTAAGATTAAAATGATAGTTTGCATTTCTTACACCAGTGACAGTTTTAACATGTATAAAATTCCAGGTTCACTTTTATATGTTGTCAGAAGATGACTGTTTTTATGCTAAAGGGGAAATCTGACATTTCCTACTAGAGAATATTAGTTGGTTTTTTTTTTCCTTCTAGCTTACCAATGAAAAGCTCTCTTTGCTTATGACTATTTTCAGTATACCACAGTCACTACAGCCACTCCCATGGCATCCTTGTGTTTTGTCATTAGAAATATGTGGAGAAAAGCCTGGAATCGAGGACTGCTAAGAGAACAGCTCCTGAAGGTCCCACATACATCTACATTAGTCTGTGGACAGATTCCAAAAAACTAGATGAGGCGGAAGGGAGTAATACATTGACAATAAACACAGCCCATCTCTTAGACTGAGCTCTGAAGGGCATCTAATTTAAAGCAAAAGCGAGGGACACACGAATAACAACCTCTTAGATTGGCAAAGCCATCAGAGCAACCTCTGCCTACACCATGACAGGAATCCTGAGAATCAAGCACATCAACCTGGAACCACTCAGCAGACCTGGGATCTACAAAAACAAGATGAAATTGCTGCTTTGTAACAGGAAACATTTCATTTTTTGTACCTCCAGTTAAAACTAGAACTGAATTCCCCTCCTGCACACCAGTGGGACACAGCTCAGGCTGAACAATGGGCCATGTCTCTGGTAATAACACGAATGTTATTATACATTAATTGCAGAAACTATAATGAGATTAAAAGATTTTGCTGTGAGATGATTGCATTGTAAACTCTCCGTTATGTCAAAACCTCAGGTGCAGCAATATTCCAGTCCAAATGTCTCATACCTTTGGCACAGTTCCTGCTTTTACTTGGCTCATGGGAACCAAGACACGGTAATTGGGTAAACACAACAAAAACTGAGTTAAATTAAACCATTGTACCAGAAGAGAGCAAAACGGCCCAATTTCCTCCCTGGCAGCCAAAGGCAAGTGACTCTGGCAGTGGAAAGGCGGATCAAGCTGTGCATTCCACAGTTTTGCCAGAACTGACTCAGGGCAGTGATCCTACTCCACCGTTCAAGAAAGATGAGAAATGTCTACTGAACGTGTCTGTGTTCTCCACACTGTCCTGAGGCACAGACTGAATTGAGCACTAAACGGGCTGTTTCAGATTAAAAAACCTTTCTTCCTCAAAGCAAAAGGTATGTCATTACATTTCTTTAACAAAAAATTATTTGAATAATTTGCATAAATAAATCAGCATAGTCCATTTCATTACTTCAAATCACAAATGTACCCGACATCAAAGAACAGTACTGCTACACAGCTATACTATTACTTGTCAGTGCCTCCATTCCACTGGTTTCTCTCACTTGAAATATTAGGAATGTAAATTTCTAAATCACAGACTGGGATTTTAAAATATCTTTTAAAATACTTGCAAAAAGTAACAAAACAGGAATTTCTTCAGTATTTTTTAGTTTGCTTGGGCACTGAGATGTACTTTGAAGTACCTGATTTTGGCTCACTAAGCTTAGCTTACAAGAGTTCTGATTATGGCTATAGGTAAGTGTAAAATTCAGCCTCACAGGTTGAATGGACAGAGATATTACCTTTTTTTGACATTTGCTTTCAAATCAAACCAACAATTAAAGTATTTAAGCCAAACAAGTGACAGTAAAATCATTCTTTACAATCAGACCTAAAAGCATGCTTTTCTTACAGTGCGTGGGCTCCCTTCTCTGTCAGTGACTTTGAAAAATGACTAGTGAAAAAAAAAACAAAACCCCACCATCAGGCTTTTTGCAATGTACACTACTACCATCACAGGGAAAGCTGTTTCTCCACACTACTCATAAGCCTGAAACAAAGAGAAGTACAACCATCATTCTCCCAGCTACAGCTGTGCTCTTCTTACCTGTCCAAAGAACACTGAATTCTTTCAGAAAGGACAAAGGAATCTCAAAAGATCAGTTCAGGGTCACTGGAAAAAAATTCAGGGACAAATGAATGACTGGTATTACGGGCACGATGTTACAGCGTTAGATGTTTTGGATATCTTGAAAACTTATTCTCCTCATCCAGAAGCCCTTTGTTTCTCAGCAGGAGTTGTGAACACTTCCTAATTACAACTGGGGTAAAAAAATCCCCACATGCTCATGTTTCTGATACAGGACACAATTCATAGCAGCAGACTAAGTTAAGCTACTGTGCACACAGATATGTAATACAGATCTTTTGTGTAACTCTAATCAACAATTTTCTGATGGTTTCCTGATGAAGGATGGAGCAAAGCTTATAGTAGGTGGCATAAATTTTGTAGTATAGTATTCAGAGTGCAAAGAGCATACGCACAAATCACAGGTTTATTAAAACAAAGTAACATAAATCAGTGATTTTCAGAGTACTTTCCCATCAAATCATGGAACAAAATCATCCTATGTGAGCAGAAATAAAAAGAGAAACAGAATGTAAACTGTTCTAATATAACAAGTCAATTAAGATTATCCAAACAACAAGTGAGTTGACACTATAAAGCATTGAAGCTGAAATACCAGAAGCAGAGTGGAGAATAAATCTGAGGCGTGACTGCCTCTGTGGAATGTTATATCAAGTTACGATAAGGAAGTGCCAGCCTACAGCTGTCAAACTGTTTTTCTACACACCAAGATGTTAATGGACTTACTTAGATAGAAACTATCACAACTCTGAGAAAACTTCTGAATTCAACTATCAACTTCTTAGGAATCCTGGCAATTAAGAAGTAATACTATAGCAGAAACAAGACTTTCATATCGTCAGATACACAATCATACTTTAATAAATACCAATCAGAGCCTTTCCCTTCGACAAGTAAGTAAAATAACGGGGTTCCCTGTGAATACTACTAATATAATAGTTGAGTACCCCTGATTTCCTTCAGGATGTCTTTACTGGACAGGGGCAGATTCCCCTTCCACATCTGTGCTTGATAAGGTGGGGAGTGTGACCAGGGCTACAAACTACTATGATTTTTCCAGAGGCAGCTCTGGAACCCAACAGTTCACGTCAAATTTTCTTCCAGAAAGGCAAAACAGAAACAGAACAGGGGTTTACAGGTAACTTTTCTTTTTTTTCCTTCTATTCCTCTGCTCACCCACCCCCACCAGAAGACCATGGAAACTCAGAATCTAGTTAGACAGGCAGGAGAGACCCTGATGGTGTCAGCTGAAGCATGCCAGATATCTGGAGGAAGACAAAAGGTCAGGGAACACTAAGGAAGAAGTGAGTTTTCAGAGGGAGTATGGAACATTAAAAAAAAAAAAAAAAAAAAAAAAAAAAAAAAAAAAAAAAAAAAAAAAAAAAAAAAAGGGGCAGAAAAATGAAAACCATGGTCTGTGATCGTCTGTGTACACACACAATTTGCTTTTCTGTAAGAGACTTTCACATCTGTTGAGGTGGAAAACAATAACAAAAATTACATTACTATTAAACACTGTTTTCCTCTCTGCTGCAGGACAAGTATTAGAGGGACAGATATCTTTTTTTTTCTCAGCATTGAAAAACAGCTGTCATCAGTAGCAAGAGATAAAATATAAAAAATATATAAAATATAAAAATAAAGTCGCAACACATCCCGATCTCCAATTTAATCGATTTTTTTTTTTTTTGGATTTAAAAATTACTGACAGAAAATGAAGAAACACTCATCTTAAAAGAGCTCCTGACCCTTGCTTTCAAAGTTTTTTAGAACCACTCTAGTAGAAAGAATAGAAACAACTTCTGAAGGGAAAAGTTGAGTCAACCAGCAAGGCCCTTAAGTCAGTGAAAGAATATGTTTTATGAAGTTAAAGCTCTTGTGCTATTTTGGGTTGGCTCTTTTTTGGTTTTTAAATACAGAAGAAAAATTCATAGGCTTTCTGGAATGAACAGACTTTAAACAGCTGATAAATTCAAGAAAGAAATCTTTACTTGAATAACTGAAAGGAATCTGGGTGAACTTCTGGTTATAATGGCATTTCTTGACTAAGATTTCAAGAGTTTTGTTTGTTTTTAAATTAAAAATACTTCAGAAAAATGTATCCCTATTTCAATATTCTCTTTCCACAACTGAATTTGAGCAGTCGTGCATGGTACTATTTTGATTACGTTTCTCAGCAGATATTAATTTACACCAAAAAAGGACGATGACCCTTTTATGCAATGAACCCTGCTCTCAGAATTCAGGAGTTAATACAGCCTGACTGAAGCCTAAGTACAAGAGAACAAATACCTATCAAGCAGCACTCTGTATTATCTGACATTGCAATGGCATGACCCACAGCCCTCTCCTATTTCTTGCTGACATCTCAGATAGAGCCAAACACAGCACTTTTTTTGTGTGTGTGTTCATTTTTTATGAGAGTAATCTATATTAGGAAGATCAAAGAGATAGCAACAAGGCATGCACTTGCTTTACAGACATGAAATTAGAAAAACTCCCAGTGCTGAGGTACAATCTCAGCTGAAAGGACACATTTCACAGTGATTAAAGATGTAACCATATGCTGATACTACAACAGAGATTGTCAGGGACTGAAATGAAAGACCTGGGAATGTGTTCAAGTATTAGAAAGACAAAATTATACACTGCACAGAGAAGGAAGGATGCTGCAGAGAACCGGGAGAGTAAAAAAGCAGCTGACAAATCTTCAAAGCATTGTCAGCGGAGGCAAGACACTGGAGGGTACAATAAAGCAAGTGAAAAAGGGAAATTTGTTTGGGCTTTAGGTGCAAGCTTAGAGAGGAAGGCATTTCAGAGATAGGGAACCTAAGCAGCCACATTAGTATTATCAGAAAAGTTAAGCTTGCAAGCACAACACTGAGTAGATGATAGAAAGCAAAGATACTGAACATACTTGAAAGTGACTTTCACAGGGATTATCTGACAATGAAAAAGCCAGAAAGGGTCAAGGATGAGAATGACACTACAGAGAAACAGAAACATCACGCCAAGGAGAAATAACTGCAAGTTTCCTTAAAATAAATACTTCTTACAGAAAAAGACTGCATCTTATCTAGGGACCCATGAGACATTTCCCAATCAGTAAGAAACGTGGACAACTCACCTCCAGGTCTAAGTGCAGTGGCAAAGAACAAACAGCCTGTTCCTTTTTCCAAATCTCTTGACTCACTTTTCCCTTCTATCTTACCAGTCCTGCTTTGAAGTGGCACCTCTTTATTTACCAGACTCCTGTCCCACCAGAGATCAGAGATGGATTAGGCAGAAGGATTAATACTTCAGGATACTTAGGATTTTTAAAATGTAAGGAAGACAATTTTTTTCTGAAATCTTTTCCTTACAAACTTTGGAAGAGCTGTTTGAAGCAACATTTGATTCTCACAAGCACAGTTCTTTTAAAGGAATATTTTTTATATTTCAACTGGCTTTTTACTACAGTTTTTGATTTTCTTTGACCTCCCCATACCTTTTAAAATATCCAACCATGAAGACTTTTGACCGAATTTTTATCCTTTGACTGGCTTTAAGATGCAAAGCCATTGCTCTATGTTACAAATTACCAAGACTTAGATCTCTTTCAGCTTATTTGGAAAGCTAAGTTTCTCCAAACATACTTGGAAATCCTGGAGATAATTTCTAAATGAGTCATAAAAAACATCATTTAACTATGTCTAGCACACTACCCTATTTTTATTATTTCCGACTGTGCCTCTTGGAAAAAAACCTCTTTCCACAAATTAATGAACTGTATACAAGTGAATGCAAAGTGAATAAGGCTAAAAACAAAACAAAACCAAACAAACAAAAAAACCAACCAAAACAAACAAACAAAAAAAACCCCACATATAAACCTCGAATTTTTTTTTAACATATCACTATTATTAAATTTGCATTCTACCACAGCACAGAGTCACTGCTAAGTACAAGTCTAAGGTACATAAGGCACTGCCCCAAAGAGCATAGTCTCAGTCACACCTGAGTGACCTGCCACTGAAATCAGTCAAGAGGACTTGTTCTTCCATTTTCAGAAGCCTAATTAAAAGTCTCACCATTACCCTGAACATCCGAATGCATTAAACATCATTGTGAAAACCAATGACAGCAACAACAGAAGGCGGCCTCTCACAACAGGTAGGTCAAATTCAGGAGGCAATTCCCACACTCCCTAAGAGAGATGGTCCCCACACCTGCAGTCTGGGACACCACCATCAAAACCAGGCTCAGTGAGGTGCAGACACAGCTCTTCCTCCCCCTGACAGTGCCCACTCACTGCTGTCCTCCCCAAACCTCATGGGCAAGCCTGCTCTCTATCCCCCTATGGTCTGGATTTTAAAAAGACTCTTAAATTAGTATTATCCTCAGGAATAGCACAGTCAACACCTCTGAAAGTATGCATGTATCTCTTAAATAAACACCCTCGCTGAAGGCAGGAACCTCTTCTTTACAGCTAGGCCAGTAACTCTGAGAAAATATTACCCAGGTAGTGTAGCTACAACAGACAAACATAATCCGAATGTAGATCTGAGGGGAAATACCTACTGAAGTAAAAGGGATGAAGTGAAAAATGCTATCACTGGCACTGGCTTTAGTGTTTACACAGCCTCAGGTACTAGCAATTGTAAAATTAAGTACGAAAAGGGTGTCACAGCTGTGGCAATAACACAAGCAAAAGAAGCAGTCTACTGGATCCACGTATTTCACACTTCCTGTCACTGCCTTTTCTATAACCCTGTACACTCCCCTCACACACCTGCATTCCGCCCCAGAGGAAAACACAACTGTGACTTTGCAGCAGCAAAGAGGAAAGTTACAGTTCCCGCTCACATTGAGAGCCTTCTGCTTCCAGTTTCAGCACCACACTTACCCTCTTTATTTTCAAGGCTTTTAATCTGTTCCTACTACCAAGGCTTTACTCCATATCTCAAGGACTGCCACGGAGGCATAGTAAATACTTCAGTAATTAATCCACACACTTTCCCAGCTGGATTGCTGCTGTCTTCTGACAGTTAACTTTGGGCAGTGCACCACCGATGTTCTTATCACTCTCTTCATTCCCTGGTTTTGTTCTACCCCTCCTGTGCAGGATGTACTTTTCCTAATACACCTCACAGAACATCTCTGAATCCCATCTCAATACAAACACCTATATATATTTTTATGCAGCCTTTCTCAATTAACAACTCCTCAAATAACTCATAGACATCCTACATTTCAATTATTTTCTGTCTTTTAGACAGAGACATATTTTAAGGCACAGCAAATGTTGCATGTGTTCCTAATATTTTTCTAGGTACATCTGGCATTTGAGAAAACTTCAATAAGGCACATTTTTAAGTATTTTTATTTCAATGCATAATGAAGAGCTGATTTCCTCCTATATGTAAAGAAAAGTGGTGATGATACAGAGATATGTTCGTGGATCGGCAGTCAAAAACAAAGAAAAAAAGAAAAATTTTGACTGCCTATTAGTTTTCACCAGAAACCCAACCTTAATTTTACATTCACTACATTGTATTTTAAAGAGATTCCATCTGCTCAGGCTGTAGCGCACATTAATATTCAGAAGACATCTGCAGTGTGCAGACCAAGCTTTTAATTGGAATCATGTCACAGCTACCATCACACAACACTGAATGTAAATGTTGGCTATCTGCACTTGGCAGCTGCTTGGCAGGCTCAGTATAAAGTCCTACTGAGACTGATAGTTTCTTTAGATAATCTGGTACCAGGATATAAAAGCTATCATGAGAAATCAAATACTTATTATCATATCCATAACTAATATAGTTTACTAGCCCCCTCGCTACTTATGAGCAAAATATGGTTTATATTCAACCACAATTTTCAGAGAGCCAACAAATTGATATAACTGAAAGGCTCACATCTTTCATTACGATAGATACTTAAGCAAATCTATCTTGTACACAAAAAGGGACAAAGTAAACTGAAATGATGTAGTGAAGCTCAAAGCATTTGTAAAAATCTAAAACTCATGCATTGCTAAGGATGTAAGAGCACCTGAATAAAATAATTCAATTAACGAGTGCACTCAGTGAATTAAGATACTTTCCTACAATGTCAGACTAATTATTCGAGAGTGAACAATACAGTTACTTTTTTTTAGAATAAAAAAGCACTGAGTTAATGGTATCACCATTTGCTTCAAATTCTTGCCAAACCATGGTAACATAAAATTACAATTCCCCAATCATCTGTGTATTTTCAGCTTGTACTCTGCTGCAAGGTTCTGACAAAAATGGCAGTGAATGACAGTCTATAGAGAGAAAACTGTATGTGTGTGTATATCTATATACACATAAACTGAAGTTATTTGTTCAATACAAGCAACTGATTGCTACACAGACAAACTGATCTTAGACATGTTGCAAGAAATTTAAGACTAATCAGTATGTAAATATGACATAGGGACTCTAAGAACAGCAACACTTGCTTTTCATGAAATACACATTTTCTTGGGGAATTTTTCTTCTACCACCTTTGCCATTGTATCATAATAAACAGGAAAAGAACAACAATTCAAGACCACAGCTCATTAAGGTAAATAGTTATGCTGCCACAAAAATAATTACACGAGTAGAGGCAACATCAGAATGGAGTCATTGTGATCCAACTGTTCTAACTCCAGTGCCCTTCTCTGAGAGACTAATTGGCTTATGGATCCTCTGAGCTCCAGAGCAGCTCCCAACACAGATAAGGGAATTACACAGAAAGGGAAGACGCAGTTGCTTATGCATACACACATGGTTAGTCTCAAGCCTGTACTTGCACATTTACCACCATTCTAGAACACATTATGGGAGAAGGGAAAAAAAAGAAAACAAATGAGAGGACACAGAGAGGTTCCAGTCCCAAACCTGAGCACACAACGAGCCCATGGCTCACCACTGATTGTACTGGCACTTCCAATCTGTTCCAATGCCAAGGAAAAAAAGGCTGGTCTTAGCCTTTTTCATCGGTGGTGTACAGCTGGTCTGCTCCAAGTTTGGACTAGAACAGAAAGGAAGAATTAACGTGGGCAGTTACGGATGAGATGGAGTGTAAGAAGCTTTTCCTTTCGCCTCTTAGCTATTTAGTCTCAGACAAAACAGATTGAAGCCACTCTCACAGTCAGGTGTATCTCATGTGACAGACAGTATGGAACAACCGTAACTGAACTACTTCTACAAAAGAGCAATTCAGAAGAAAAATATGGAACAGAAGATTTGAAGCTCAGCAGAAACAACCAGCAACACTGGGAGGGCCTGGTGTTTTATATACCCAGCAGGCATGTTACACAGCTACACTTGCCAGGTCAACCTGAGTTCAGGATTCTGTAATTATAGGCATCCGGGTACAATTTAAGAATAGCTTCCTACAGGTAAAAGAGGCACATAAAAGCTCACAGTTCCTTGCCTGGGTCACTTCACATTTCATTACCAATTCCTGCTGTCACTACTGATTTGAATGATGAAACATAGCGTGTTTTTACATAAGACAAGGCTGCAATGGGCTGTGCTGTCATCTGACTTGATCTGTATAAAAGAGCACGAGGAATTTCAATTAGAAACTCCAGCATCAAGTGTCACTTCAAGCTGATTCAGAGCCTAATCTCACACATCCACATTTAAATCAGGGCATCAGCACACTTGTATATGCCAGGCAAGGCATGTGAGTTTCACGGAATCCTGGGCTGCTTTAGATGTAACACTGTCATGTTGGGGACCACTGCTCAGCCCTGGTAAGGCCACACCTGGAGGAGCAGTGTGTCCAGTTCGAGGCTCCCCAGCACAAGAGATTCACAGACATCCTGGACAGATCCCAGCAAAAAAAATCAATGAAGGGACCAAAGCATCTCTTGTGTGAGGACAGGTTGAAAGAGGTAGAACTGTTAGCCTAGAGAAGATAATGCTCAGGGGAGCTCTTATCAGTACCTGAAGGGCACTGAAGGACAAATGGAGGCAAGTTCTTTACACTGGAGCCCAGCGACAGGATAAGAGCCAATGGGCACAAAATGAAACACAGAAAGGGTCCATCTGAACACCATGAAACACTTTTTTGCTGTAAGGGTGACTATACACTGGCATAGGTTGCCCAGATTAGTTCTGGAGTCTCAATCCTCTGGGATACTTAAAAGCCATCTGGGCATGGTCCTGGGTAACCACTCTGAGCAGCCCAGCTCACCCAGCGGGGTCAGGCAAGACAACCTCCAGTGGTCCCTCCCAAACCCAACCATTCTGTGATTCCATAAAGATACTCCACAGCCCATTAAACCCCATGCTTTACTTCCAGTTTAAATTTCAACAGGCAAAGAGAAGGCAAATAGAAGTAAAATTCATCTGCAGGTACAGGTATTAAGGGACTCTAGTTACAGATACCCTTTTTCCAGTAGGTAACTATAAATTTTGACAAAGCCACTTTGGGGCTGTTGGGATTTAATTTGTTTGGCTAGCTTTTTGAAGGGGGAAGAGGGAAAAGGTAGGAAGAACAAGGCTGAGAAGTAGACTGGGCTTCTACAGGTTCTTACCAGGGGCACATTCTTCACAATTGCAAACTGAGCACTTTCTGGGGCATTTTAAAAAATGTTCACTGATGACCCTACTGCAGCACACTGTAGTAGTGCCTGGTCTAGTAATGCCATACAAAAGCCCATGACCATCCCCATCCTGGAGAAACCTCAACATGTTTATCAGCCCTCTTAGCCAGTGTCACAAAAGGCATCTATTATGGGCTGATCAGCTACAACCACCTCTGCACCCTTCCTGTCACTGCTTTCTAGGATTTAGCACTCCCTCCCGCACACAGTCACCACTGAAGACTCATTCTTGCTTGAACTGTTTGTGAATGACCTTTCTCAAACCAGTCTTTCTCAAAAAAAACAACAATTTAAAGAGCTGGCTCAATTCTTCTTGAAGTCTGATTTTTACAGGCTTTTTTTTTCATTATTATTAAGTGCTTTAAAAAGACTGAAGACATGTTGTTGATTTGTGAAATAAAAAAAAACCAAAAACAAACATGTATTCAAAGAACTAGTGTTCCCATATGTGATATGTTTAAAAAGAAAAACTGGAGGAAAAAAATGTATCATGTACCACACCACATTTTTTAATAACCAAAACCAGAAAATAAGAAAACATTGGTCAGTTGTTTATTAAAAGTTCCATAAATACTCGCACCTGAAGTGAACTGTTTTCCAGTTTATTTAAAAAAAAAGGAAAAAAAAAAAAAGGAAAAAGGCAAAACAAAAACCAACACACCAAAATCCCCACACCAACCCACAATTTGTGTCCTTGTTACATACAGATTTAACTACAGTAGTGATAGAAGAGGTGTCCAGGATTTACAGAGGGAGGGTGACAGCCAGAGCACCGAGGGGTGGCACAGACTCCTCAGGGAGAAGGTACAGAAGAGTATCAGGGATTCTACAGATGCATCATTAACTTCTCTGGCAATTCTGAGATACTACATGTATACAACAGGGAGTACTGCTTCATTATCAGTACAATATATTCATCAATAATTCACAAGTGAAGCTTGATTCATTCAGATGTAATTTGGTTACAGCTCCTTTTAGTAAATAAAGCATAAATAAACTTGAGTAGATTCTAAATATGTATGTTTTAAAATTTAAAACAGTTTAAACTTCTAATCTGGGCAATCTTCAGGTCACGATACAGAACCAAACGAGGAACAAAAATAACTTCTGCATCACATCTCAAAATATCGCATTTTATCACTTCTCTTCCTTCGGCTTTACAGTTCTAACCACGTTAAATCAACGTCCAAGTTACTTAAAACATATAGTTGTAAAAAGAATCATCTCCATGTGAAAAAGTATTTTGACAGACAACCTCCCACACATACTTCCAGTAATTTCATCCTGTGCACTTTCACAGGAAGAGGATTTTTGGGAAAGAGGAAGGGTGAAGACAGACAGATTTGTTCTGCTTCCTAAGAAGGGATAATAGTAAAAAAAAAAAAAAAAAAAAAAAAAAAAAAAAAAAAAAAAAAAAAAAAAAAAAAAGTCAGCATGTTCTACCCAGACCAGGAAAAATCCTCTTTTACAGAATCATTCAGGGCAGAAAAGACCTTTAAGATCACCGAGTCCAACCATAAACCCAACACTGCTACATCCACCCCTGAAACACATCCCTAAGCACCATTCCCACAATGCTCATGGATGTCAGAAGACTCTGCAAGAGTCTCGCACAAATAACATTCATTCTGACATAAAGTGTGGACGTAACCACAAAAAATATGAGCTGCAGCAAGTGCTACAAGGTTTAGCTTCCAGGTGAACCGACTTTTAGCAGAACAACTGGTCTAAAACTCCCCCCAGTCACACAGTGCTTCCTAACAAACATAACATTGCAGTTCACTTTCAGTTACTATGAGTTAACACTGTCTGCCTATAAAAGCTTTGAAAAGTTTAAACCACTAGCAAGACCAGTACATCATGCAAAGTTACATTATTTCAAAGTCCTATGAAAAAATGACACAAGGCATAGCACTTTAACTAAATGTTTCCAATAACAAGAAACTAAAATTATTATGCTCCTACAGAGTACACGAGAAACTGAAGTCCAGCTTATGGCTGTTTATGAGAAAGTTACACAATCTCAAGATTAGAATTAAAAACATTATATCCAGTGATGCTTAATTTCTTCACTTCAGAAACTGGGCTCTGAACATCACCACTCCAAACACTATTAAGCTTCAACATTTTAGAACAAGAATACTTGGAAATCTCTCCCCTACTCTTCCCTGAAGGTGTCAAAGACAGAAGACTAAACGTTAATCTGTTTTAATGAGACATCTTTCACAATTTCATAACCTGACAAAGCTTTGAGTGCTACAAAAACTTTTAATCAGAAACATTGATAAAATCAAATGATAAAAACCTGTTTCTGAACAATGATTTTCAAATAAAGAAAGGGGGGGGGGGAGTGGGAGGAAAGAGGTAACTCTGTCTTTGAATTTTCATTCCAGGGCTGTCCAGAAGACATCTTTCATAGAGAGGTATCCCCCACACCCATGACAACCCTAGACTGACCAGCTCCTCACACTACAACCCGTCCTTGAGGAAGCAGTTCTTCCTGAAGGATCAAGATTAGCACAAGTGTTGCCACACTATTAAGCATTTACTGGAGCCTCAACAGAAAAAAATAACACAAAAATGTTTGTGTTTTTCTTTTTTAAAATTTCTTCTTTGGAAAACAGTTTTCTTGATAGGAAGCAGAAAACAATATGCTGTCCCAAGGGAGGAAGAACCAAAATGGAAATGAAGGGCCATTGTGACATCCTGCTTTATAGCACTCTGTCAATATACAATCACCAAGAACAAGGAACTTGGCACTACAGTTGATTAAAAAATGCACAGAAAAACCACGGAGCAGTTTTCTCAACTCTCATCCAAACCCCACATTTTGCTCCCCACACAAACTCCACACGTTTTTAGAATGTTCTGCAACAAGAGCAGCAGGACTTCAAGCTTTGCAATCCTTCTCTGAGGACTGCTCAGATCCATAGAAGGACAGAACAGTTAGGGATGGAAGAACATGCACTTCCTCTCCAACTTGCAATCCCAATCCTTCTTCACACAACAGTTTAGAGAGAGATTTTGTGGCAATTTGCTCAGTTCTGCTGACGAGGCCCCTGGTCATGGACCATCTCAGTCTGGACCTCACAAACACCCAAAAAGGAGTGCAGAGTTCCAGACTTCAGTAAGATGACCTCACACCAAAACCTGACATCATGCCAGACCCTACAGGCTAGAGACCATTTCCAAACAGAAGCAAAGCTTTTTTTCAAACCACCAGGAAATAAAAGGAGAGAACAGAGAGTGGCTTAACATTTTTTAAAAAATAACCCCCAAGTTTGTTGTTGTTTTTAAACGATGATAAAAGCAATGCTACAAAAGGAATACCTGCATTCCCTCCCACATGCCTTGAAGACAGATTCTTCCTAAAGATGTCTGCAAATTCCAAAGGGAATTTCCAAGTCTATGCACAGAGAACTGCCACTACTCACCATTTGTAATTTCTATATAGAACAGAAACGCCGCAGAATGGAAAGGGCTACCAGCAAAACTGCTACTGATACAATGCTGGCCTTTATTATACACAGTTTAGGGTACATTTATGAAACAGAAGCCAGATCCTAGCAGCATGATAACTGTAGGACAGGCTGCTTTCATCTTAATCTCCTCTCTCTTTTAAGTATCCTTCCCACTAAAGCACATAGAGAACACTGCCATCATCACCACAGTTCTCACAACCCCACAGACAAAACACCAATGACCACAAAACAGCTGCCTGTTCTGCATAACAGACTTCTGGAGTTTCCACCCAACAGCCCCTCTTTCAGATCCCTACTTTTAAAAGATCCTTTTGCATTATGGGATCTCAGAAGCATGCACTCCTTTAGTAGAATTAGTATCTTGCTGCTAGAGTCTTTTATTCATCAGTGTTTTGTCCACACTCCGATTTCCCAAATTCCCCACCAGTCACTTTTCTAACTAATATTCTTGTGATTCATTATTTACCTAGTCTGTTTATATCACAGTGATGCATAAAGACACAAAAACTGCAGAGTGCAGAAGAGTACACACCATTTACTGGGGAACTGACAGTACCTAAGAAAAACAATCAAACCTACCTGAATGCCACAGCCCGGTGAAAGGAGAGGCGACAACAGCACGAGGGGTTCTTGCTCTGTCGTAGGTATTTATTAACACAGGGACACACGAGGGTACAGCGTCAAGGGTGCTGTCCCTGACTGAAGGGAGAGCTAACCCTTATATAGGGTTCGAGGTGGAAGGATCTGGAAACTGGGAGGAGCATGGGACTAAACAACCAATGGGGATTCAGCAACATGCATAAATTAACTAGGAGCCAATAACATGGAAGGAGGGAAATGGCAGGACCGCCCACACTGGCCAATCCTGGCCAATGAGGGAGAGGGAAACCTTGACCAATCAGGGAGGAGAAAATTCATGAGGGGACTAACATGTTCAAATATAACATAACAAATATAACTGGGGTACAAACATTAAAAAGCATGCATTAACAGTAAACATTATAAACATTAATCAAACGACTACAGAACATTCTATTCATTTACGAATCAGGCCTAAACTGCCTGCAAACGTCCATGTTATTAGTCCTTTTAGTATTTTTCATATATTGCGCGCCATTTCTTGTATTCCTCTTGCTTCTTTCGTTTGTCTTCCGCACATGAACCAAAGAATTTTGATGTATCAAAAATCACTGAACAACTGTAACTTACCAAGGAAATACTGACACAAAGCCAGGCATGGAACACAAAGAACAGCCAAAGGAATCTAAAGGACCATCACAGAGGCAAGAGTAACATTCCTCTAAAAGAGGAACCAATACATTTTTGAACTATATTTGTTATTGTCTCCCTCTCCTTTCACAAAAAAATATGAATGATCATTCATGAAGTTGAAAACGTTACTAAAGCCAGTGGGAAACATTCATAGCTCATCTTGGCTACACTTCCAGGCTTCATTTGAATAATGAGCAACTGCTCTTTGTTAGACATTAATGCTTTTTAATGACTGACTGGTGAATAGCTTGAAGTGAGCTCCTTCTCTGCTGTCTCCTCCTCTTCCCCGAGATCTCCATTGTTCTATTTTGGGTAAGAGGGCACAACTAAACTTCAGTGTTAGCACAGGGGAAGATGGCACTCTGCAACCCTGATGGAATTGTCTCAGCACTCTAATATTAGTTTATTAAATGAACAAAAATAGCCAAGTTAAATAGAAGCTTGTGTTCACTACAATATCTAGTATTGTGATACAATATTTTCCATTAGCTTAATTTTAGAACCAGATAGAAGAATCCAATTTTAGAAGTTTCATACAATTTTTCTTACAATAAGCTTTTTCAACACGGAAGCAGAAGCTTTTAATAATTCAATAATTATTTACAAAGGCTAGTTATCCACTTCCTTCATAGTTAGTTATGCTCTTTTCAGAGGCTAGCACGTAAGAGTAATAAAGTTTCTATTTGTCCAAAGTAACAGCAGGCTACTAAAACAGCAGATACTGAGTCTACAACTTAATTTATCTGTACAGTTATAGCAAGTATCAAAAGCTCTTTCAGGAAATATCAAGTTTAACAGCGAAGTGAAAAGTTACTAGTATGCAACAGACTACAAATACGAATTCAAAGGAAATTTAAAACAAACAAAAAAACCCACTGCTCGTTTCCTCACATTTTAGGACATACCTATCACTTAAGGCAGAACAATTATGCCAAGCCATTAAGTGCAAACTGGAATAAGATGATATCTTTCTTGAGATAGGTTGTTAGAGGCTGTCTAATAGGTGCTATAGGAATAACAGCAGAGTTATTTGTAATGTCCTGGCATCAGCACCAAGTGTACCATGTCAAAATTGCAAGAAATGTAGCTTTTACAATTAACATAGAAGTTGCTCTTTCCTGATGTAAACCAATACACATTTAGCAATATCCAGCAATATCTGAATTTCAGTCAACTCATCTACAATTCTCTGTTTCTCAGCCAGTCAGCAGCTTTTATCCCTTCACTTCAGGAATTACTTTCAGTTCTTTTACTGTCTTAGGTAAAAAAACCATATTATACATACATTTTAATTACATTTTCATTTGTACTGAAGATTACTGATGAAACATTCCTTCAAGCCCCACTGAGCTACAATTGCTGGCTTTCTTAGACCTACATCATTTAGTTAAAAAAAATTCGTAATCTCATCTTGTCGTAATTACAACCTTAAGAGCAAATGCTGAAAAGCAATTCTATTGTGATAAACAAATACAGAAGCAAAAAGACTTCCAGACAAGAAAAAAAAAAAAGCTTTAGATGTTTTGTCCAAGTAACTAAAGAGAAGTGAGATCAGTCTTCCTTAATACTCAGTTTATCTTCAAAATTCCCCTGTGAGAACAAGATAAATATAGGGAGTGAAGTTCCATTAGTACTAACAGCAGCTACTCTACTTAATCCTTCAGATTTAAGTCACGGAGAACTGCCTCTGCAAAAGCAAAGACGTGTGCAAGTACAGCAGCTGCACAACACTAGTCTTTCACGTCATATTTTTACGTTAAACACGCTCAAGATACTTTGCTTTATAACTGATTTCACTGATGGAGATCAAAGAATAAATAAAACCCTAAAGCTTCTTCTATACCTTCAGGTTGCTAGGCTTGCTTAGACACACAACCTTTTAAAACATAATATAAAGCAAGCACGTGCATTTCTTTCTTTGTGTACCAAATTCAAAGGTTTAATACAGTCAGATCATAGAATTGTTAAGGTCGGAAAAGACCTTCAAGATCACTGAGTCCAACCATTAACTTAACACTGCCAAGCCCACCACTGAGCTATAGCTTTTTCCTCCATCTCCCTACACATCTAGAGACTACTTAAGCAGAGCACAGAACAGCTTTGTTACAAATATTATGCAGAACTAGTAATCATCAGATTATGAGAGTGCTCACTGTGCTACCTAGACTTTAAATAGAGTAGCTCCTCTTTGGACTGGATTTGCACGATACAATGAAATTATTCTGTAAAAAAAAAACCCCTACAGTTCTGCACAGAGAAGCTCTTTTAATGTTACGGACAAAACAAACAAACAAACAAACAAAAAACTAGAAAAACAGAGCGAGGAGGCAGCTACTGAGCTTAATTTCCAGTAATTAAGAGTTATGAAGGAAGTAGGCAGGTGAAAGCACTGCTAAAAATTTAAAAGTACTTTCATTTTAAAGCTGATAGTATCTCACAGCAACACATGAATCCGAATTACGTCTGAAAACCTGAACAGCATTGTTAAGAAGGACCACTATTCTTCTTACGCTATAATGCAAAATTCTTAATATCATCCAACTCCTATTACTCTCTAAGTTTCATTTAACTATTTCAGGAAAACAGGAAGGAGTTATGCCTGACTTGTGAATTGATGCTTTGTGATTAATGTAAAGCAATAATTCCTTAGGAATTCCACAGGATGCATCAGCCCAGTACAGAATAAGAAAGCATAAGCAAATAATGCTTAAGAATAAGAAGATAAGCAATCTGAAACAGGCTTAAATTAATATTAAGCTCTTCTCTTAACAATTAAAAAGATAAATATTTCAAAGGTAGACTGAACTCTTATTCTGAATCACATCCAAGATCTAACAATGTAAAAGAGCATCTCCCTACTCCCTTCTGCTCAGATATCCTATTGATGTTTTAAAGATGACATTGAGCAAATCCCTGAATTTTAATTGAGCAGCTCAGTGCAGAACTAAAGGATCTCTTCACCTGTCCATCCAGATTCATATGCACCATTTTCCTTCACAGAAACAGAGCATACTGAAGAGGATTATCTCAAAAGCAAAATGTCAAGAAGGGTTCTCTTTTGCTCATGGAGCAGCTGAAAAGCACATACTCTTTCCTTCAATATCAAGGTGAAATCCTGGGAAGGAAAAATTTGATTTGCACTAAAATACTTGTGAAACACCTGCATTGCTCAAGTTAGTATTTAATCCCACAAATATTTTAGTTTCACTGTCATGTTTAATACCTCCAACAACAAATACAGATGGTTTTACTATTACAAACAAGGAGACAAAATAGAAAGTTAATGATGCAGCACTTTGCACCTTTGTGCAACTGCCTCAGTGGACTGGGAAGGAGAGCTCCCTGCCTTCCTTCAAGTGTCCTCCTCGACAGAAGGTTTCTCAAAGCCACGACTCAAACAGACCATTTCTCTATCTTTAATTTCACAATCTTAATCTTCCATTCAGAGCCTCCTTGTTAAAAGTATAAGTGTCATGGTCAAGGACATACTTTCAGAATACATATCCATCCTTGGCTACGTCCTCAACCTGATTTTTGAAGCTGTCACTTTGCACCTTTCCCAACTCTATCAACTTGTCAATTTTGCAGTTATACCAATGAAATAAAGGCTCTGAGTAAAGATTCAAATGTAAAAATTCTCTGCCACAGCCCAGTGAATAAATGACTCAGGAGGTTCTCCCACAACTATCATCATTTCATTTCCACACATTCCTTATAATCCACTCCGCTGAACAGCCACATCCTGATGTCCTTTGATCACATATACAAAAACAATTAAAATGAAGGATGAAACTCCGGGGGAATCTGAGAATGAACATAAATCTGGAAGTAATTTCTTAAGCATGACAAGAAAACACAAGTCTTTTTTGTAGTCTAGTTGGTTTCAGTGACTTTTACCACATGGATGGAGTGCCATTGTGGCAGCAAAGGAACCACGGGTGTCTCGAGAAGTACATGAAGACATTTGCCACGTGGTTTACACCAAAGGCCAAGAGCTCCTTCTGACTTTGAATTATTCTTACTTCTATTACCATACTCTCTTAGAGCATACAAAAAACTCTCACATAACTTATCTAAAATGTTCTCTCACTCTTAGTATGCAGATGCAGCCTGGTGACATGCTCAGATTTAACGCTGTGCCAGAAGGAAACACATGAAGACACATTATTTGTGCAAACATGTTTCCTACTCCCAACATATACAATAAGGGTATATATTTAAACTAGCTTCAAGTTTCCTTAGCATAATAACTAACAAAAACAATTGTTCAGTTTCATCTTTATATTTAAAAACAGATATTGAAATGTGTTGAAAACATCCACTTGTCCTGTCTCAGCAAGTCTAAGGTAAGAAGGCATTAACCTAGGAAAACACAGTGAAATTAATTGTTTGTCCTAAGTTGCCCAAGATGAAAAACTGCAATCTTAATAAACAGTACTCAGGTCTGTCCAAGGAGATTATCTGAGTTTCTCATTGTGTGTTCTAATCTATTTCCAAGTGTCCTTTAAACACTAAGCAGTGTGTGAGCACACAGGATCTAGTCTTCCACAGCAAGGCACAGCTCCTATCTATAACAGTCATCAGAGATATCAAAACCTCTGACTTAACACTTTCTCATTTTTAGAGCCTTACACAACAACAGTTACAACAGAACCCTAAATAACAAACACGCAGCCACAGTCGACTGTTACCCACACAGTTGAACAACGCAAGAAAGAATCACTTCCCTGACACTACAGAGGGATCCTCGCCTGCTGCTGCAGAGAACACGGCACTGCTCCTGCCCCAGGTCTTGGAAACCACAAGGTGGAAACAGCATGGGCTTTCAGATAAGCAAGACAGCATTACAGACAGTGTCACCTGCCTAAAGGGCTCTGCCTACAACAAGTGACAGTGCCCTGCCTTCCTAATTTAATTTTCTCTTTGACTAAGATAGAAAGATGATAAGCAGAAACTTGAAGCAAAGGAACCACCCTTCTGTTCTGGACAGCCTCAGCATGTAAATCTGTGTTTTAAAAGCTGTTCGCTGCTATCAAAATTTTACATTTTTATTTGAAAACATTTAACTTCAGAGGATCCTTCCAGGTGTAGTTGTAACATTCACCAGGAAAATTTTACATTTACTTCCCTAAAGGAGGTAATTCAAACCCTAAAACTAGGTAAACTGATCACCAAATAGCAAAAGTGCATTCAAAGACATTTAACAGTTCTGGTGAATTGGGGTTTTGTTTCGGTTGGGTTTTTTGGTGTTTTTTGGGTTTGGGTTCCTTTTTTCTTTTTTTTTAAAGGAAAATGTCATATAAAAATTGCATATTTTTAAAAGTTACATCCAATTGCTTACTTCAATTTTTCTAATCTGGAGGTAATTTTAAAATAATACATTCTACAAGAAACTATAACCTTTTTATGTTTAGAGATGTTTGAAGACATTGCTGACTTTGTTGCAGAACAAAAAATCACTAGTAATTTCCATAAATCTGTGCTCATACTTGAACATGCCATTAACTTCAACTCAGTCACCACCACTGTCCACCTCTTTACCCTTCACCTTTTATCTTTTCTTCTTCATGTCCTGAACAGAACTTCTCTCTCATTAGAAAAAAAATAAAGATCCAAATACAGACAGTAATTGTAAACTGCTTTTTAATTCATTCTGACTGCACATTTCACTCTTGTCCTCTCGCATATTCCATGTCTTGTTTAGGTTGTCTGCTTTCAAGAACTGAATGTATGTTCTACTTTGTAAAGTAGCCAGTCTAAAAGGGCTGCAAAAAAAAACAGTTGATGTCTCAATGCTTCCTTAATAAAAACAATTATTTTTTCTGTAGCTTAATTTCTTCCTGTTTCTCTAAAACTGTTAACCAGAGAATAGACATTAGGAGCACACTTCATTCACAAGGTGACACCCAGTAATTGGTCTAAAAGAGGATCCTCTATCAATAAAAGTCAGAAACCTTTACTCCCGTTATAGGTCAAGGGCACAAGACCTCAAATCGAGGGCACTGAAAGTTTAGGAAAAGGACGTCTTTTCTCACCTTTCCCTTCCCCTTAAGCTACTTTCTAATACCGAAAGAGTATGCAGTGATTTCAGGTCCAAAATTCTGGGTGTGCCAAGTACCACCATTCACAAACATTTTAAATAACTTTTTGCGCTGAAGCTCAATTACAGCCCAAATGACAAAGGCTCTGCATAGCACAACACAGAGTATGTTCTGACAGAATAAAAATGGAAGTACCATAAGTGGCGTTTCATTCAGCTCAGGTTAAATATCTTCTCTGTCTCAGAGACTGACAGCATAAAGAGGAACATACAGGTGGCTTTGAATCTTAACACGTTTTGAAATAGCGAAAGTTATTTCGCTGCTTTATAATAACCACTTCAAACGCTCAACAGAGGCAATAAACAACCCCAGCTTTAGGTGGAAAAAAAACCCCACACTCGTCCACAACGATTTAAAGACAGAAATGCAAGAATAAGTACAGAAGACGTTGCACAATAACACATGATCTTCCCTATCACATGCTTGGCAGCGCGCTCGCTCCCCGGCGGTCCCCGGTCAGACCCCGGGGCTGCCCGGCCGCCCGGGGCAGCCCCGGACACCTCGGCAAGGGGCTCCAGCCGGAGGGTCGGGGCTCGCCGGGGCTCGGCAGGCGGTCCCACGGGGCCCGGGCGGCGGCGGAGCCGCTCCCCCATTCAATCCCCGCCGCCCTCCGGCTCTGCCCGGGCGGCGGCGGCCGGGGCAAGGGACCGAGCGGGGCGGGGAGGCGGCCGCCGGCCCTGGGGCCGCATCCCCCGGGCGCGACCCCGCGCCCCCGGCTCCGCCTCGGCGGCGGCGCCTGCACTTACGCTCGAAGTCGGAGTCCGAGTCCTCGTCGCCGCGCTCGGGCTCCTCGTCGCCGTTGGACTCGGTCTGCATGGGCTCCCCGTCGAAGCTGACCACTCTGCGGCCGCCGCCCGCCTCCTGGTCGCGGGCATCCCGCAGGCGGGCGAAGTACTCGGCGGCGAAGCCCAGCAGGTCGGACGGCCGGTGCCGCAGCACCTCCACCGTGTAGCCCTGCAGCAGCTCGGTGAGGCCCGGCGGGATCTCGATGCTCATGGTGCCGGGCGCCCGGGAGGCCGCCTGGCCCCCCTGCCCTGCCCGGTGGGCGGTGTGTGCGGGCTCGGGGCCTCCGCGGCGGGCGCGGACCGAGTCCCGCCGCTCCGGGCACACGAGCGCGGGGCGCGGGCGGGAGGGGCGGGCCGGGAGCGGCCCCGCGGCGCAGGCGCGGAGCGGGCGCGGGAGCGGGCGCGGGGTAGCGGCCGCGCGTGCGCGACGGGCGGGGGGCGAGGGGGGGCGCGTGCGTCACCGCGGGAGCGGCCCCGGGAGCGGGACCGGGACCGGGAATGGGAATGGTAGTGGGAACCGGGAGTGGGGAGCGGGCACGGGGGGTGGGACCTGGGCACGGCGCTGGCACCGTGTGCAGACGGTTCAGCTCTTTGGGAAACGCTTCTGCCCGCGCCGTTAACCCCCCCCCCCCTCCAGTCACGGGGTTCGGGTTGGGTTTGTGCCGCGTTGGGAAACGTTTGGACTAAAGCTGGCGGCGGGGTGTGGGAAGGGGGGCAGGTCGGCTCGGTGACCGGGCAGGCAGGCCCCGGCCGTCGCTGCCTTCTCGCTATTTTTCTCTTATTTCACATCGGTGACCCCGTACTCTCATTTCTTGTCAGAATCACAGAATCAATTAGGTTGGAAAAGACCTCTGAGATCATCGAGTCCAACCTCAAACAACACCATGTCAGCCAGCCCTGGCACTGACTTGCCAGCCTTTTCTTAAACACCTACGGGGGACGGTGACTCCACCACCTCCCTGGGCAGCCTGTTCAGTGTCTAATCACCCCTTCTGAGAAGAACTTCTTCCTAATGTCCTACCTAAACATGCACTGCCACAGCCTGAGGCCATGTCCTCTCATCCTGTTGCAAGTTGCCTGGGAGAAGAGGCCAACCCTCACTTTCCTGCAGCCTCCTTTCAGGGAGTTGTACAGAGTGATTAAGGTCTCCCCTGAGCCTCCTTTTCTCCAGGCTAAACATCCCAAGCTCCCTCAGCTGCTCCTCGTAGGACTTGTGCTCCAGACCCTTCCCCAGCTCCCTTGCCCTTCTCTGGAGTCACTTCAGCACCTCAATGTCCTTCTTGAAGCGAGGGGCCCAGAAGTGGACACAGGACTCAAAGAGTGCCCTCACCAGTGCCAAGGACAGAGGTTTTCTTTCCTCAAGGTGAAAGTCAGGGTGTTTCAAAGCTCCCCCAGGAGCAGGAGAAGTTGTTTTTGTTTGACCTTGGTGGGATCTAATCTAAATCTCAGTCTAATTCTTGGTTGCAGTTCGATTTAGGTCCTCCCACCCCTCTGGTTTCTTGTCAGAATTAAATCATTAAAGAACAGTTCTTAAAAGAAGTGAGTGCAAGAGGAGCAGCATGCAGCTCTTCACACCTGAATAGAGCCATAATGACATTGTTTGTGAAATCGTGGCATTAGCTATAATCTGCTTAATAATAAACCATTAAAGATGAAGAATTTCAGAAAAATGAAACACGAAATCATAGAATGGTTTGGGTTAGAAGGAAACCTAAAGATCATCTGGTTCCATGGGCAGGGACACATTCCACTAATCCAGATCGCTCCAAGCAGTGTCCAGCCTGGCTTTGAACACTTCCAGGGATGGGGCATCCAAAGCTTCTCTGGGCAACCTGTGCCAGCACCTCACTACCCTCTCACGATTGCTTATATGTGTGAGCTTTGGAGGCACCGGTTTGTATGTTGTTGGATGCACTTTATTCACATTTTTGCTTTTGTTCATTGTACAAAACCTGTTATCTGTGTGTTTGGCGGATTCCCAGGGGAAGGCAACAGGCTGTGTGGCATGGAGCCATTGGCCCTTAAGGTTTGACGTTGCTGGAAACCTCGTCTTGGAAGAAAACAGCCCTGTACAAACATGAGTCAAGGGGAATACGGATGTTGGCTTAGTGACGCCGCTACGGGTTGTCAGTGTAAATATTTCTATTTAATTCTTCTTCTGTTTCGACAATAAAAGAGCAGAAATCAACTTGTACTCCAAATACAAAATTTCATTTAGAAGCCCAAAATTGGCTGAGGCAGTGTACTGTGTTTTGGTTTTGTTTGCTCATGTGCCAGAGTCCCCTTGCTTATCCAGATGGTTCTCACCGCACTCCCATACAAAGATATCCTGTTCATGGCTGCTGCATGGAGGGCACAGCAGTGGATCCCAGAACACCCATCCAGTGCTTCTACTTTATTCTCAGCAAGGGGGACCAGTTGGAAATCTCATGGCATTTAAAAGATGTTCTCTCTAATACAGCTCCCATATTTTTATGTGGAGTAAGATTACATCTTGTATCCTTACAAAATGCACAAATTTTTCAAAAGCACAGGAGGTAGATTTGCCATATCTCACCAGTTCATCCAAATATTTTGTATAAAGCCATTTCCCTTCATTTTTATTCTTTTCTGCAGCAGAAATAACAGTTGCTATATCCTCTTTATCAAAAGGTAATCCATACTGATTTTTCATTTGCCACTCCTACCATATTATCTATCTGGTGGTCTCAAACAATACAAGAGCACATTTCACTGTTCAATGTACATTCTTTAACTACTGACAGAACTGATATAGGGAAAAGGTTCTGATCAACAAGAAAACTGTATCTGGTTAGTCCCCCACAAAATAAAGATTTCTGATGAGATCTTTCCTTTGCCAGTTGGGTGCTGAAGTCATTGCTGGTGGTGAAGAGGTAAAAATAAAAGGCAAAAATGCCGTAGAAATGGAAAAATAAAATACTATTAAAAAACACTGTCAAGTAGCATCAGAGGAAGAAAGGGAAAGTCTGATTTCAAGGGAATACACTGATCTTTCTTTCCCACTCTCACAACAGCCAGCCACCTGACAATTACCTGCTTTTGGCATCAGTCAGCTCTTACGTTAGCTTTTAGCATTTGTTGGCAATTTTCTCTCATTTGTGCCTGTGGATATAAATCTGGTTATTTATTTGAGAAAATGTGTTGCCAGTAAATAGTGTTAAGTGTCTGAAGAGCTGCATTGTATTGGCCTTCTGATATTTATATGTCCACACAGAGCTAATCAGCTTCAGAGGAAAGTAAAGAGCAGAGCTGTGTTTAGCCTTCTCTGAAGGTCAACGGACAAAATCAGAAGCATCCAAGGTCACGTGAAGCGCATTTTCAAGCTGATTTACGCCACAGTTTATCCTCTTTCTTTATACACATTTTTTTTTGTGTGAGCATCAGAATTGATGGCACAAACGTGTGAGAAGCTTGTCGGCGATCAAGTTAATTGTAACACTGCCTGCTGTGCATACATAGAGCTCATCATACGCTTTCTTTCACCCTGAATTTGCATAACTTTTTTAATTATTACTATAATAAGCGTTCACATTAAAAGAATGGTAGAAAATAAATTAGGAAACGCACTTGCAGCCTTAATTTGATCCCCTTTATAATAACATTTTTAATTCAGGCAGCATGACCAATGCAATTTCTTTCCGCTGGCTTCATGGCATGTTCAGCACCCACTATGGAGTTAGATAAGAGTTGTGTAGCTGATGAAGATGGTCCCCACAGTATTCCTATCAAAATATATATATTTCAGTATCACATTTTCTCCTAATAGTTTCTTAATGTCTGAAAACTATTCCCATATTTATCATGTCTGTGCTCCCAAATACTGAGGTCTCTTCCCTTCAGTCTACCTGCCCTACCCAGTGCTATGTGACTTTGATGCACCCGTAGTGAAACTGTGATGGAGCTTCAGTGCTTGTCCTGCTGGCAGGAGCAGCCACGTTGCAAGCAGAAAAAAGCAAAATAGTCTGTGTAGTCTTGCACTGGGGAAAAATAATCAGATTAAACCTCCAGACTGGCTCCTTAAAAAGTAAAATAAATCCTTTTATACCAAGTAATAATTCACTTCTCATAAACCTGTCAGCACCAGCTAGAGCTCAGACGCTATATAAACATATGTACATCTTGGATTAATTATACTTGCCTTCAAATTCCGTACAAGGATAATGCAAGAAAACACTAAATATTCTTATGGTTGGTATTAGTGAACACAATTTCTTGTTTAAGGGGAGTTGGATTAATTACCTGGGATAGAGCTGTTGTGTGTTGTAGGAGACACACAAACCCCCTCAAGCTGGACATGTCCTACAGCATTACACCGCTACAGGCAGGTTCAGAGCTCTCTGCAAACAAGGTGAAATCCTGCCCTTGCCCTTCTGCTTCAGCCTTCTCAAAGTTAAGGCCTTACAGTCCTACCAGTCTCTCCTCCAAAAGCAGCTGCTTCATCCCCAGAGTCACATTAAATCCTCCTTTCTGTACCTGCTCAACTTCGCTGTGCCTTTCATGAGCACTGTGTGCAGGTCTGGTCTCCACATCCCAAAATGGGGGCTCATGCTGGTTTTACACAGCTGAAAAATTATGCTGACTATTTTGTTCTCTGACACTTTTCCTTGGGTTTTCTTTTTGGCTGCCACATCATTGTGAACTGAACGTATTCAGTCTTCATTTTAAGACATAAAAAGGTTAAAAAATTCCCACTTCCCTTGCTCTGTTTCTCCAGTGAGTGACCACCTTCACTGTAAAAAACATGCAGAATTTCACATTTTAAGTGTTCTGTGTTTGACATTCAAACTTTGTTTTTCTACCCACTGCTTGGTCCTGTCGCTGTAAATGTCCATAAATATCATGTAACTTTGTGCATAATGTACACAAACCTTCTGAATTTTTCATTTTACCAAAAGTAATAGTAACAAAAGACAAAGTGATTCCGGGCTTAGCTACCAGGATGCAGAGATCCTTCAACACAACGAGCAAGATGAAACTGCTTCTCCTGCCTCTCTTTAGTTTTCTTCTTAGGTAAGTGCTAAACCTCAGAAACCAAACTTTGTTTCTCCAACCAGTCGTTTTGCTTGTGACAGTAAGCAAGATTTAGTACGTATTTTTGTTAGCCTATAGAGTAGCTTGAGTACTGTATATTTCAATAAATCATGTGGGGCTGTCTATCAATAGTACAAAGACGGGAGAAAAACAATAAGCTTTTTGAAGAAATATATATAACTATCTGCATCAGCTGAAATATGTCACCTTGATACTACCTTTAGTCCATCAAAAATATTTTAGATAATTCTTGGAAAGATGCTTTGCTGCATTTGTTGATAAATCTCAAAGTACTGATTTGGGAGAAACAACTGTAGAAACGTCCACATTTTCATTGTCAGAATTTAGTTTAAGAACACAGAAAACAATGATTCTGTTGGTAGCAATTACAGTTTTTCAGGCAGTATAAGACATCAACTTTAAAATACCAGATTTTGTAAAACATTTACCCTAGTTGTTACCTAGATGTAGAAAGAAATATCTCTGCCATGTCATACTTATGACGTAAAATGGCACATGTTTCAATCTAGACAGAAGCAGTATCTGTGACATAAGATGTGTGGGATGACCAGGTTGTTTAAACTACCCTGAGCAACACTACATCGCAGATGCAGAGTTTATGGTTCCCACGTGTGACGGTTTGGACCTGCTACCCTGAGCAACAGCACTTTGCTGTGTAAAGAGGGGATATTCAAATAAAGACTGAGGTAAGCAGTTGGTTCTCTTGCACACAAAGTGGAAGCCGTACCCATTTTGGTTGTGCTTTAGTTTCTGCCCCCAGCACTGAAAATGTTACATGAAGAACTTCTCCACTGAGGTTGGTATGAATTCTGAGTGGAGGGAGCTGATGGAAACAGACCTTTGTGCACGTCCTGTGGTAGCCAGTCACTCACTGGATAGCTCTGATCCTGCTGGATGGCTCTGTCAGCGGTAGAGTTCATGGACAATGCTATTAAATAAAGGTAAAAGGGGTTTAGATTGTTTTGTTTTAAGAGAAGAAAGAAAATTAACCTCCCTTTGAGTTGTTCAAAGACTAATCTGAATCCAAAATACCAATTACTGTCTGTGTTTTCCAGCAGAACCCGTTCAAACGCAAATTTGTTGACATTAAGGGGTTTGTCACGCCAAGAGCTCTGACATGTACTTCTTCCTTGAGCCTTTGCTCCTTTGCTTGCGAATCTGGAATTGTCTTTTGCTGTACGTACATACTTGTCCCCTCCCCATCTTCTCACATTTCCACCCGACACAGTTCAGGTCATGAGCGTTTCTCTACTGGATCCCAACCTGCCATTCTCCAGACAGGTATCACTCTGTCACTGTTGCTACAGCTCCTGTTTTCACATCTTCTGTTGTCACCTTAGTCCATTGCCTGTTATTAAACATTTCTCCCACTTGGCATTTGCCCATTTGCCATACATCTTCACTAGCTGCTTGTCAAATAACCATTGCCCTTCCCAGAACTGTGCCTCTGAGGTTTTAATGCAAATCCATAATCTATCTCTCACCCCATCTTGCTTAAGTCCCCCAGTGGGGCACCTTCAGCCTCCTTCCAGACTAAGCCTCAATCTCTCCCTCCTCTTGCAGTGCCTGATCCCTCACAGAGACAGGAGTAACAGCGTCTTTGCTCTTCGGCCCCCTTTTATGGGAACTACAAGAAGCCAGTGTTTGTGTCCTGCCCTTTGGTGCCAGCAGATCCACCCCATGCACAGAAGTGCTGTACACAAACAAGGGGCAGTACTACAGTACATGAGGGGCTCATTCTACCAGCTCAGCATGGTGTGTTAACTAATTACGAGTGTTAAAATTGTAGTATTAAATGTAAATTTCAACAGCAATAAATGAGCTTTATCCACCAAATCCCCAATTTTTTATATTTCCCTCTGAAAGCCCTTTTATTAGATCTATTACAGCTGTTAGCACTTGTTTTAATTAAACTCATAACGCAGCATGAAGCTCAGTTAACCAGTTTTCAGTTTTCAGAGAAAGAAGTTGGTATTGCATTTTTCTGTCATGCTTCACATCCTGTGCTTTGGCTACATTATAAAATTGTTGACAGAGGATTCTATGTCTCAGGGGAGGATAATGAGGACATGAAACTTCTTACTTCTAGGCTGCTTTTCCAATTCAGTTTAGATTCTTAAGTTTTATAAAAATATTTGGTGTTTGACTGCAGCTTGGATGTCTTCATTCAAGGAAGTGGGTGGTCTCAGCATCTAAGCCAGAGGATTATAAGGCCACCTAACCATGTTCAGATTCCTCTTTGTCAGTCTCAGCAAAAAACCGGTTGGTTTGTAGAGCTGATAAATGCTTACTCCCTTAAACCAGGACTTAAATCACATCTGCATCGGAAACTAATTGGATGGGTGTTCCGTGTACATGCTGCTCCTGAGGGGTTTTTCTGTGACTTTAGTTCCCAAAGCTATCAGCCCAGAAGAGCTGCATGAGAAAAAGAGGAAAAGAAGAACCTGGTTTCAGAGAACGCGACGGCACTGCCTTTTGTTGCAGCTGCTTTGAAGTGTCTCTCCATTGACACCTAGTGTCCGTACGGGAAGATCTTCATAGCCGTGCTGGCGATATTTATCTCGAAATCTTTAAAGATCCTTTAACTGGTGAAGTTATTAAGAGGTCTTATGGATCAAATCGGGTCAGCCAGTAGGTGAGACTGATGGTGCAAACACAGCAATCTCCCTGCTCCTGAGAGTGGTATCACCGACATCCATACATGACTATGTTCTGAATGGCTCTGGAAACCCATTCATTGCTTTGCAGTGCAAAAATATTACCCTTTTATAAGGTGTCCTGTAAATGCATGTAAAATAACTTCAATACCTATCTCTTTCCTCAGAGCATACGTTGTGAATCAATGAATATTTAATACAAATTTTAGGAAGTATTGTACTTTGTTGTCAGGCATTATTCTAGTTATCTTTAATTGAAGATGAGTCTTTTTCAATTATAGAAATCTCATCATTGCACTCCATTTTATCACTAAAAGCTATTTAATAAAGAAGTGTCTTTATTTTTACAATAAGAGCTATGTTCATACTTATTTATTTATACTGTAGAAATCCCAAGTGTTTACAAAAGGATTTGTTGTTCTGCAAATCTTGAACTGTGAGCAGTTAATCACGTTGTTACCATACACTTTGCTCCATGAGCAACTCTGCCTTCGCAATACTTCCTCCTGCTCCTTCAGTCAGCTTGGAGTGCTTGTGTTGGGGTGTGCACACAGGAGCTGTGCCAGAATCACAGCCACACCATGCCTGGTCCTAGACCCATGTGGAAAAGTCCTTCCCTTCCCTGAAAACTCTCTGTGCATTCATACTTTGATCGTTTCCGTTGTTATCTGCTTACAAAGGCAGTAGTTCCAAATAAATTTTGTTATGAAAGCTTAATAAGATATGTTGTCATAATATTTGCATTGCAACTTCAGGAAAAGATGACTGGATCAAGGATGCACAGCAGGCACAGCTTCTGTCCCCCACTGCTTCTGTGTCTCCAAGGGGCTTGTGGACTCCATCATTTCTTGACATTGTTTTGTGATTCATCCCTTTCCAGCCTTTCCTCAATACCTCATAAGCTTTAGAAGAGCTCTCTCTTGGATTGGTGATACCTGACATAGAAGTGGCAAGGGGAAGTTACTAATGTGCAAATAATAGGTCTTTGCCTTGGAACAGCAGGAACCTGCTGAAAAAGAGCTAGAACAGCCTTGAACTTCTTCTGTGAAGGTCAGAGGAGAGTAAATCAATATTTCCCACCATTTCTGGAAAAGGAGCTGTCATCAGTTTCTACGGACAGTCACATATTTTCCCTCTTTCTCCTTTCAGTCTTCTGTTATTTAAAAATACTCAACTGTCAGAGTCTGTGTTGAAAGAACTTGCTGAATCAATACATCCAGAATAGGAGTGATAGCATCAAGATGTGTCCTGCTTAGATTATTCATAGTTTAACTATAAAGCAAAACATGTGATAATGAGCAATAAAGGAATGTGACATAAATAATTTCATTCAGAGCAGCACATTAGTGAGGGCACTGGTAAAGCTGCAGCAGCAGCAGCCAGAGCCTTTAGTTGCAACTGCTTATAATTAGGGTTACAGATAGGTGTTTGTGTCTGCCTTTGCCGTGGTCCTTCAGTCAGCCCGACTTTTCACCCTCGGTAGGACCCAGTGCTTCCAGCAACCCCAAATTTTCCCTCCATGGCGTCAATGGAAGGAGGCAGCAGCCAGGAGCATCGTGTTGCTATGGCAACACAACCCACTTCGCCGGGGACCGCGTTGCCTCGGCGACATCAGGCGGGCAACGCCGGCTGATTAAATCGGCTCAGAGCAGCTGCCCCCTGAAAAACAGGACAACCCTGGCCTCGGGGAGCATGGGAGCCCAAAGGTTCATCTCACCAGAGCCTGGTGAGTGTAGGACCCTGCACTCACAGCAGGGTCTGGGTCAGGAGAAGGTGACTGTTGTGTGTGGTTCTTTGCAGGTGGTGAGACCAGGCTACAGCCCAAAGGAGCTTTCCACCACCATTTAGTGTGCTGAAGTAAGTTGGCAGGAAAGACAACGTCAGTGGGAGGGGATTAGCTGAAGGGAGCAAGTGCTGAGGCCTCTGTCCTTGGTTTGTATCATCAGGACCTGCAAACATCCCACAACGTCTGAAGTCGTTGCCTCATGGTACACAATGCATCTATGAGTGGAGGTGAGCTTGTACCTGGATTTTAGGGTAGTGCAGTGCTGCATTATGCTGTGTCACATTCAGTACCCAGCACCATGTAGGCAGCAGATTAAAAATCAATTTACATAGGAAATGCCTGTGTTAATGCTGTGAGCACAGAGCCTCCCACTTGTGTGCCTGCAGGCAGTCCAGCAACCAGCCCCAACCCACAGGAAAGCACTGACACATTCTCAAGAGCCCACAGACCCTCTATTACAATGGTGTTCTGGGTTATTGGCACCAAACACCTTCTGGGGACTTCACTGGAGCAATCTGTGTAACTGCCAGTGAGGTGAAGGGGTTCAAAGTTTGATGAATGGATATCAGTTATCCACAGCACTTGAAGAGCTATTTGAGAAGCAGAAAGATGATAAAGAACAGAAGAATTTGCATAAGACAGGTAAATTCCTTGTGATTTGTCTGCTCTTGTAGGAATCTTTTCTCCTGCTGTATTAGGAAACCTTTTACCTACTGTAATTAGCCCTTGAATAGACAGCATCTCTGGAACACAAACCTCTATGTCCTGATTTTGTGTGATAGCAGTGCTTTGGGTTTGTTTTTTTTTTTGACTTACACTAATTCTTGCAGAAGAACAGAGCCTGCTCTAGGGGGTCTGGCATTACTTTTTGCCTCTGGAAATACTACCATCTGCTGCAGTGCTGTGTCTCACTGGTGTTAATATACCTGGCTTTAAGTAGACATTGCCTGTACTTGCATCTACAGCCGTACTCTTGCTCTCTCCTTGTATTTCTGACACTGGCCTTACTCTCTCTGAGCCATTCTGTGTGCATTTTCCACATGACATTAGCTGTCTTTCTTCTCACAATTAGAGCTGTGGTTAATTGTGTTTACAAAGGACTCCTGAGCTGTGGGAAATGTTTCTCAGAATGTGTGGTTTTGCATCATTTAGCCTTGAAAGGATGCTGCCTCCCCTGACCTCTTGCTGTTTTTCTCTCATTGACTCTGGTAATTGCATCAATAACCTTGGGAGTCACATTTTCCTTTCACATAGGAAAGATCCAACCTCTCCATACCCTTTCCCAGCTGAAACACATATCCAATCCCTCCTGTTTTCTGTGGTTCAACCACATTAGCTCTTTTTCTGCCTTCTGTGGATGCAGTCTTGTTTTATTCTTGTCTGGAATAAACTCTGCTACTTTTCTCGATCATCATTTCCACCACTCTACTTTTCCATGAACTTCTCAGTCTTCCTTCTCCTCTCTGTATCAAACACATATCTTCTCTATCAACATCCTTTCTAACCCGTCTTCAGTCGAGTCCATCAGCAGTCATTCTAACAGCAAAGTCCCCAAAATTCTGACAGCATTTTGACACCACATCAAGCAGACATGTCAGTGTTTTTTCCACACCTCCCCACCACAGCTGGGCAATGCTCTCCACAAACATCTGCAAAGGGGGTTTGTGGCACAGAGACCAGCACGGTACCACATACTCCCTCTAGTTGAGGGGATTCATCTGCCGTGTTTCAACTTGTGTTTAAAAGCAAACTGCCTTGAGGAAGACCTTTTTTCGCTTCAGAACACTGAGAAAATGAAAAATGACAGCCAGGAATGCATTCCAAACCCACACATTTCAGATTCTGATGTCACTTCAGAGCTACTAGGTCCCCACACCGATGCTCCACGTTATCTACACTTGGGGTGGGGGGGGTCCCTTTCAAACGCAAGTCAGCGATGTCAGTTCCTTGAGGTTAATGTGCAGTCAGCAAGAAACTGGAAGCAACACCTAAAAAAAAAAAACCTGTTTCCTTTCTCTCTTCACACCTCTTTAAAGAGGAATGGTTTTTCTGAGTCACAGCTAACGCAAACCTGTTGGAAAAGATTCAGCCTAGATTTATACTGCGGCTTAGAGGAACATGAAAGACCATTTAGTGCTCAAAGTATTGTTTTGAATTATTAATCAAGCCCCCTGTCTGGTTTAGCTCAGTCAGGCCCTTCTTCAGATTTTGTAGAGTTTATTTCTCTTGTCATCCTGAACAACCTTTGACGTGCAGAACGCAGGCTTGTTGATGAAACGAGAAGACTGCTGGCAAAGTTTGGCTCTGTCTGTGCCTTTGCAGAGAGATCTCAGTGCAGGGGATATGCAGTGCAGTTGTTCTTTTGTTCATATTTAATCATACGAGAAAGAAGAATGTAATTAAGGCCTGTCTCCCTCAATCTCCTCCTTACCTCAGAGTATTTGAACCCTCTGAGATAAAGGGAATGTAGCTTCTTCTGACAGCAAAGTGCATCCCAGAGTGTATCAGGAGTGATTCTGCCCCCATCACTTCACAGTTTGCACTTGGCAGTGTTTTCCTGCCGAGCCATTTCCCATGCGAAGGAACACGACCATTACAGACAGCATTGCAAGTACCAAAATCAGATCAGAGCTGGAAGCACAGTGTTTGCTCTTGGGTTTCTTTGCACGTTTGACAGCCCAGTCAGACTGTGATTGCTTCACTAACCCCCTCAAAAGCTGGATGATTTCTCTTTATGTGAAAACACCCTTAGGCAGTTACTAGATTCGAGGATGCAGCATTAAATGGGTCTTGGCTCAGAAATAGTTTTTTTCTTCTATTTAGCTATTTTAGCCATTTATTGTCTGTTTAGCTTTGCATCTCAAGTAAACTCACTTCATTTACACTCTAAACCAACCAGCTCCTGTAAAGCACAGGGTTACGAAAGATTTGCTGCCAAAGAATCCTGAAAATTGAAAATGTCTCATTGGAAAGGGTGTTTCAGGCTTGCAATTTTGGTTGGCCTTGGGCTGAAATGAAACTGTAACAGCAAAGACAAGAAAGGACTGAAAGGGGCGGAGAAGGATGAGTTGACCCAGCGGACCCCAGGATGAGGCCAGAGTGGGGAGGAGGTTCAGGGTACTGACAGTGAGGGATGGTGCTGGACCAGACTAGGGAGAACCATCCTGGGCCTGAGCAGTGCCAGAGAGCTGCAGAAAAACCAGTCAAAGAGAAGGCAACTGATTGATGAAATTGCCTGAAATGAAGAAGGAGGGAGGAGGCTCTAATATGTAAACACTTTAATTGCAAGGTTGTTTAATCTGAGCTGTCCTAGGAGCTGACAGAATAAGTGTTATTGCTGCTTCCCAGCCTATGTAACAGGCATAGAGACTGACAGGGAAATTTTCCACTTAGTGGCAGGCATATTAAATTATAAAAAGATAAGAGTTTATCACAGAAGCAATAAGCTGCTATTCTCTCAAGACCTTGGTGCTGAACTTTAGAAGAAATACTGTAGAAATCAGAGCAGAGCTCAAAAGGAAGAAATCTGCTACAGAAAAAATGCTGATTTAAATCTTCTTTCAATTTTCAAAATTGTTTTTACCTACAGAGAGGCTTTAAACAAGGGGAAAATGTATTCCAGTTGCTTGGAATCAAAATCCAAGTCTCACAGACACACAAAGAATAGTCCAGAGGGAGAAACCAATAATTAGCTGCTGGAAAAAAATGCATGGCAAATGAGGGACTCAATAGGGGAGGAAAGTGAAAAAAGGGCAAAAGAATAGAAAATGTTCTTGCAGTAGCAAAAATGCAACTAAAATAGAGGATTTGACTACACGAGGAACAAACAAAAGGTTATAGGGGAGGATTTCTTAGGAGTTAGCAAGTCTGAAGGTTGCACAGTGACAGTGCTGGTGCTCAGAAGGAAAGCTGCAGGAAGGGTAGTTTGACTGGGAAGAGCCTATTCCCATGATGGAAAAATATGGACATTAGGAGTTCAGGAAAGAGGAGGTTATATAAAATGTAAAGGATACAAAAAAAACCGGAAATAGGGGCCAGTGCTGGGTGCTCACAGTGGGAGTGGGTCCAGCTGCAGCAAGGGCCGGCGAATCCCTCAGGGAAGCAAAGCCAGGAGCTGCCAGGGACGGCAGCCAAGCATGAGCCAAGAGCCTGGTCATGGTCAGGGTCTGGCTAGGGGGCAGTGGGGCCACAGCCTGGCACTGCAGGGATGCAGAGGGAGCTGGTCCAGGCTCTGTGCTCAGCATCCTGCCGTTCCCGTAGTCCTCCTTGTCTGCTGTGGACCTCCTTGGCCTCCCACCCCAGGAATGGGGTGGCCCCCAGCCCTGCAGGGATCATCTCCATCTGAAACAATGCATCTGAAGCTTAAAAAAAACCCCAAATAATTATTAGTTGCCTTTGAACTGAGATATCTGATGATCAAAGAAATAAACAATGAAGGTAAAAATGACAAAACTGAAAATCTGTTATCCTAATTCAGGAAAGTATTTGATCAAATGCCAGACATGAAAGGTCTGCTCCAGCTGCTGTTTTCTGCAGCTCAAGCAAAGGAAAGCCATGCACTCTACCAGTGGCTTTCAGATTGAAGCTGTATATACGATGGTATCTCATATTAAAGGACATAGTTGCTTTCCCAGTTATCACAATCACAGGATTCAAATTCTGCTCACAGTCAAAAGCAAATAGTTTAAAATACACTTTGAAATAGGCCAGTACTTTGTGAAAGGTCAGATTTTTGCAGGAATTTTGAGCAGTACATATTTTTACAGGAAAAGACCCAATAAAGAAGGTAAAGGAGACAGCAAGCACTCACTGTGTCAGCAATTCAGGTTCCCAGACTGCAGAGGCAAACTGGGAAATGAGATTATACTTTAAATGAGATTATACTTTACCTCTGACATATGTAGAATAACAGATTTCTCATTCATCTCTAAATTCATACTGAAACCGATTAGGCAAGAGCTACTGGAACAGGAGGAAAATCATGACCAAACCTTAGAAGCAGTATTTGTTAGCCAGATGAAGTCTCGGGGAACATTCTTTTGGAAATTAATACTCCAGTCATTGGAAGAAGTGAAGAGACATCGAGGTTGACTGTTCCATGCTTCCAGTAAATGGAAACCTATTTATTTACTTATTTATGAAAATAAGTTGCTTTTAAGCATTATTTAGGGCAAAGAAGGTTCCATAAAAGAGTCACCAAGAATAAGTAAAACATTAAATGTAAATAAATTCTTAAGATCAGAATTTTTTTAAAAAGTATATTTAGAATTAATTTAATTTCATTATATATGACAGGAAAACCCAATATCTTATGAAAATGGAAATGAAGTGGTAAGGATCACTATTTTTAATATACAAGAATTCAGGAGCACCAGTATTCCATATTGTAGCAAAATGTGTACTAGTGCTGTCTACTTACTTTAAAAAGCTTATGTACTTGAGATACTTTGAAGTAAACAAAAAAGACTTTACAATTTATCCACCAGTACATTAATTAATTGTATAAAGAATGATTTAAAAAAAAAAAAAAAAAAACAGACAAAAATGAGAAAAAGCCAAATGTAGAACCTTGCAAGAGCATAAGTATTTAAAATTTTGAGAGGAACTTGGGTTGGTAACCTGTGTGCAACAAGCACACATGCGAAAATTAGTGCTTTTTTTCCCCAAAATATGTCACCCCCTTGTTCCCTTGTAGCCCTTTATGGTGTCTTAGAAAGTGCCATGTTCTGCCTGAGCTGGATGCTGCCCTTGAATGCCGAGGGGGTCACATCTCTGCTCCCACGAGCTGGAATCTATGACCTGGGTTTAAACACGTTTAGTCCAGGCTGGTTGTGAAGAGCCAGGGCAGGTGCCAGGTCACTGCCATGGAGAAAGGACCATCAGCCACTTCACCAAGAGAAGTTTCTCTTATTTGACACAGAAAAGGCTCAGAAGGGCTGGTGCAGAGTCCCCTCCATGGAACCTTCATCCTCTAAACGATGCAGACAAAGCTTAGACAAAGCTGCCCTGGGGCTGTGGGTCACTGAGTGATGACACACTGGCTGTATGTTCCATGGATCTGAGAGTTTATGAATCACAAGAGTTTATTTTTCATGTCCCATTGGAAGCCTCTGTGTACATAACAAAGCTGGATTTCCCATTTTGACCACCAGGTCACCCAGGTGAGGTTGGCAATGCAGTTAGCCCTCACATTCCTGAACACAGATGTCCCAGGAAACCGGTGACTTAGGAAAGATCCTTCCCTTCAGTGTTGAACTGTGGCAAATTTCAGAAGTGACACACAGTTGCCAAAGATCTTCCTTCAAGAAATACTCGTGGGCAAACATTTAACAGATTTCAAGGTTCCTGGCAATTTTGTTTCAGGGAATGTAGAACAGCCATGTGACTAATGTGATTAGCAGCGTTGTTAGCAAGAAAAACCAGACACAAAAATCAAGATGAGCATCTTCCATGGACACCTCACTTCAGGATCTTACCATTATTCCAAGCAAAGCTTTAGCAGGTGAGCTGAAGTGAAAATAAAAGGGACACAAAGGAAGAAGACAACATAAATGCAGCAGGCTGGGCACTGCCAGTTTTGCCATCACTACCAACAGAGTCAGGATGGAGAAAGGGCTGTGTGCTCTTTTGTTCAGAAGAACAGTGCTTGTTTATTGATGGTATAAATGTTGCTAGGCTACGTGGGTTAAATTAAAAACCCCATCCTTTCCCAACGTGTACGCCACCTTCAGCAAAGAATGCTCTGTGAATATAGTAAAAGTTGGGGTTTTTTCCCAGATCATTCAAATTTATTTATAGAAGGACCTGTAGAAGACAGATTATCAGCCAGCTACTCAATAAAGAAACTTTTAAGTATATTTTGTGATCAATACCCATTTTATTAACCAGCTGTGCCAGTGCCCAGAAGAAAGTAATAGAGAATAAAATAGAAATATTGATACAGCTGATAGAAACCGTTACATTCTCATTTAAAAATAGATATAGAACTGGAAAAAAAGAGTAGAAAATAAGGGGAAAAGGGGACTGTGGCTTTGTACAAGGAGAAATTAAACAAGACATCAGCTTGAAAAAGGACTCAAAGGAGAAGGGCCCAGAAAGCTACAAATTTTTACAGGAAAGTTGAAGTGGAAAAATTTGTTGTTATTTCTCACAAGACAAGATTTAAGAGACACCAGTGAAACCATCCTTCAGGCAACCTGAAACAAAGCAGTGCATAAATTAACAGTGCCACTCACTGCCATTGGATAATGTAGAGGCCAAATACAGGAAGGTGTCTGGAGGGTAATTGTACTGAAACCCAGCCTAGAGCTCTGGATGTGGATACAGCCTCCAATCCAGTAATCCTAGTGCATGGCTGTGGGTGACAGAGCTGGTGGTGGCACCCTGGGGAGGTACAGCTGGGTGCTTTGTGCCCCCTGTTCCCCTCACTGGGGGCAGAGCTCTGGGCTGAGAGACCCTTGGTCTGAGGCCCAGTGGCCATTCCCGGAGACACAACCTGCTTTTATCTCTGCCAGAGAGAGTAACCTTAGCTGTAATAAATTCTAGTTGTGCAGGGAGTGAGGCAGAGGAGTCGTGCTTCACAATCCGGTTCTCTTTGGGACATTTCCCTGTAGACCTTCTCCACCCGCCCCTGGACCCGGAATGGGAGCATGGGATGAAGCAGAGGGAGAGGTCAGCACAGACCAATCTTTGGGAAGGGAAGGGCTGGTCTCCTGAACCAGCAGGCAGCTCTGGCATCTCTGGACGTGCCTGCACTGGTGAGCAGGACAGCTGCACACTGTGATTATTAACGAGAGAAATGCCAGCAGCAATCTGTGCTTTTAGGGAAAATGATGTGTGAGTGCTTCATCCCCTGAGCTGGACCCATAGGGAAGAAAATGGGGAAAACCCCAACAATTTATCATAAGAGAACTCATTGACATCTCAAGGAATTGCTCATCTCAGGAGAGACAGACATTTCACACGTCACTGTGCCTCATCCATGATCCCCTGGCAGACACAGATCCACCCCAGCCCAGGGGAAACGGAACTTAACAAACCTGATGGAGGTTTTCCTGCATAGAGGCGGGGGGAGGTGGAGGTTGGGGTGGGATCTGGGAAAGCCCAGCTTCCTCCACCTGGTGACAACGGGGCTGTGGGGAAGGACAGAGATCAGGAAGGTACCCAGGGCTCTCTGCACATTCCCCATCCCAGCAGTGGTAGATGCCGGCCCATTTCCCGGGGTGCTGGCAGAGCAGGAGCCCCTGCTCCGGCCTCCTGCCCACTGCAGCTCCGGGCTCCTTTCCAGGAGCAGCTCTGCTGCAGGAGCCAGAGTTCACCCACACTGCAGGAGCTGGCCGTGCCTTGCAGCTGAGCACGCCTGCTCTGATGGGAAATGGGTGGTCGGGCCGGGAGAACAGAGAGTTCCCTCCACCGAGTGATCTCCTGCCATCGACTGCCAGATCCTGAACTTTGGCTCCGGCCAGGAGGCAGTAAACGAAGCAAATAATTGCCTGGCAGTGAGTGATAGGGAGTCAAGGGTGAGCGGGCAGGGAGGGGTGGGGGATGAGCGGGAGGATTATGTTTCAGAGGGAAGTATTTTTTTAGGATTTGTCTATGCAGGCAGTCAGGAGCTTTCCTGAATCACATGGGCTTAGCCCCCGGAGGACTCGCTGTAATTTTACACCTTTTCAGCATTTCAGCTGGTTCTGCTGAAATCTGCATAGGGATTAAAGATGTGAAGGGACAGAGAATTGGTTTCCTTTCCTTTGGTCTGCCGGGACTAACGTTCAAGGCTAAATCGCAATTCAGAATTTTTTGAAGGCGTGAGTGGTGAGAGGAAGGAGCCAGCAGCTGACAGTAATAAATAATTATTAGGAAACAGTATTAGGAAATAGTACCAAGGAGAAATGTTGCCGCTGGGATACGCTTTCAGCTTTGGGAAATCCATACCCAGGCAGCTCAACATTTGCTTTGGTATCCAGAGCTTGTGTGCAACTTCTCTCAGACCCAGAGCAGCAGCAGCGCTGGGGGAGAAGCCCAAGCTCAGGTCTCCAGTGAAGAAGAGAAGGCAGCTCATTGCACGGATAAACATCCCAGGCTTCCACTCTCTGTGCCAAGGGTAGCAACAGTGTCGTGTCCTTCAGCAAGTCGACACTCAAACTGTCACCTGCAAAGGGAAGTGAAGCTTATACATGGTCTATTGCTGTAATTTTGATACTGATCTTCATGGCCAGGCTTCTAGTATGCCTAGGGAGAACCTGTGCATCAGAAACTGCTTAAACTGAACTGTCTGAGCTTCAACTAAAGGGTCTGAATTCAGAGACAGATGTCAGCAAAAATCCTGTCCAATGTCCACTTAATGTTTACATTTTTACCAGGTTTGAGATACACTTGCAGAACTATTCTAACAGATTGAGGTAATGGAAAATGTCCTCAGTTTTATACACAAATCTCCCTAAATTAGAAACAGTTTTCCATTTCAAGCACCCAGCATCAGGCAGCCCATTCCTCCCCTTCACTGGGCAGCTTTCTCAGGGCAGGGTCTGCTGGGCAAAAAGACAAAGTGTGGTGTAAAATGGGGTCAGACAGAGCCACGCCTGGGGCCACAGAGCAGGCAATGAGCCTGATGTTGTGAGTGAGCACGGCCACCCATGATCCAATCACTCAAAAGGCATCCCTGCGAGCAGAGAAGAGGCAGGAATCCCAGCAATTCCTGCATCCACCCTCATGGGAAGCCCCTGGATGCAAGGCAGGCATCTCCCTGCCATCCTCTGGGTCAGGAGGAAAAGTCCCCAGGGCACAGCTGTCAGGGCAGGAGGATCTATTTTCAACCAGGACAGTTGGGCAGCGCTGTCGAAGCCCTTCGGTGCAGAGCACACCCGATGACACCAGCACAGTGCCACAGCGTAGGTGGCTCCGAGCCACTGACTCAGCAGGCGTTTTAGTCCATGGCCTGTACAAGCCATCAGTGGGGTCACACGTTATGGTTGGAGGCAGGATGTCAAGAGGAACGTGGGCCATGAACATGCCCTTGTGGCAGAGAAGGCCACCAGCCTGCTGGGCTGCTTTAGGAAGAGCATTGCCAGCAGGCAGGGGAGATGGTCCTTCCCTGCACTCAGCACTGGGAGGGCACACCTGGAGTGCTGAGTCCACTTCTGGGACAAAACTGGTCTCTCACCTGCACAAACAGGCTATTGACATAGGAGTCCTCTTACCTAAGAGGCAGCAGATAGTAGGAACAATGTAAAGTGGAAAACTGAACCATTAGAGGCCAATAGGGCACATGCAAAGCTATAAATGGTGCTGTGTCTTAGGGTACATTGTTACTGGGAAGGCACAGGGTGAAGCCCATCCTCCTCTGTGCAGACCCCACAGAATTAGTCAGGGTTTGCTCATCATTTCATAAGAAGAACATCAGTCAAACTGTCAAAGATCAGACTGGAGGTCTGTCTACTCCTCCATCCTACAGTGTCCAGCATCAGATGCTTACAGAAAGAACACAAGAAATAAAATAATCTTTATGCCTCTCATAGTATACTCTCCCAGCTCCCATCAACCAGCAATTCAGGAACATCTTATGCCAAGGCTTTGCAGCCCTATCAGTTTTCAGTAATTCTTAAACTGTTCTTCCATAATACTTTTTTTTTTGCATTCATTTGCAACGACCTATATAGCTTAATTGTACACAAGATATAAAAAGTACTTTTATTTTAAATATTGCTTGATGTCCTCACTGGACACATTGTATGTCTTGTCCTGTGAGAAATATGAGTAAATGCACCTCTTCACATTACTCACCATTTGTAAGATATACTTTGCAATGTCCTTTCCAAACTGGAGACTCTGTACTGTGTGTGCCTCCCACAGGCAGCTGCCTTTAATTAGCCAAATTTGATCAAGACTGACTTGCAGGGGTACTCCAAGGACCTTTCTGTCACTATATCAATGCTGAGTATGCACAAAAGCCACTTGCACGCAATGGGTAGAGAAATGCAAGCACAGAAGGTTTACCTGTTATTAATTACCTCTGGAATACTTCCAGGCACCTTAAATCACCACTGAAAAAATCACTTGCATCAAAACAGAACGGGCCAGGGAGAGATGTACAGCACAAAAGTCTTGTAGAACTCTACATTGATTTTGATATAGCAGAACCAGATGCTATGAGCCCAAGC
Source organism: Empidonax traillii (assembly GCF_003031625.1). Lineage (NCBI taxonomy): Eukaryota > Metazoa > Chordata > Aves > Passeriformes > Tyrannidae > Empidonax > Empidonax traillii. The sequence continues at coordinate 757,810 of NW_020955297.1, read as the reverse complement.
AGCATAAAAGCAAATATCATTGGTATCCTTTGCTGGTACCCAGTGTATCAGCTCTTACTGTGTGCCCCTAAACTGCAAATCCACTGCCTGAATTCCCACAACAACCTGGACAATTAGAAAATAACATTTGAATGCAAATCTGGGCTTCTGAAAGCAAAGGAATCCTCAGGGTCCAGGAAACTGCACCTCTTTTTCTGAGGATGAACACAGAAACGGCAGGGGCAAAGAAATGGCAAATTTTATATGGCAGAATCTTTAAAGACCTAAGCAGATCTTTAAACATTTCCAGGGTGCCTTGGCTTCAGTTTTTGAACAAGCAAGCAAATTTGTCTGATGAGCCTTTGCAAAGCTCTTCTTCTCCTGCCACAGCTGTTGGAAAGCATCCCCTCATCCCTGATTGTCTCCTGCCATATTTTACTTAGCTAAAAGCACCAAGTGAAATCAAGCACGTTAAACAACAGAATGTTATCATGCAAAACACAAAGCTCTGCAAAAACCTTGGAGTGGGGAAGAGTGTAATTAGGATAAGTCAAATTGGGAAAAGGAACTGAAATGTTTAAAAAAAAATAAATATTTGGAGGGATAGTTTGGAAGAAGGAAGAGAGTTTATAGTTACTAGTAACAACTGAAGTGTTAGTGAGCGTGGGGAATATTTCAATCTTCCGAGCAAGTACTGCTTAAGGCCATGACCAGCGAGGCTCAGCTGGTGACAGCAGAGCCAAGGTAAGTGATGGGCACCAAGCAAGAGGCAGCAGCTGAATCCAAGGCATTATTAGTCCCTGATTTGGTCTTCAAGAATTATATGTTTTTTACGGTCTGCAGCACTCCAGACTGATAGGACTGACTTGGGAGGGAGCACTAACCACAGCACACAGCTCATCACCAGGCCTGGGGAATCACAGCCCTCCTCAGCCCTGCCTTCCAGCTGCCTGTCTGTCATGAAAGAGATGTGAAACCTTTGCAGCCCAACTTGGAAAGCTGCAAGTGGCTCAAGTGACCCAGTGGTCTGTCAGCAGCAGCTGCTGGGCTGGCTTCCTAACCTCTGACCTTGCCTTTGGACCTGCTGGACTGTCCATCCCCCTGGCAGCTCCCCACAGCCACCTGCTGGGCACCTGCCTCAGGAACCAGCCCAGAGCAGCGTTTACAACCAGGATTCTGCCTCAGCTCTTCCCAGCTCCAAGGGAGGTTAGGAGATCAGGATGCCTTTGACAGGGCAACTGGAATGGGCAGCTTAAAGCATCAGTGTTTGGAATTGCAAGAAAGAAGAGGCACATCTGTCCTCCGACGTGTCAGTATTTCAGAAACATGTAAGTAAAATGAAAGGGAAAAAATCCAGCTTTATAACACTTCTTAAAGATGAAAATTGCTTCTAGGTACCACAGCCCCACCATCAGTAAGGGGCCAAAGCAGCCCTCAGAGCACTATAGGGTAATGTTTGGTGGTGAGGTAGCACAGAGCCATTAAAGCAGACCTGATCCATTTGAAACTAGCTTGGATTTAGTTTCAGTAAACCCCAAACTGTAATTAAAACCATTTAAGAGGTTCATGCCCTTTAATCATTACTTCTCCAAACCAGCATTAACTCAGTGTTCACGCTTTAAGTATTTCATTCATCCATAGCTGCAATGACTCTGAGGAGGAGCAGCAGCCACTCCTGAACTCCTGAGCAGTGAGGAATGGGGAAGGGCCGTGCTGGGTATGGCAGCAGCAAGAATGTGGAGACAGTTCCAAGTGTCTGAGATTTTCCCACACCAGGGGTCATCCCATTCATTTCACACCCCCCACCCACCCTGTAAAACATGAGATGTGGACTCTGGGGAAGGCGGGTTCCCTTCTGGTCCTTCCAAATAACTGGGAATGAAAGCAGCATTCAAGGTTTCTCAGCAGATCTGGGTGGGGAGTTTTCAGGCCTGACCTTGCCTGTGGAAAGCCGAAGTGAAAACGGTGTCCTCGTGGTACAGGCCAACAGAGCATGCCAAGTACTTCCCATAAAGTGTGTTATTTGCTCCAAGCTGTGTTATTGTCTCGCTTTATGGTTAAAAACTCGCATCCATGACAAACATCCCAAGTGCATAACATTTCTTTCCAGGGCTCATGTTAGAAACCCAAAAGCTAAAAGGCAAGGGGTTAACAATCAAAGTCAGCACGGCACAACTTATTTCCCAACTACATCCCAGAATTAAGAATTGGAAAACTTTTGCAAAACTAAGCATGCATGACCATGCAAAAAGTAAATGAACCAAAGCACACATTCTAGCCAAGCAGCAGCTAGCTTTATTGAGTTACAATAACACTGCATCCCAAACAAAAGAAATTAAAAGTTGTTTTTTGCTTCTTAGTTATTAGTCATTTCTCAAATGAAAATGTGATTATGTTTAATAATATTAAGAGAAAAACAAGGAATAGCAGAAAGAATAAAGTTACACAAGACTGCAGCGCCAGCAACCCCTTCATGTGTCTCCCTTGAGTCACAGAAATTCAGTTCTTGGAAGTGCTGTTAAATTTTCTCAGGTCATTGTAAAGGACTGAATCCCAGGATACAGTATTTGATTAATCAAATATATCATGGGTCACTATGAACCTTGCTGTACTTTTGAAATCCCATTTGGGCTATCTTCAGTGGGACATAAAGGGATTTCAGAGAAAAGTTCAGGTTAATCAAACACATTTCCTCACTGGCTGCCTCAGTAAAGCTTAGTACAAATGTTAAGCATGATGCATTTTGTGTCCTAGTTCCACAGAAAAGATCAGTGTGCAAGACCTGATATGGTACCTGCAACACCCCCCAACCCACTGAAACATAGCTCTGGCCTCCCCTGCTGAGTTCTGTGTTTGCTGCTGTACATGCACAGAAGATTAAAACCACTGTCAACAGAGAAACAGACACAACTGAAAAACTACAGGAGATGAGAACACTGGCTGACATTGCTTGCAGACACCAGTATGTGCAGCTGCTGACTTATGCCCTGAGAATTAAGTACCTGCTGCCAAACAATTATTTTAAGGAAGTTTTTCAGCATTAATAGCTACATTTTTCTTCAGTAAATAAAGAATTACATTTTAAGATGTGTCCCCTCCTTCCATGAGGAAGTACTTAAGGTAGTGTGTGTGACAGTGACAGCTGTCTGTTGTCAGTGTTACTGCCATGGTAGGCTGGCTCAGAAGGTCCATCACATCTAACTCCTCACCAACTCTGTTTCAGAGCTACAGCTTGCATTTCTGAATGGCACATAGCACCACCTAAAGAATGTGAGGAAGGCAAAAAGGTATTAGGCAAACAATCATTCCTGAAATGTTAAGTGATAATTCATTTATTCCTTTGAGGCAGACTTGCACTCTCTTCCTTCTCCTCTCTCATTTCTAGACTTCCAAATTCATAGACCGGGTGCAATCCAGTTAAGAAATTTCATAGCGACTTCAAAACCAAGGAAACACGCCTGGAAAAGAGAACAGAACAAATAAGGATTCTTAAAATCCATTCCAAACAAGATTTTTGAAATGCAGCACTATGAACACCTGATGTGGCTGATACAGAAGGAGGAAGAGGGCAAAAAAACATCTTGGACCAGAGGTAAGAATTCTACTATATCCCTCTACACAAAGGCAGAACTTTGACTCCAGTAGGCTCATTATTTACTGAAGGGGAAGCCAGTCCAAACTTACTGCATTTTCTACAGGTGGATGTAAAATCAGCAAACTGTCAGACAAAGTCAACAAAGGGTTTCACGTAAAGCTTTAGAGAAAGGTTTACTTGTTGTTCCTCCTAGACTAAAGTACATTTTTAGAACTTGGACACCAACAGCCAAAAGTACTCACTGAAATGATACAAGAGTAAGCAGCCAGTCGTGTCCTTTACAGGCTGCAAACATTCACTGTGAGTGGCCGAGTCCCCAAAACCCACCCAGAACCACAATGTACTCACCGCGTTAGCGGGAAATGCCCTGATCATCACAGCTGTGAAGCCCTTATACAGAGATGCAACTCCTTCCTCTCTGATAAGTTCCCTCAGCACATCTCTAAAGCCATTTGGGTATTTTCCTTCAGGAGCTGAAAGGGATACACAACACATTAGCCGAGATGTGAGGCAGTCACAAGGGCTGAAGGATGTGCCCTGTGTAACAGCCCAGGATTTTCAACAGGTTCATACTGTTACAGCAAACAAACAAACCAGACAGCTCAGTAAAGGCTCAGTGAACAGAAGATAGGTGCTTACCCTTACCAAAGAATTTACATCATCAAGTTATTGGGGGAGGAAAGAAAGGGGAATAACTTTTCTCAGGGTTGGAAGTCTGAGCTGTTACTTGCACTGCTGATCACAGCTCTTCCAAGAGCTGCAGTGAGGTGATAGGAACATCAGATATAAAAACTGATGAAGCTGGTTTATAAGAAACAGAAAATTATCCTATTACGTCCCAGCCAAGGACAGCAACAGACTTCAAGTGAAAAGCACAGGCTGTTTTAATGCTGACGTTACACAGATTTGCTGAGGTGTTTTTAAAAAATTACTCTGCTCAAAGAACAATTTCTTCCTTCTCCTGGCACCGCTCTGGGAAGTGCTGCCTTTGCCAGCCCTCTGAACAGGTACTCCACAAACCAACCCAGTTAAACGGAACCCACATCATCCACACAGTAGCACTGGGGACTGGCTCAGTGGAACAAGGATCAATGCTGGGATGTGTTTCAGCTCTTGGTGCAGTACCAGACCAGCACAGCAGCCATTGCTCAGAGAAGAAATTAAGTTTCCTTGCACTAGATTATTATGATTTGTGACTCAGTAGAAATGGTCACTGTCCAGGGGAGAGCTGAGCCCACAGAGACTATGGGGAGCCTTAACAAAACTATTCATTGACAGGACTCCCAGAGAAATCAATGAAAAATCTGTCAAACCTTGCTGAAGTGCAAGGCCTGGGGCCATCCTCACTGTAATTAGGACACAGACATGAATGAGTAGAGCTGCCAGTCCAAAAACAACGTTCGCAACAAACCACACCCTGTTACTACAAGCTGCAGATAGCACAGGCTACAGATATAGGTACCTCACACCAGGATCATTATATATCAGGAAGTCAGAAACAGAGAAGTGAAGCCTGATTTGCAAAAAATTTATGAGAAAGCCAACTAAAAAGCTGGGAACACACTTGGGTTTTTCATGCACTTGTCTCAAGCAGCGCTTGAGAGATGCTGCTTCCTGGACGGACTCTTCTATCACTGCCCTCCATTCCCTGGAGCACCACACTAACTGTGGCCGTGACATGCTGGCATGGAACTTACCAGTCTGGAAACGGGATTTCAGCACGTCTGGTGGAATGGCAACAGCCCAGTTGAAGATGCCAGCCAGGCCCCCAGCAAAGAGGATCCTCGGCACACTGAGGTCACTCACACTGTGGCAGGATAGGGGTGGGATGGGAGGGAAAAGTGAAAAAAAAAAAAATTTAAAAAATGGTAAGGGGAAAAAAGTCAAACTCATGTGTTTTGACTAAGGTGACAATCAAAAAGGCAGCCTGGCTGACAGCCAGAAGGCAGCACAATGCTGCAGAGACGGAGTGCAGTATCTGAGCAACATTTCTAACAATTAGAGTCCTGTGGGCAAAATGAACCAACTCCACCCTAAAGGTTCAAATCTTTTCATTCAGCACACACGCTGATGGGAAAAAAAAAAAATCCCAAAACCAAACAAACAAAGAAACCCCCCCCCCCAAAATCCAAGAAAGCTCCCCAGCACTGTTTGCACAGACAGGATTGACAGGAAGAAGACCTAGTTTGAGTATTTCTTACTTGGCCAATAAGATCCAAACTACAATCTGAGAGAACTCAGAATATTATTTTAATTGTCAGTTAACCCCAGACCAAAGCAGCTCCACTCAGAAAACAAGCAATTTTTTTTTTTTAATTTGTTTTGATGATACTGCTCTAAGTCTCTTCATAACTGGGGAGATTAATCAGCAGAGCCTGGGAAGTCCAGAAAGTGATGACTGTGAGATTTCACTGACCTCTTTCCCTCAGGGGTCAGAATGTTCTTCAGCCACTCGTACGTCATGAAGTACATTCCACTGGCCGGGACGTCTGGTGGGTAAACAACAAAGGCTGTGAGGAGTGGGAAACCAAACGAAGCCCGGAGGCACAGCAGCCCCATGCCAGCCCAGCAACACCACTAAGTACATCCAGATTCCTTTTCTGAACCTCTTCTGCAAACAAAATAAAATCTTCTGCTGCCCTAGAGAGAGGAGTCTGAACTTTCCCAGGGAGAGCAGGTGCTCAAGGCAAGAACTGGGAAGACATCTTTTATGTCAGCAGCCTTTCAAACCAGGCTGTAACCTGTCTGATGGTTGTCTGACTAATGATGAAACAGCTCTAAACTGTCCTAATTACTGCACAGTACATCGGAGTTTTCAAGAGTTTTGCACACTATTAGTTCTAATGGTTCTATTTTAGGATTTTTTTTTTGCAGTTGATGGATTTTGTTTTGGGTTTTTTTAAGTTACTCCCGCAGCTCATGCCTAAACTGGAGAACCAGCCTTTGGCTGATAGGGACACACCCAGAGTTACATTTCAGGCTGCTACACGTCTGTGAGAAGCAGAGGATAGAACAAATTCCTAAACTAAGTTAACAAAATACAGAAATTTCAGCTATTCAAAGGAGGAATTACTGAAATACATAAAGGATTCAAGGTCTGGCACAATTACTTTGTTGTTGTTGTTGTATTCGAGAGAAGGGTCATGACATCCCAGTCCAAAATAACCCAGACTCAAGCGGGCAGAAAGCATAACTGCTGCCATCACATCTTTTAAAGCAGCCAGCATTATATAGCAACAGTCACAGACAGGCACAATCCTTCTCTCAAGGAGAAAAGAAAAAAAAAAAGAAGAAAATTAAAAAAGCCCACTTTTGTGTTTTTCTCTTCTCTTTGTTCTCTCTGCTCCTCTCCTGAAGTCTCTCATTCCTCTTGCATTCTCAGATCTTAATTACTTCCTATATCCCTCTGATCCTTGTCATCTAATCTCTTCCTCACTCACTGAGAATCTCATGTTTATTTCTCAGGCCCTTTGAGGCATTGGAGTAGCTCTGCAGACTGAAAAAAAAAAAAAAAAAGAAAAGAGGGGTGACATAGACCCTCCAACTGGCTAAAGGGACAGCGAGATCTACCATACTGTGTCAGACTTCTTGTCCTACAGTGTCCCCCCCCCAGAAAGGATCTGAACAGCTCTGTCTTTTACCTCTCATGAGGGTGAGCACCGTCCCCTTGTACACCCCACGAATCCCAGCCTCGCGGTACAGCTGCTTGGCACAGTCCAGAGAGCCCTTGTACTTAGTTTCACCTGTAGCTGCCTGGATCTGAAGGATTAAAGTGATAGTTTCTGACTAGTGAAGGTTTCTGGTTGATGCACAATCATCCACCTAAAAGTTAGAAAGCCACATGCATGTTTCCAGCGAGGGAGGAGCACATACTTGTTCCACAGGCACTCCTGCCTATGAAACCTCTGCCTCACTTCCTCAATCAGCATTCTCACATTCAAGCTGAGGATGTGTTTACTGTTCCATGTAGAGAACAGATTCCCCCTTATTTTTCTGCAGTGTAAATTTGAAGCAGTTAGGCAATTCTATGCTGACAAAAAGTTACTCTTCAGATAGTTCAGGGAAATTCAAACAATTTGTATGTGCGTTAAAGCTTCCGTGATAATATCCTGGCTGTCAGAACTAACATGTGACCACCCATCACCATATTAACAGAGTTCAGCATAGTCTGAAACAAGCAAAGCTTTCCACATCTGCTAAAGATGGCATTTCATTTGTTCAGGTTTATGTTTTCCAACAATACTTTAAAAACCCTGGAGGAGGTGAGGAGCTAACAGCCACCCAAATGTCAGAATGCTGTCTTGAAATGCACTCCTTAGTTATGTATTGGGAGCTGTCAAAGTAACAGAAAATCTTTACACCACAAAGAGGCTCATGATCTAGAAAGTTTGAGCTTTTTTTTGAAGAAGTTTCATTCAGAAAAATGGGACTTTTCCATACTTTGCAGTGGACTGAGGCATCCACCGATGCCTCATAAAATGCCCCATAGCATAAGGTTTGCGCTCTGTAAAATGAACAGAGCAATGAATGTGTAGTTATACTGTCACAGTGACTTCGTTTAATGCTTCTTCGCGACACAGATGCATTACATGACAGTTGTCTCAGTCCTGCCAAAAACCAGAACAGAGTAAATGCACTAACCAAAGAAATTCCTGTTATGGAAAGACAAGACTCCTAAAATTAAATTCACATCACCACCATTCAACACCTTACCTGTAAAAGGCACTTGATTCTCTCTCCTGGAGCCATGATTACTGTTGTGAACACTCCTGACAACATGCCAGCAGCAAACAGCTGAGGATATCTGCCTCGAGGAAACAGAAGAGACCCTAACACAACACAGTACACAGGAAACGAAGGGTGGAAAAAGCCCTGCATCATCAGATTATGCTGTTCCACCTGAACTCGGCAGTGGAAGTTGAAACACATCCACTGCTTTTGATCAGTGCAGAAGTGCCTCATCAATGCATAATTAGAGCTAAACATTTAAGATCTCTAGGATTCAAAGTGCTAGTTCCCACAGCAACCACAACTCAGCTCTTTCATGGTATGTGCTAATATTCCTTCTACTTGCATTTTTTGCTACAGCATTCCCCATTCATTTTTATTCCCAACAGTCTCTTTCTCCTCCAGTCTCCCATACTCTTCTCAGTGATCTCAGATTCCACACATATTCCTGCTTGTGCAGCCAGGAGTCTCCTTTCTGTAAGTTCTCACTCCCTCACTCCTTCAGCCTCTGCCATTGTCGAGTCTGTCCTACCAACCTGCCATTATCCCACACATTCTGCACCTGCTTTCATGTGGCAGTCTCCATGGTAAGAATCCCTTAAACAGGCTGTTTCTCCATCACAAAATTATTTTTACATCCGACCTCCTGCTACCTCCCCTCATAAGATGATCTAATATCTCATTGTAACTGAATTCCACACCTCCCGCATCTCTCCACTTGCCCAAGAGATGGCATTCCATTCCAATTCTTACTCATTTAAGTGTAAAGACTCTTAAATTCTCATTAGATCCTCCAGACCATTCAGTTTTCTATCTCACCTTGGAATTATTCAGCCCCAGAAAAGATGGAAACCTGACGAGCCTGTCCTCTCCTTCCTCCTTCCCCAACTTCCTTTTAAAATCAGCATGGGGGAACCATGACCGTCCTGCCTGCCTCTAGAGCCGTAACCACAGCACTAAGGGTCTGACCTTTACTTTTGGGTCTCGTGTCCCAAGCTCACTGTTCCTTCACTGTGTCAAGCCTGCACCCACAGTGCAGCACAGTTGGGCACAATGACAGTTCCACCCTCTATTTATTCTTCTCTCCCACTGCTCTTCTTCAGAGGAATTCTACATAAAGACTCAAAAAACTATGCTGCCCTTCCCCAGCTTGCTCCTTAAAACTTGCCTTTGGTATCGTGTGTATAAAACACAAGGCACTGAGGTGATCAGGCTGCTGGAAATCAGCCCACGGCCCATTTGTTTCCTTGTATTGCCCACTCCTGACTGTCTCCCTGGCCTTACCCTTCAGCCTCTCCTGCATGAGGACACCACTGTGGTAAAACAGAGGGTAAGTGAGCAGTGCCCCAGCACCTCAGCACTGCCTCCCTCCAGCCATCCAGAACTTGCTCCGTGTTGGCTTGAGCCAAGTGTGCTCACACCACCTGGGCAGCTCCTCTGCAGGCAAAGCTCCAACAGAAACCAAACCACCCCTGCCCACCCCACCTCGCCTGGCTCCACACAATGGACTCCTGCTTTCTGACAGGGCTCCTACCTAGCACACAAATAATGGAATAGAATGTTGCTAAGCTACAGTCCAGTTCCTGTAGAGCTGTAAATCACAGCTTGGCAAGACATTACAGGAGTATTTCTTGGGTGAGGGGGTTTTCTTCATGCCCAAGTTGGTTTGTAGAAAGCCACAAGAAGTTTTCTCAACTTCCTTTGCTTTTCCAGAAGGTTAGACGTGCCCGAGAGGAGGACTGCTCACAAACACCTCTTTTCAGAAATAATAGTAAAACCTTTCTATGGCTGTTCTTATATCCTAATGCAGGGACACAGCAAGAGTCACAACCAACAGGGAAAAGAGAATCAGGGCCGTGAACGTTGTCAAGACTGCTTGACCATTAAGTTATTTCTCCCATAGTTTCTGTTAATAGCAAGACTGTTGGCAGGCAATAATTATATAACTCTCACTTTACTCATCTAAAACAGAATTGTTCCTTAATGGCTCTTTCTTGCGTAGAAAGGGAATTGCATCGCACCTGCCCACACACTGTCTGTTTTTAGCCTGTGCAATCAATCCCACGCTTACAGAAGCATTAAAACATGAGTGTTTTATTTTCTAGAACTATATTTATACCCTAGGAGGGGAGACAAATTTACACCACAACTCAACGTGCGACAGCACAGCCACAGCCTCAGGATGCCTTTCCCAAGTGCCTGATTAACCCAGGAACTCACGTCAAAACGTCATCCGGTTTTCTCTGTTGGAGCCTTTTTCCCAAGCCAAATCCAAAGAAGCACACAGCGAACATGGGTGTCACTCCGACAATAGGAGCTGCCATTCCTCTGTATAAGCCTCGGATTCCCTGCAAGAAACATTATCACAAGAATCACTTGGTTTTGCATAAACTTTGCGCTCAGTTCAACTTGTTGAGAAGCGGAAGGCAACAATCCAGGAGAGAATCAGTCAAATTGATCAGAGGGATAATGGTGTCTATTGTTTATTTGCAGTTATACAAGTTTAGCTGAGGCTCAGGGCCTGCTGCAGAGGGAAATGATCTTTCCTGGGAAACACTGGCACCATTGATGCCCTTCTATGGCAACACCCGTCACCCTGTACGTACATCTCAGGTATGAGGAAGTGAAGTTAAAAGCCACCTGAATAAAAGTCTTAATAGATTATGTCAAGAGAGAACACTCTGTCTCTCAGCTACATACAGAAATACACTTCTGTTTTATTGGTGAGTTGTTAAATCCTGATAGTGAACCCAAAGATGTCGAATTCACTCTTTAACTCAAGGGAGAGCAGCCTGAATTCCTTCATGCCCCACATGAATTCAGTTTGGAATGGGTTCAAGAGCAAATTACTTTTTCCTTCCTACCCTAAACCAAAAGTTTTTCACCACACATTATATTTCTGATGTTTTACACATTCCTGATGTTCCCCTTCTAAGACTACACATAGGAAAAAATTCTAATGCAGACCCCAGTAGTTGCATTCATTTAATTTCTCTTGCCTTTGAACTGAACTTTTTCTAATAAAAAGTAAGAGTTATCTTCCCAGATAAAGGCAAGATGACCAAATGAAATATTTGCTGGTCTGTGCACCCCTTTCTTCCCACTGCCCCAATAAACCAGTGCATCCCAGTACGTGCTGAGTGTGTACAGGCACAACTGGCTCTGCAATGAAATTGCACCTGGCTGACAGAGATGAGCCACTGCTGCCCAGCCTCCCCATGAGCAGTGGGAAGGAAAAGGCCATGGCAGAGAGGTTTAATAATTTTCATTATAGAAACGGATGAGTATTGAGTAGGAGTGGAGAAGCAGCACTGCTTTTGAACTTCCCATCACAAGGCTATTATTATGGCTCAGCTCTGACGTCTGTGCTGCAGCAGGGGTGTTAAAAACTGCCAGGGATTCAGAGCTGGCACAGCATTCCAGTCCTTTGTGGGAGAGACCAGGGAAGCGAGATTTACTTTGGTTATATAACAACCTGTTAATACCACAATGAAAGTAGATTTCAGATATGAGGCAGATCTTTCATAAAACAGCGAGTTACCTAACAAGATCCAGAAGTTAGAAATTAGACTTCAGGCACAGCCATTGTTTCCAAGTAGCTACCAACAGGTAAATAGCTGCAAGGAAAACTTACAAAACCAAAAAGTGGGCTCTGTGTCACTTAAAAACTTTCAATCGAGGCTGTGTGTGCCTTTCTAAAAACAAAACAGACTAGTTCAGTCACATAATATAAATGGAGTGAAAACCACTGTCCACCTTCTGAAGAAGATTAACACAACTTTACTTGATCCTCTGTTTTCAAAAAAAGAAAAAGAGAAAAAATCTATTAATGATCCTCTGCCTTCTTATAGATGGCATACCACTTTATAGAAGAAAGTCAAAGTACTACTTGTACAAACAAAAGTCATTACCTATTTCAGGGTTTTCAGAGACGGCTCCAAATAACGAAGACAGCAAGTCTTCACCAAACACAGTAAGGCCAAAAAACAACTTGCAACATTCACTCCAGCCTATACCCTCAGATTTTAATATCGTGCTATTTTGAATCAAAAACATTTTTTAGCAGAACATTGAGATGTGCACCTGGGCCGTGTGGATGCTAAGAACTCCCTATGTTTTGTAATCCGCTTAAAGAGTTTTAATTAGAATTAATTCAACCAATAACCCAAGAATTGTACGGTCTGTGGAGGGCAACATTCCCACACAACTCCATTTCTGAGACATACAGGAACAACTGATGTTTTTGGCAGGTGTCACAGTACCTCTCCAACAAGAGTCTTTCTGAAGCAGTCAAAGGTCCCAGAATAAAGTGGGGGTTGGCCAGGCTGTGGCTTAGGCTGGGTTTGCAGTCTGACCTAGTGAGAGGAGAGGAAAACATTATTTTATTAAATATTACTGCTTAAACTTTGATTCAGAGAACACCTCTGGCTATTATGGAGTATGTTTTGTGACTGGCCTTGAAGGTATCAACAGAGAGACTGACATCGTTTTAGCCCTTTGCAAAAGAGAAGAGATTGAATTTTAACGTATTGAATAGTTAATGTATTGAACTGGTTAATTATTGGGATGACGTCAGGATGACAAACCCAGCTCCTTCTGGACCCTGAGTTGTGCCCTGACAGGGTCACTCCTGGCCTCCCCCTGGCCCAGGGGGGCTGGGCTCCGGCGCAGCACGGTGCGGGCGGGAGCATCCCCGCTCCCAATCCCTTCCAGCGGCGGGAACACGCCCTTTTCCCGATTTTTCACTATAAACTTGAGGGAACTGAATGGGACTGAATGGGACCCCCCAAGGCCTCCGCACCGCCAGAGGGCGCCCAACCGCGATAGGAGCATCCCGCCCCTCCTCCCCGCGCCGCGCACCGGAAGTGCAGCCCCCGCGGTGGCTGCCGGGAGCTGTAGTCCCACTGCAGCCCCCCGCTCCGCTCCCGCGCGGTGCCTGCCGGGAGCTGTAGTCCACCCGCGGCCGCCCCGCACAGCACCGAGCGCCGCCCGCCCCCGGCCCCGCGCCGCCTCACCTTGATGGTGTCCAGTGGATGCCCCACGAACACCAGGCAGACGCCCCCGAAGCCGCCGGCGAAGAAGTTCTTCAGGGGGCTGATGGGCTGCGGCTGCTCCGCCATGGTGGCGGTGGGCGAGGACACGGGACCGGGTGAGGAGCGCGGCCGGGACCGGGACCGGGACTGGGACCGGGGCGCTGCGTCGCCGCCGAGCCAGTGCCGCCCCCTGGGCGCCTCGACCTTTACCCCAGTGCGGGGCACGCCGGGAGGCGGGCGCGGGGCGGGCGGGCCCGCAGCGCTACGAAGGGTCGCTCCCCGGGCGCTGTCCCCGGGGCGCTGTCCCCGGGGCGCGGTCACCGGGCGCTGCCGCCGGCAGAGCCCGCGCCGGGGGCTGGCGCCGCTCCCGGGGGCGCGGGGCCGGCTCCCCCCGCCCGCTCGCAGTGGTTCGGCCGCTCCCCCCCGGCCCCGCGCGGTGGCCCGGCCCGGCTCCGCCCCGCCCGGCGGAGGTGACGCACCGGGCCGGCGGTTCCGGCGCGCAGGAGGAGCCCCGGGGCCGCTCCGCCGCCCGCCCGGTAAGTGCGGGGCCGGGCCGAGCCGGGGGTCCCGCCGGGGCCGAGCCCAGCGGGTGGGAAGCGCGGCCGCCGCTCCGGGCCCAGCGCTGAGCTCCGCGCTCCGCCCGGCAGGAACCGCAGCCCCGGCGCTGTCGGGCTCCCCGGGGCTGTGCGGGGGCTGTGCGAGCTGTGCGGGGCTGTCTCTCTTTCGCTGCTCCCGCCAGGGTTTGCTGCGCTGCTCTCCCAGGAGCCTGCAGCGCTCCAGCGGTGCGGGACAAGCGCGGGGTCTGGGCTCGCCCGCATTCCAAAAGAAGGGAGCCGAGGTAATTTGCCTGGGCTGGGCACCGCTCTGCCCGAACCCGGAGTGCTGTGGGGTACAGAGGGGCGTGAAACTACTGGTTAAGAGCGGCGGTAGGTTAGAAAGGGCAGAGATGAAATGGATTAGATGAGGTGGAAAGGACAAGGCAGTCGTGATAGTGTGAACCGAGACTGGAAGAGCGAGAGGAGAGTGTGATATGGCTGCAAGGAGGTCCCTGCAGAGTCAGCTGTTGGAAAAGGATGGGAGATCTTCTGGTTTCTTCATCTTGGGATGAAAAAAAATCCTGTCCAAAAACTCAGTGGAGAAGGAAAGGCGAGGTGTGTGCTGCGTGTGCAAGGAGACCGGTGAGGATAATCCACAGATTATGGGTTTGGGTGACAAAGATATAGGTGCAATTAGCATTGATAGCCAGAAAGGAGCTTGGGCTGTGGATGGTTTCAGGGAAAAGGGAGGGTGTCTGCCCATTTAAAGGGTACAGGGATAAGTACTTCAGGAGGCAGAGTTGAGTTGCACTTTCTTTGTTTCAAATAAATAAAGAAGAAAAAGCCATGTTAAATGGCTGTGAAATGTCAACAGAAAAAGAGGATGAGCATCCCGCAAGAGACTTTCTAGAGGAATCCCACAGGGGTAGTCAAAGACAGAAAGAAATCAGGAAAAAGAGATGCAGTGGGACAGGGTATGAAGTAGGATCGCGTAATACCATCGGTGGTGGCATAGTTGAAGGCTTTTTGTTGCAGAAGACCTTGTAAAGAATTGTGTTGCAAAGCAGGAATCAGGGAGAGGGCATCTCTGTTGGAGGTGACGGAGAGCAGAGAGGAGGGGTGGGTGTGTTCCAGAGCTGCAGCAAGAGGCTGGAGCAAGAGAAGGGACTAAATTGTATCAGTATTAGTGAAAGTACAGAAGTATCTCAGACAAAGCTGGTAATGAGGGGCCTCATCCTCCCCTGGGTAGGAAAGTGATCTAAATATGGTTTAAAATTTTATTATCTAGTCTTGGGGATTATGGTGATTATTTAATCTAAATACTCTTTGGTTTTTTTGATCCTTTTTTTTGAGCTTAACGTCTTTATTGTCTTAAAAGTTCCTGCTATCAAGTATTAGCTGTGTCCTGTTTAGTTTGTATTCAGAGTTTGTTATGTGGGCACTGGGCTGGAGCATAGGTGAGGTGAGTTCTTTTCCTGGTTTTCCTGGTATCCTCCTTTGCTTTGTCCTCAGAGGCTTCCCTTTCCCTTCACGTGTGTGATTTTCAGTGAAGCTGGAAATGAGCTCTTCCCTAGAGTGCTGGGACAGGAGGCACAGAAGTCATCCAGTCTGCAGACTGTTTTCTGCTTGATAGATCCATATCCCCAGTTGCCCATGCAAAGTGTTCCTCCCTTTGTTCACACAAGGGTGTTGGTGGCACAGAGGGATGTCTCTGCCCTCCTCCAAGCTCCCCCCAGTGAATGGTGTGGAACTGGGAGGTACTGGGCAGGCCCTTTGTTCTGCCTGGGTATCTACGAACATCTCACTGCTCGATGTGGCTCGCCGTGTGTTGGGATAGCAAATGGACTCAGTGTGTTGATGGAGTTTTTTTTGTCTCCCGAGTGTGGGATGATCTGAGTGAGTTTGGGAAGTTCCCTGACCTGTGAAATTTGCTCAGGCTTTGTGATGATCTGAGGTTGGCTGAACAAAGCTGTTGCACACTGGGCTGTTGGTGGCATGTTCACAGTGGGTTTAGAGTCTCAAGGAAGTTATTCCTTTTAGCAGGTGAAGATCCATCACTTCTTTTATTCAAGAGATCAGTGTCAATACAGATTAAGCCCTGAACTGATGCATTAACTCTAAGCAGGGTAGAGGGAGGGACAATATAGGTTTGCCTTGTGTCTGCCAAAGCAGATTTCACATCTGTCTCCTTCCAATATGGAGAGACTGTGTGTCTGTTCCTCTCAAGTTCTATGGAAAGCAGAGCTATAAATTATTTGTGTGCTACGTGTGTTGTGGATAGCTAAGGAATCAAGAGGCAAATGAAAGGAATGAAGACCAGAATTCAGGGGATAATACAATTAGCTTCTAGCCTTCATCCTCTCTCACTGGAGGCTTGTATCTGCTGAAATCACCACAGCCCCTCAAATTAATTGTACATCACTTCTCTTCCTGGTTATTCTCTGCTGCCTGGTCAGGTTCCTGGAAACAAAAAACAAATTAGTTGAGGAAAAAATAATGAAAATTTATGGTTGAGTTTTCCTGTGCTCTAAAGGATTCTCAAAGCTTTATTATGGTTTCCCCAGCAGCTACAAATTGCAATACTGAGGGAATGTGTCTGAGTAGCAGAGCTAAGAGCATAGTAATGCAAAATGGGAACATGTATGAGGAAGCAAATACATGCTGCCTGTGGAAAATGGAACTTTGATTTTATGTATATTTCTGTATGTAAAACTTGGTTGCAGCATTGTTTTAAGTCTTGTATTTAATATACTCTCTCTAAACTAAATAATTTGGTTAGATGGGAATTTATAACTAAATATGAGATGACCAAAATTCAAGGTTGATTCGTGCTTTACTGCTGAACCTTTCCAAACTCAAATTCACAGAATTTAGTTACACAAGCAGATATGTAGTTCAGATAAGTATCAGATATGTAAATTTTCTAATACAAGGGAGAATCTATTAAAAAAAGTTAGCTGTTATGATTCTTCTTGAATAGCAGCTGTCAACACTTAAGCATAAATTTTTATGTTCAGAAGGTAATAAGTGTGTATTGAGAAGGTAATGAAACAAGAGAATTGATTTTATGTTTCCCTTCAGATGTAAGGCCCAAGTCACATCGCGTCCAGTAGAACCTCCTGAAAGGGGTGAACTAATTCCACCATTTCTTTTGAGATGGTACTGAAGACTGTTAAATTGTGTATATGTGAGACATCTGTTTGCCTCTCTTGTTTTCCAAAGTCCCACCTAATGGCTGTGGTTCTGAAGCAATATGGAGTTGCACAGGGCATTACAGGTTGCCTTTCTAGCTACTGTGGTCATAGTTAAGGGGTTTGTGTTTGTCCTGTTTATGAAATGGATAGGATGCTGTTCTGCAGCAGTTCAGGCTGTTGATAAAAGACTTTGTCATAAATTCAGTTGTATCTCTGCAAAGATCTGTAGTGAAGGTTACACAGTCAGTTTCCAAGTGTCAGAAGCCTCGGGGCCAGCACTGGGGACTAGGATTCAATTTAATAACCCAGTCTCCAAGGATTTGGACCTTGCCTGTAAGACCAGCCTCGGCTTTGAAGATGCAAGGAGTCGCAATGGATCCAAACCAGGGACGTGCACAGCAGAATCTTCTTTACCTGGGCTGCTGGGTCGGTCCACTCCTGGCTGTTTGATCACATGTATGATGTTGACGTGGCCTCTCTTACAATTTCTTAGGCACAGAAAAAAATTGTTTTTCCTCCCTTAGGAGACAGAGCTCAGATGAAATCAAAAGAACGATAAAGTTTGGAGGAAAAAAAAGAAGCTGCGGTCGCTTTCCTGGTCTGCAGTTTGGCAGGGCATTAAGATGTCCGTGGACATGAACAGCCAGGGCTCTGACAGCAATGAAGAGGATTATGACCCTAATTGCGAGGAGGAGGAAGAGGATGAGGATCCTGGGGATATTGAGGATTATTATGATGGGGTAGCTAACGACGTGGAGCAGCAGGGAGCAGATGCCTTTGATCCAGAGGAATATCAGTTCACCTGCTTGACTTACAAGGAGTCGGAGAGCACTCTGAATGAACACATGGCCAGCTTGGCTGCCACGTTAAAGGTGAGGAAAGGTTTCTGCATTAACACAGGTGTAAAACAAGTCTGTGGTTGAACAGGCAAATGCTGAGAATACAGTTTGTAATAAAAGCTGTGGCAATATTACTGTTACGGGGGGTTGGAGGAGCATTGTTGAAGGTCCCTTGTTCAAAACTGACTCAAAGGTTTAAACTTGTTACATACTGGTTCTGGGACCTGAAAAACCTTCCTTAATGAATATTGATTCTTTCTTTTTTTACAGAGCTGAGCTTCATGACCAAAATTCCTGAGTTCTAACTCTTTGTATTAACACAATGCAAAGAGGATGTATAGGAAAAGAAACAAACCAAATCATAAATGGTACCCCTGTGTTTGAGAACTGACAAATAGGAAGACGTGCTAAAACTTTGTAATTCTGACAAAAACACCTTTCTTGGTTGGTTCTGAGAGAATAATTGTAAATTTTCAAAGACTGATCAGCTGTCATGCCAGGTATTAACCCTACTGTTGCAGTGACAGCAATTCAAGTACCATGAGCTTGCCGCCTCTTGTAGTGACTAATTCATCACAGAAAAGCGACCCTCTGAGTCAGCTCCATGGTGTTATGCTCTGTGAAGACTTTCGTGAAGTTTTCTTTCTCTTTGTATCTGGTTACTGTACTGCACAATAGCCATGAGAGGAGGTTCCCTCTCTGCCCCGTGAGCTTCAGTCCCAGAGCAGGTCAGAGGAAAACAGTTTTAAAATCTCTGGATGTTGACACTGGGTTGAAATTGCTGCTGCATCTACTTTGTAACAAGTCTCTTGGTGCTTATTCTGGACCAACTCCTGAAAGCAGGACAGGTGACTGCAGCGTGTAAAAAAACCCCACCAACCTATGTTGGATAGGTTTTGATTTCAATTGATTTGATCTGAATCAAACATAATATAGAAATGAGAGGAATCTCATGATCTTTACGTGCACATCAGTGTCCAGGAGAAAAAGTATAACCATAAAGCCTGAGGACTATGAACCCATAAACAGGCTCTAAAGGGCACCCATAATTTGTCGGTTTTGCAATCTGCAGTGCTTGTTCCCAGCATATACCACCTCAGGAAATGCAAGTTTTACTTTTTCTTGCTGTTAAGCTTGTGTCTGTAATTCAAAATGTGCAGTTTGAGCTCTGAATGCCTGCAGTTCCCTACAGATTGTCAGAAAAGGGAGGCAACAGGAAAGTACAAATGAGAATAGTTGGTCAGCACTTGTGATCCAGCTGCCAGTTGCTCTTGGTTCTTAGAGATTAAGTAAAGATTTAGAACAGCTTTCCTACTCCTGACTGTTTGCCTTCACATGGAGCACCCTTCAAAGAGGTGACCCCTGCCATATTGTTCTCTTGAATTAAATTACCAAAAGCAATACTTTTAGTCTTTAAAATCAGGCTTCCAAAATTAAAATAAATTTTCCAAGAGTTCTGAAGATCTCGTTGAGCAAATACAGCTGCCCAGATAATACCAACCTGCTAGCTCAAATCTCACCCCAAATATGACCTTGGGAGAGAATATTTTATTATTATTTCTGCATATTTACTTTAAAAATGAAGTGCCACACATTTTGATTTGTGCACGAGAAAACAAAATTAAGTTTGGGTAGAAACTTGAAAAGCTGTAATCTCGTAAGCCACACACTAAGGCTTTAGCTCTCGAAGTGCCACATTAACTCTCTGTTCTCTAGCAAAAGTAGTGCAATAATTGCACTTTTCTTGGAAATCTATTGTGTATCTGCAGTGTGTACTTTTTGTTTCCTGACATACTTTCTCTTACAATTCTTCAGCAACCCTGTCTCTTCCTTCCCCTCTCTACCCCCAAGGAAACTTGTGATTTTGTTAGTTTTCTGAGTAGAAAAAACTAGTGTTGAATTAGCAAGTACTGAGAAGAAGGAAATGAAATAGAGCATGTTGAACTATTTGTTATCATTATTTTCCATAAACTTAATGGATACAAGTAAACAGGGGCAGACTTTTCTAAGAACTTTATTAACTTCCTTTTAATTTGCTTAAGCTCTAAGCACTACTTTTTCTTTTTAGACTATCTTTCACAATGTCTTAGGTTTTCTTGAATAGTGATGATTTTTCTTTTGGAGCATCTAGTTAATTTCATTGATTTCATCTCTTTTACCTTTTAATAGAATATGGAGGACATGGTATCTGAGATTTGATTTTTTGAAAATTTGAAATTGATAGATTGTTACAATTCCCTGAAGCAAAAAAAAAATAAATGCAATAAATGGCTCAAAGCCATGTTTGAATGTTCTGCCACGGTGTTGTCATTAGGTGATTCAGTTTCTGAAGGTTAAATTGAGGAAGTGTGTTTTTGCTCTGTGATATATTGTCTACACACTTTAAAGACCAGAAACGGGATTTCAGAGAGTTAAGACTTCATACTTGCAATCTATGCTGTTCTTGGCTAGCAACAGTCTAAATAAATAGTATTTTATTTGCTCTGCTCATTAACCCTCAGTGTTTGGTTTTCAAACATTGTTTTGTTCAGCTATTTCAGACTGGTTGTTGAATTCCTATTTTTTTTTAAAAGCATTGAGGTAAAGGGTGATCCTTCTTGGAAACCCTGGCTACCTGCTTTCATTCCCTGTGAGTCACAGCTGACCTTGTTCTCGCTCCTGCTGAAGGCAGAGAACTGAAAGAACCTTGCGTTGGTCACACCTCAGGTCAGGTGTGAACACCCTGTGAATGTTTAAAGGTTTGCATGAAACACTAGAAGAGAAACTCTCTTCAACGAAATGCTTGTGCTTTATCTACCCCCAGCTAGAGACAAAATTCAGTTAAAATCTGAAGTTTGATAAAAACGTGAGACCCTGCATGTAGGGAGATGGATGTCTAGTGTCTTACTGTGGCAGGAAACTTACCCTGAATTCTTCTGACTTGCTTTTTATCAGGTGGGGAATTCTGAATAGGAAAATTAGTGCAAGCAAGGTATCAGTAGACTAAACCAGCTGTGTGGCAGGCCTGCAACTACAGTAGTGGTTATCCCAGAACCATACAGAAGCTAGAGGGACTTTTTAAGTGTTACTCTGGAAGTTTCTCCTTATTTTGGTCTTAATAAGAACTGCAAGTTCATTGCTTTTAAAGGAAAATAAGAGGAAATCTTTGCTCCTTGGTTAGTGCTGTTAATCTAAAGGTCTGTGGAGGGTTCAGTTAATACCCTGATTAAAATTAGGACAGGCTATCTGTGTTGAAACATGCCAGATGAAAATCTCAAACTAGTACCCAAAACTGTGGTTCTCTGACCAAAAGGCCTGTGAAGTAGATAATTTTTAATCCCTCAAAAGGTCACTTGAACACAGTCAACGCTTGTGAAGAACAATGCTCTTGAAAGCAGCGGTCTTTATTGCCTACAGACCAGCAAAGGGTTTCACAACGGTCCCTTTTAAGAAATAAATATAAGATACAATATCTTTCAAAAGTATTGATTTAAAATTTTATAGTTATAAGTTTGTTTTCAAGATTACTCTTGTCATTGAGTGATTGTGGGTACTGGAGTGGCATATCAGTAGATGCAAACAGTGCGATACTCAGCAGTTGTACAAACAAAGTTGACCCTGTCACTGACAAGCAATTAAGTGAGGTCATATTGTTTTTGTTTGTGAATGACACTTCCTGGCCCTGCGGAGGGTCCCCATACCAGTCTGCAATGTCTGTGATGCTTCAAATAAGTGGCAGTAGTTTGTCTGTTTCAGTGATGAGGTGGATCTTTCTAGTGTTTACTTTTTTTTTTTTTGTTAAACTCGTGGTATAAACCACCAGATAAAAAAATTGGAATTAGAACTTATGAAAAAAAATGTAGCCTTATTTTAGGTTAAGCTGATTGTCAGTCATGAGGAAGCTACAATATTTCTGCACATCTAGCAAGGAAAGATAGTCATGTTATTTTGCAGACAGTTGATACTGATGTAGCCTTTCCACTAAAACTAAACGATCTGTAAGACTGAAGAACTTATAATTTTCACTTTTCTAATGTGAGTAATCTACTAATATTAACCAGAAAGCAAAAAGCTTACTTCTCTTTCTTCTTGAAATAACGGCTTATGATGTGGGATTTTTTAGCCCGGTCCCTTGAATAATAAATCTTAGTAGATGCAAAAATATTTGATATCATGACATGATCTATTAATCCATGTTATCACTACTGTTCTTTGAGAGATAAACCAGTTTTTCATATACTCTTGCTCACTGTACTGACATTGCGTCTCTTAGTGGAACCAAATTCGTATTTGCTCGTAAAAACACAGCCCTCAGAGGCTGCTCCACACACTCAAATTGCGCTGACACAGAGCAGTTCGTTTGTAGAGCTGCCTGGTGAATGCTGGCAGCGCTCCTTTTCAAATACCATCTTCAGCAGATCCAGAGTCATGTGTGTGGGGACTGGCAGCCTGCGCGAGCGGCTCTTCCCGAAGGAGCCAGTGCTCGCAGAACGCCCGTTCCGTGTGGTCACAACTGTTGGTAAAGAACCAGATGTGAGGGCACCCATGTCTGTGTGTCTGTGCCTCGCTATATCACTGTGCAAACCCTGGCCCGGTGTGTGCCGTGGGGTGCTGCTTATCTGAGCAGACCTGCAGTGGTGCGTAGTCATCCTTTTGGATGCCATAATGACTTCATGAAACTTTACGTGACATAAAATGACAGTATGAAAGCCTGGCTGTACCTGAGTACCTCAGGTACAGGAGAGGGGTTCAAGCCCCTTTAAATGTTAAAATGCATGTACATAAGAACAGGGTTTCAGGAATTTATGTTCAGAGTTGAAATCCATGAGAACCAATGTTGGTAAGTATTAGTAAGCAGTAAATATTTAAATATCATGTATTATAAATGGTAGAACTTGATAGGCAAATTTGACTTCTCCACAGAACCCCTGTCATGCTGTTTGGTAATGATAACACACTATTTCAAAGTACCCTTAAGCCCTAGATGAGTCAGGACTTGCAGGTTTATATCTATACTATGTTCTGTGTTTTAATACGAAGCCAACATTAGGTGGGACTTCCACCTTGAAGCTGTAACCCTTGGGAACACTCATGTTTGAGACATACCTTTGTCCTTTAGCTGTTTTTTTTTTTTTTTTTGTTCCCAAACAAAAGGATCCTGAAAGTTCTGCTATGAGAAAGCTGTCTTGTTGTCTATGAGATCCAGCATGCCAATATTTCAGTAGTATCAGGAAGACATGAATGTGTCTGCAACTCTCTACAGTGTAGAGTTTTTTTGCCTCATAAAGGTGTTTTTGTTTTTTAAAAGTAACTTTTGTAGACTTGTGAACAGGATATAAGAGGTGACTGGAGAGTCCAGACCTTGCAACCTTTGACAACTTCACAGAGTCATTTGAGGAGAGAAATCAGTTTTGTTACTGCCCAGGACTGCTGAAATTCTCAACTTGATTGGCAAAATGAGCTACAAATGTGGAGGGTGATTATAGCCCACACATTTCTTTGTGATTCACACCTTAAGTGTATCTTACAGCCAGTATGACTCTGCAGTGAGCAAAAAAACTCTGCTCACAGCTGCTGATGAGTATGATCTTGGTGGGAGGTAGAGGCAAGACAAGTCATTAAAAATGCCAAAACAATCTTTCAGTAACTGTTTCATGTTGCAGGCTTGCAGCTGGACAACATGATCACAGGAGCAGCATGAAGCAGCTGAACACGTTGCCAAATTTGTGCTGTGCCTATTAGGGATGGTGCAGCAGAAACGAGCTGTATTGAGCACTGTGAAACAGTGTTTTATAAAGCAGATGTTCCTCCTCTTCGTCTTTTTACAGCAACAGGAAAACACCCTTAGAAGTTGGGGTGGTCAAGTAAAGGACTGTATTATTGGGGACTGAACATGGATTACTCACTGCAGAGGTACCAAAACCCTGCTCCACCGTGGCTGTGAGCACACACCAGTGCTTCCCAGTTCGGATTGGCTGCCCAGTGTTCTGAGCCACTGGTTATGACTGTGTGGATTGGGGTTATTACCTGACCTTCTCTTCCTCCCTGTGCATGCTCCACATCATCCTTTGTCAACCAGAAGGAATTGTCCACTTCTCCTGTGTTTTGTTGGGAAAGCACCTCGGCAGGGGCTGTGCAGTGGGGTTTGGCAGCGTTCAGGGAGCACAGGGCACCGTGAGCTGGATACTGATGCTCTCACGCTGTGTCAAACTAGAAAAAATAACTGCAGTGAGGACTGCTGGGGAGTCTCATGTCAATCTTATATCTGTCTGCTGTCTTACAGCTTTCTTGCTGCATTTCTTTCGCTCTGAATCTCTCAAAGAAGGAATCTCATAGCTGTTTTGTAATAATGCCTTCTGGCATACCAGTTTGCTTAAGTGCTTCTTTTCTTCTAATATTTGTTTCTGAATTTTCCCAGGAAGAATAGCCTAACAGCTTGAGAAATACGTATGTTGAGATTTCCTAGCTGAGTCCTACTGATCCTGTTTGTTGGCAGCTGCAGCTGAAATTGTTGCTGTCCTGTGTAGGAGAGCAGATGGATTAAAACAATGTGTAAGTGTGGAGAAGGAGCCAGAATTTAACCCCAGATCCCCTTTCTTCGGTATGTGGCCAACTAGGTCATACACTGACAAATTCACAACCATGGTGTAACACTAGCAGGATTTGTCATTCCCAAACTGCACTCTACCTCCTCAATATGCATCTAATCTTGCAGACTGATACCAGGTCTCTGCATGCCAGAAGGTGAGTGACGGGGAACAGATTAAAACCCTGTGATGAAGCAGAGCTCATGTAGTGCTGTTTGTCAAGACCTTTCCATGGTATTGAGAGTGCAGCCACAGACTCTAAATCACACTTCTTTCCCTGGTGCAGTCTGTAAGGAGGAGAGGGCCTGAAATGTCAGACAAATTGTAATCGACCCTGTGTGTAAAACCTAAAGGTGGATGGCTTTTTCTCACTTTTTTTTTTTAATTTGACTCAACCCAGGAAAGAAACCAACCAGGGATGTGATTTTGTATTAACTTTGTCAGTTTTTCCTGATAAATGAAATGAATTTAAGTTCGATTTTGAGAATGACCTTCAAATGCTCAGAAACCTGTAAGAGATATGGAAGACTTTGCTATAAGACTTTGAACACTTATGGCAGGTGATGTGAATCACATCTCAAGTCCCTGAAACCTCCTGAGCTTTCTACTAGGATTGCATTTTGGAAGTCTGCTTAAAAGAGAGGTAGATCAAAGCAAAGGAGAAAATGTGGTCCAAAAAAAGCTTTTGGTTGCCCTTTTATTTCTTATTAATTCCTTATATTTTTGCGATTTTCTGAGAAATCCTCC
Organism: Empidonax traillii; assembly: GCF_003031625.1. Classification (NCBI taxonomy): domain Eukaryota; kingdom Metazoa; phylum Chordata; class Aves; order Passeriformes; family Tyrannidae; genus Empidonax; species Empidonax traillii. Next base: position 732,593 of record NW_020955297.1, on the reverse strand, counting down.
AGTAAAAACAGGGCAGTCATGTAGTTTTTCCAGTGGGATGTGAAGAGAGTCAGATCTGCTTTCCACAAGAGAAATGAGTGTAAAGTAGAATTTTTTCCATTTGTGGGTCACTTTCCTTACCTCAGTATCCTGAAGGAAAGCATGTCTGAAAGGATTTTTTTCTTCAGCGAAGTTACTCAATACAAATTATGGTTTCTCTCTAAGGTGTTGCTCTACTACCAGCTCAGTTCAGTCTCTTTTTTGCCACAGTATCTCACCAACAGAAACAGTTTCAGAGGCTTCTGCTTTGTGTGTTTTTACTGTTGTAAAGAATTTTAGTGTGTTTTTAGAGGTTTTGATGCAATGCACAAACTAATAACTTTTGAAGTTCATCCTTTCCTTGTAGAACTCACAAAAACTATTTGTGGATTAAAACAAATGCTTCTCAAGATTAATCCTATTTGCTTAATGCTATTTGTATAAAAAACTTTGATTAGGCAAAATACAAGAAATGGAAACTACATTTCTTTATGCCAGGTTTGTGTTCCTCTTGGCCAGACATTTCAGTGCAACCCTGATCTGACAGGAATTGTCAGCTTGGTGCAAAGCCATGGGATGTCAGCTCCAACCAGCTCCTCTCAGCCCCAACTCATTCTGAATTGACTGTCTTTGAGAATCACGTGATGATCGTTGTTTTAAATTCCTGATGCCATATCTCTGCAAAAGTGAGGATTGAAACACACCTCCAAAAAATAGGCCATCCCTTCGAGAAAAGTGAAATGAACTCCTGAGATATGCATGTGACATAAATATGCATGAGCAATTTCTGTAGAATGGAAGCTTTACAAAAGACGGTGTTTTTTTAGCTTTTAGGAAACATTTCTCTGTGAATTAAAGACTGTCAAAGTGGCATGGTTGAAAAGATTTTCCTGCTATAGAGAGATGAAGCTTCAACTCCTCAAACAAATTGGCTTATCTAGAGAACCAAGTTGAGACAGTTGTTTTAGAGCCCTCTAAACACAGCAAGGTACCTACAGAGATTCTTTGCAAATTCTTTTGATATTGCCTTGTCTTAGAGAGTGCCAGACTCTTTCACACTTCAGAAGTGTGAGAGTTTTGCTTATCTTGGAGACTAAAGAACCCAAGAGATTAACAGAGATAGAAATAATAATGACCAAAAAAAAGCCTGTGCAAAAAAACCTGTGTGCCTCTCTAAAAAATGGGTAGACGTGTTTAATGTGATGGCATCCCTACTTTATTCTACTTTCAGAATCTAATTTTGCCCAGCACTATGTAAAATTTTCAGACTTTTTTTACAACTCCTATAGAGTCTATCCCTTATGCAGAGCAGCTTCCTCTTGGCACCCTTGCTGTGTGCATAGGCACTGTGCCCCTTTTCCAGTGCACTGATCAACATTAGTGTTTGGTGCCCATTTTTGGCAATTAACAGCCCTCTATCAGTGGTAAATCAGAGTTAAGGTGGTGGAAGTTTGAAAGAGGCTTCTGGGGTGATCAAATTCCTGTTTTAAAACAACATTGGAAATTACAGATTGGATGAGATTCTCTCTGTTCAGCTTTGCCTCCACATCATGAAGAAAGAAGTCTGGTCTTCGAAATTCTCTAGATTCAGATTTGGACTGAGCTGATCTTTAATATGAAAGTTTTAAGCTGGAAAATGAGGAGAAGAAAAAAATTTTAGTATGCCTATGGCTTTCAGCTTCTTCACTGTAATAAACCTATTCCAGATAGAGGAGTTCTGGAGAAGTCAGGCTCTGCAGAAGCATTGGCACAATTGATTAGTTGCAGGCAAAAACTGAAATAGAAGTGCATCATCTAAAATATGCAATACCTTTTGCACTGGGCTCTGTAGAAGTATTTTACTGAAAGGATCTGCTGCCAGCAAGACACCAGGTGGGCTGTGTCACTGCCTTTTTTGGTTCCTTGGGAGTAGGAAGGTTTAAACGAAGCAGATAATTTCTCAGTGGCATAATTTTTTTTAAATTGTTTTCTGGCTGAGGCCAAGCATTATTGTTCCTGGATAAACTGAGATTCTTGTGGCACCCGATGACTGATAGGGGACTGACTTGGAGCTCTTTCTGAGACGTTTTTTTTAAAGTTTGAGGTCTTTCAGTGTGTGAAACTTCTGGCTGTCCAGGAAATGCTTTATTGGACAGTGTCAGCTTCGGTACATTCCTTCTTACTGTAAGGTAATGAATTATGTACATATGGACCAAACTTCTGGTTGTAGTGGTATTTTTCTGTGCTCAGCGTGTTTTAACTCCTGCTTTCAAAGAAATACTTGAACTATTCTGGGGTGTTATTGTGGAAGAACTGGCTGACTTGGTACAATCATTCAGTCATTGTGAATGTACAGTCATTGAAGAGGCTCGGGTGCACTTCTAATCAATAGAAGCAGGCTTTTGTTAAACACTTATTTTTCCTCTGATGGTTGTTTTCTGGAATCTCTTCAGTAGTGTTGGCTCCTGAAGGTATTCATGTTTGTCTTCTGAATTCCCAGCCTTGTGAGCAGGATGTAGGATGTGGTGAGACCCCACTCAGCAGGCACAGCCCCAGTGTCGTTAGTTGTCTGCTCCTCTCCCACCTCTTTCCTACAGTTTGAATGTTATCTATTTTTAACATGTAAGAACTAGTACTTCCATGCCAAGGAGATGGTGGGTATGTTGCTACAACTGTCTGACTCTGGGACTTCTGTTTTGCCAGATCACATGTGCTGCAATCAGACAGTATCAAAAATTTTTCTGCTTCAGAGCTTTTATGAAAATGGTCTCATGTTCTGAAACAGACTTTATGAATTGAAAATGTTATTTTCTTGCATGCTTTTATGATGAAAGTAGTAAAATTAGCACTACAGCTGATCCAGTCAGTGCTTCCACTTGGATCAAAATAGGAATGGTCACAGATGCTTTGTTTTTCTTCTAGATCTGTTAATCTGGCATCTTTCTGGAGTGCTAATTCCACATTTTTCCAGACACATAACTTGTCTCAAAAGTATTTGATTGTGTTAGGATAGGTTGTTAGATTTCAGCAATGTGTGTGCTGGTACTTGTATTTCTCTTTCTCTACATTTTCATTTTTCAATATACTTGGCTCCTCCTCAGGGAACAATTAACTTCCTGGAATCATGATGTCGCAGTAGATGCTATACCTCAGGCTCTGGAAATCCAACTGAAAAATAGTCATTTTCATATGTTACAGATCAACTTCCCATTTAAGTCCGGCAGTTTGTTTTCTTTTGTCAGGATGGTAGTTCTTCCCTAGTGCTACTGAGAAATAGCTTCGCTGCTGTTAGAGAATGATTCATTACCATGTGGTTTGCATTTGTAGGAAGCCAGTCTTGTAGAGACCACATTCCTGGTGCTTGTTTGTTTTACAGTCTCAAATGCAGATGTTTTCCTTGTACAAACAAGTCAGAGGTGTCTGTCTGGGTCTGCCAGGCTGGGGGCTTAAGATAACAACCCATCCCAGGCTGTCAGTGGCACTTGATCCACGCAGACTGTGTGTGTTGGCAGCAGCAGCTCTGTGTGCCATGCTCCATCTCATCACAGGCTTCTGTGTTGGGAGGGAGGGAGGGAGGGAGGGCAGCGCTGCTTGGCAGCCTTTGTTTTCAGGGGGTCACATCACATCACTGCTCAAGTTGAGGAAGGTAACATGGCAGATCTTGCACAGCATGAGCTAATGTTGCGGTTCTTCTAGAAAAAGGATCACATGTACATTGAAAATTATTCTTTTATTACTGGAATTTCTTAGTGGCCAGCAAAGTGGACACATCAGAACGTAGAGATGGATAAGAGTCAGTTAAACACCCCATGTGCATCGTGTGTAGGGACTGCAATGGTTCAGCTCCCTGAACCAACACTGACAATGTCCAGTGCTGACAAATGCCAGTGCAGGACCGGGGCACTACCATGTGACAGCAGTAGGTCAGTTGTGTTGTGAAACTGCACCTCTTCAGCAGGGTGGACTTGAAAGAGTAATGGCTGTGCTGCCCCTGGGTTTGCAGAGCCTGAGTGTTTTGTAGGAGTGACCACTGCTTGTTTTTTCCTTCCAGGATTGTGTTGGTGTTGCTGTGTGTCTGTATTAAAAGTACATTGGATCTTGTGAATCACTTGTAGCAGGGTTCAGGAAGGCTTATGGCGCTTCAGCTGATGATTGGGACTGACAGCTTCTCTAGGGGAAAAAAAAAAAGCAAATCTTCCTGCACCTAGGACAGAAGGAGTTGTATTTTTTATGTGCACAGTAGAAATGCTTTGGTGATAGTTCATCTTGGTTCAGCTGAGTCTCACCTAAAAAATCCAATGCGCAGGCTGGAAGGTGTAAAGACCTTCCCCGGTTCTTTGTTCGCGAAGACTGGCCACTATTATAGTTCATCTTGGAGTGCAGGAGGCAGAGACCTTTTAATGCCAGAGGGTGTTTGGATGTAGAGTGTGCAGACTGTGAATTTGCCTTCCTAGCACGGAGAGGAATGAGGAGACATGGCTCGTGAGCCTTCTGAATTCCCCTGGAAGAGGTGTGTTTGCAGGACACCTACTTTGTTTGAACTCCAGGGCCTGATAAAGGCATGAAGGGGTCAAGAGGCAGGTTGAAGGTCTAGCAACTCAGCAGATGTTGGGTACAAGGCTTTTTGTGCAAGCAGATAAGTCCATTTTCTTCTGAAATAAACTAATACATAGAAGTGAAGGAGAACTTGTTTGCTAGTGCCCTTGTAGCATGACTTTAAATGTCATGTTGCAGTATTCTGGAGGGTGCTCAAACTAGCGCACATTGTGCTGGTGCTTGCCAAGAGTCCACGTAATGCAAGCAGCTCTGCATGGAAGCAGTCCCTGTCACAGTAGCTTTCTGTCTATTCCAATCCAGTGTGTAACTTCTCTGCAGTGAAAGGCTGGGAAAATGTTTCCTGTTTTCCCCATACCCTTTGCTGTCACGGCATCCCTGCGTTTGCAGCCTGTTGCTGCTTCTCCAGCTCAGTAAGTGGGATCTGTCTGCCCTGAGGTTCTGACTTTGCACATTTAATGAGGATCCTGATCCCAGTCTGGTCTGAGTCTCCCAAGTGGTGACCACAGTCAGGACTGGATGTGGGGCTTCCACGAGCAGTTAAGCTAATCCAGTGAATTTTTGATTCCTTCCTCTCTGTACTGTTGAAACTAAGTATGTGAGTTAGTTTGGGTACATCCATGCTTCATTCCAACTTTTATATTGCAGATATACTGGCTGTGAACATCGTGCCTGGCAGTTTATTGTGAATTGAGTATCACTGGGATATTGTACTGAGTTTGTACAACTTAATTTTAAATGAAAATCATAGTCCTAAGCAGAGGTGTGGCTTCAAAATGTGCCAAACTTGACTTTTTTTTTTTTTTTCTTTTATTTTCCACTTAGGTATCACATGCTGTTGCAAAGCTAGTATTAGTTAGTTTCCACTGGCAGATCTCAGAGATTTTGGAAAGGTAAGTGTAAATAGTCTTATCTCTTTTGTGCTCAGTGCTTTTTCCCTCGGCTTTGCAGAAATGCTCAGGGTGCTCCATAGGTGTGTTTTTGACAATTGTCTTTGGACCTGGAAGCAGGACATGCGATCCTTTCCAGGGAGCAGAGGAAAAACACTGACTTGTTGAGGCTGCACTGCCTGTAAGAAATTTGTAAACAGGGAGAGGGGAGTGGTGGTGAATGTCTTTCAATTTGAGGAATTACTGTTATGCTTGGAACCCCATAGATGCATTTATCTTAAATTTTTAGATAACAGATTGTTTTAACAAATAAAAAGATAACATATGTTCGTTCTGCTTTGAACAAATAAGTCATAAAGGAGCACCAAACCTATGCTGATGTGATCTTTAGTAGTACATCCATACTGAAGTTTTGCTCCTTCTGACATAAGTGACTTTTTTTCCCCAAGCTGACTAGTATTTGGAGAGCTGGAGAAGATGGTGTGAGAGAACTGAGAACTGCAGCCCCCTTGCTTGATCAGTGTCACTGTAACAGTCCTCCGACTGATTACAGAAGCAGGGTTCAGACTCTGCCCAAACATATGCGGGAAGTGTATCCAGAGGCACTGCTGGCTGGCAGTCCCTCCACAGAATATTGGCTCAGAACTAAACATTGTCTGAAAATAGAGAGAACACCAGCCTGACTCATTCTGCCATGCCATTTTTGGCCCTGTAGCCAGCAACTTCGTCCAGAGAACGTATGGAAAATGCATCTCGTATATGGATGTTGTTGCAGCATCTTTGGTAACTGTCCTATTGGTTGCCTGAAAGCTTTTCTCTGGAGCACAAAGAGGGTGAGATTCCCACAGAGCAGCTCAGGGTGATCCTGCATTTAAACTAGTGAGATTTAAACAAGAAGAAATTTGGGGAGGAGTTTATTTTTAAAGCTATAACTTTGCAAGTTGTTCTGTGGTTGATCTAGTCCTCAAACATCTGTCTTGATACAGTGACATTATCAAATGAAAGCTCTTTAGATCAACTAAGAAGTGCTAATGAGGAGGGAGGACTTACAGCATGGTCACTATAGTGATGCTGCTATTTCTGAGTTCACTGATATAAACATTCCTTTGCATGGGAAATCACAAACAGCAAAACGTGTTTAATTCGAAGGCTGCTGATAGACAGCTTCATATGCCTAAGGGGTGCTAATCTGTCACTGAGGAAATACTTAATTAGATAATAGACTGGAGTTAAAGTGAGATTTAACCAGGCTAGCTTGGTTTTACAAAGGAATAGGAGACAGACAGGAGCCTCACTGGAGTGTGTTATTGAGGACAGTGCTTAGGACTGCTCAAGGAGTGTGGATAGAAAATCTTAGCTTCAAAAATAATTGTTATAAAAAATAATCATCAAGAACTATAAGGAAAATGTTAATACATTACCAGGAGAAGTATTATTCTTGTTTTTGAAGAAACTATCATAAAGTTTTAATGAGAGCTCAGCTCTCTATGAAAGAGTCTCACACAGGACACATTTCAGCTTCCCTTGTTGAAACCTACCCTACCATTTGCACAGAGCCAATCATTAATTCAGGCAAGAAGGATCAATTTATTAATGCAGAGTGTGTTCAGAAATTGATTTGATCATTCTTCAATTGCCTTTTCAGGCACAAGTCTAATGCTGCCCAATTGCTAGTAGAAGCACGAGTTCAGCCCACCTCATCCAAACATGTAAGTATGATAACTATCTCAGCCTGTTCCCTTGGCAGACACTTCTGACCCCCCTGTGGGGGATTGCATTACTAATGGCATAGTCTGTCCCATGTTAACCCTTTGCAAACTCAGGTCTGACACCCAAATTCAGTGCTGGCTATACTATTTAAATGATAATGCCTTCAAGAGGTGTCTAATATTTAAATAGTTGCTTTGCTATTGGCTTGCAGGTAGTGTTCAAGCATTACTTTCTTCAAGAAATTTAGGATCATTTTTTGATGTGAGTGATGGTACACAGTGGAAGGAGCACAGTGCACAGACTTGGCTGCCTCTTCCAATTCTGTTCTCTGAAAAAGACACTCAAGGGAAGTTTTGGCTGCATGGAGCGAACAGAGCTTGTCTGTGGCTGGAACAGAATTTTTTTTTTTTTTTTTTTTCACCCTGCACTGCTCAGCTTAGAGATGGTTAAGCTGAGTCTCCCAGTGAGTGGTGGTGTTGCTGAGCCAGTCAATACTGATATGTGACCAGCAACTTGTGTTTTGCAGCCAGGGCTACACAGGTCTTCAGATACTTCCCCCACCCCCTTTAAATAGAAACATCCTGTTGCATGTTACAGATTTCATTCACAGTGGGTGTCTTGGTACAATGCACAGTTACCCCAAGAACACATTGCCATGTGTCAGGTTTTGAGTGATAAAATACTACATCTGGGAAACACTCATTGGGTTGGGGGGAAGGGGAGATGTTAAAAGCCTGGTCTGGCATCTGAGCTGTCTTGTAACTAGCAGACAGTGAAAATACTAAAAGAGCTGACAGGAGTGGAAGCTTCAGGGACTCAAAATAAATTATCTGCCTAGAGTCCAGAAAAAAAATAATTTTTGTTATTTGACAGACCTGCAAAGTAGTCCATATATTTTCAGATATGTCTGAATCTTTTGTCAGCTGTCACTTAAGTACCCCCCACTGCAATGGTGATTTCTCTTTGGGCAGAAAGATATTATGGTTAAAAGGTTAATTTGAGTCTTGACAAACTTTGTTAGGCAATTCATTACAGTCTATTTGTGTGTGCTAGGGCAAACTGCTCTGTGCTTTGGCTTCCACTGCAGAATAATGACATTTTGGGGGCAGGTGCTCATGGTGAGTGTCTGTGGAGGGACTGACTCCTCAGGGAGAAACTTCAGTGAGCTCAGAGAGGCAGCTTGTGAGGGTTTGAGGTAGCGTGTGTGCTGTTCAGGTTGAGCAGCTGATCCAGGCAATCAGTGCAGTTTCAGACACAGTGAATCTTGTTCTGGTCCATAAGTGAGGCCACTTGCAACAGTCATATTATTTCCTTTTTTTACATGGCCATGCCATAAATCAAGCTCTGTCAGTCATGTGGCTGCATATCATGCTGCTGCTCCTCCATGTCTCTGGCGTGCAGAGCTTGGCATGGAAACTGATGGCGGTCTCACACCAGCTTCTCAACAAGTGGCAAAGGTTTCAGTAGACAAAAAGTGATTATATGGCTTCTCTGTGAAAGGAGAAATTGGAACATAAGCTCCTGCTGACAGCTTTGTAGAGCCTTGTTTTTGATGAAGCTGTGCTAGACCTGGTTCTGCAGGTCCAAGGGGTGAGCAGAGATGTGTTGAAGGCTGGATCTGTTGTCTGGGGATTAGCTCTGCACTACCCAGGGGGAGACCAGACTGCTTCTCAGTGGTTTGGTGAAGCAATAGCAGAGTTATGCCTGATTTGAAACAAACCCTCTTAATCCTTTTCTTCTGAAGGGATGATGCCTACTTTGTCAAATGTAGCATTGGCAGAAGATAGGAGATAGAAGACGATAGTCTGCGAATTCTCTTTCCTCTCTGTATGAACAATTTCATTTACATGCTGCACTTTCAGTTGCCTCTCCTGTTACCCAAAATTGTTGTCCAGTAAAAGGACATTGCTAAGCCTGCTTCCAGCCATAGGTTCTCTCCAAAGCCCGTGGAACAGTGATAGTCTGGTCCAGCTAACAAAGAATATCAGTAAATCCATGGAATGCCTAATAAAAGGATTTATTTCTTTGTTTTTCAAAGAAGGCAAGAGTAAGAACCAGAAAAGTAAAGGTGAGTTCTGGATAGCACTAGTTGAGAGGCAGGAACAGTTCAGTACTGACAACCTGCTGTGTTCTTTGAGATTAAAGAGGTTCTTGAGAAGGACTGACTTGTTTGGGGCAGTGCAGCACCTCAGCACACCAGCTGCTTATGAACCTGTTCTGGCATGGAGCTCCCCTGAGACATTGTCACAGCAAAGGTGATGCAGGTGCCTGTGGATGAGGTGAAAACACTCTGGGAGAGCTGGGATGCTCTCACTGTAATGCTGATTTGTGTCTCTCCCAGGCAATGGTACATTCCTCCCACCACTGCGCCGTGTGCATGCAGTTTGTCCGGAAGGAGAACTTGCTCTCTCTGGCTTGTCAGCACCAGTTCTGTCGCAGCTGCTGGGAGCAGCACTGTACAGTGCTCGTCAAGGACGGGGTTGGAGTCGGTGAGTTCAAGGTGGACACGGTGCTGGGTTTGTATTTGCCACACTGGCCATTCTGATGAGTAAAGAGCATGACTGTAATAAGTTAGAAACTGCAAATCTACTGCACCTTGAGTTTGCATCTGTGATGATGTTCTGTTGCAATGCCCCTGGAGTGCTTGTGGATGCAAACATCTGTTCCCTTTGTCTTGGGTAAAAGCCATTATGTGCCAGAGTTGCTTTGGGCATTTTCTAGCCTGTTTTTCATGCTGGTATGGCAGTAGCTTACAGTTTTCTAATTTAAGTGTCTGACCTTGTGAATACAAGCACTTTCCAGTCCTGAGTACACATGCACCCTGTCATCTTTTGGTGCAGACAGTTGGGCTTCAGCTTTTCAGCAGCCCCTGATTTGTTTCACAGTTGTGTCCCTCTTGCCACAACAACAGATGGCACCTAGGAAACTGTGTTGAATGCTCTCTGTGCATTCACTCCTTGGTATAAACTGCACTGTGGTAAGATGTTGCTTTCTTAGGGGTCTCCTGCATGGCTCAGGACTGCCTACTTCGGACACCAGAAGACTTTGTGTTTCCATTGCTGCCTAGTGAAGAGCTGAAAGACAAATACAGGCGCTACCTCTTCAGGGACTATGTGGAGGTAGTGGGTTTTTTCATTTTTAGGATACCCTGGCTCAAATCGCCAATGACTTGCAGTAATTTTGTTTCAAGTGTCTTGCATTTTTGATTAGAACTGCAGTAACTGCAGCAAAATTGTCCTCAATAAACATGATGTGGCGGCTCCTGTAAGACAGCCTCACTGGCAAAATAGTCTAGCAGGTTGCCGAAGTAAATTCTGCTGTAAGGTCACCCAGTAACTCCTTGGCTGGTGCTTTAGATTTCTTAGAGCATTGCAGCTGAGAATTTTAAAACTTCAATCTGATTTTTCAAGTTCTTCTTGTTCTTACATAAATATTTTTAGGTTCTGAAAATAGGTCCCTCATCTTAGCCCAGCTGAATTGGCTTGCTCAATTACATTTTATATGAGGTATTTTGAAATTAAAGCAGCAGTTGTTAAGGCTAAATGTGCAGGAGTGTTCTGGTAACTGGGAACAGACTGGGAACACTCAAGAAGCAGCAAAGCATTATGAGAGTGGTGTCACCTCTCCTCAATAAAGAGACCCTTTTGGGAAGGAGAGCAACTGAATAGCCTCTGTGAGATAAGGATGGGAAAAGAGCTCAAATGGAGTAAAACTGTTTGTTCCTGTTGACTGTTAATGGGGTCTTAATAGTTGTATTGCTGTGCTGACTTGGTCTGTAACCCTCCATTTGAATTCCCTGTTCTAGAGAAGCTGTAAGTAACTAATAAACCTCCTCAGCATTAGAGAAAGGAGAATCTGTTTTGTTAGCCAAGACCTGGTAACAGTTGTCAGTTCTTTTGAGTAAGAAATAACTGACTTGTATATCCTTGAGGATAGGAGTGGTTAAAGTTGATCAGATTTCTTCTGCACCCACTGCTGATCTTACCCCTTGGTGTGCCCACAGAGCCATTACCAGCTGCAGCTGTGTCCTGGTGCAGATTGCCCTATGGTCATACAGGTACAAGAGCCAAAAGCCCGGCGAGTGCAGTGCAATCGTTGCAATGAGGTCTTCTGGTAAGGAACAGGGAAGGTTAAAAATCACGGGGGGAAGTGTGTGCTGTCCTCAGCGCTACTCTGTTTGCTTGCCAACAGCTTTGCTGTGTGGAAGCATCTTCAGTGCTTTGCTAGAGTGGTTTGTAACTTGAGTTAGCTTGAGTAACTGGACACTTGGGGTCTGACTTCTGCAGGTGGTCAGCCATCCCCTCGCTCCCTAAACTCCTTGGAAGTTGGGCGTTCTGACAACCAGGGAATGCAGGGCTTGAGTAATCAAAGGGTTACAAATCTAGCGTTTGGACATTTTGGCTTGGTTACAAATTTTCCTACAGACATAGCAACTGATAGATATTCTGGGAGTGAACATGGAGTCCTCCCTGCTATATCTGCTTGTATCAAGTTTTTAAGTTTATTACAAGTGTTTGACTCCCAGAGTGTCTGGGAAATACATTTTGAGACTCATGCAAGAATACATTTCTGCAGAACAGGGCTGCTAATGTTCCCTGTCTAACGTAAGTGGATATAGAACCAGAGAAAAAAGGTAGTTTGCAGGGCTGCTGAAGTGTCTTCTGCTCTTGGGTGTCTAGAATCACTGCTGCCAATGTCTGTGGAGCACAATGCAAACAGTTTAGAGAACCAGCTTACTGGTATCTCCATGCAAATGGTCCTTACTCACCTGGGGCTGTCAGGTCACATTAATGCGGGTACCTGGTATCTGCCACTGAAGTCAAGCTACTTGTAAGTCACTATAGTGCCCCAGGCCTCTGCAGTGATGTTAGAGGAAACACAGATTCTAGGTAGGGACATGTCAGCCCTCAAACACATGATGTGTCAGGGAAAGCCTCAGTTCACTTTTATCTTGACTCTGGTTTCTGCACAAGAGGGTGGGGGAGATGGAGTTCAGCCTTGGTCTTTGCGCTCTGGTAATACACAAGAGCGTTTGTATCCCTTGCTGGGCCTCCCAGATTTTGGTCAGGAAAACCTCAATCCTTGAATCACTTCCTTGGAAATCGATGTGTCTTTCTCTTTTCCCCCCCCCCCATTAAGCTTTAAGTGTCGGCAGATGTACCACGCGCCCACGGACTGCGCTACCATTCGGAAATGGCTCACCAAGTGTGCAGATGACTCTGAAACAGCCAACTACATCAGTGCTCACACTAAAGATGTAAGGCCTAGCACCTGCATGTTATTTCTTGTCCTCTATCCCCTCCAGGGAAGCTGGATGCAATTCTATACACACATAGCATTGTGTTCTGCTTTTTCACAGGCTGCAAATTCTCACAGCTCCCTAGGGACTGTCAAGAAGCTTCTGTCAGAAGCTACTGTCATATGTAAACTAATTATGTTCCTATGCCTGTGATATAACAACTGAGTGCCTTGGGAATGCTTTGTGTAGGAAGCCCAGCTGCCCTTCTGTGATGAGGACCTGGTGGTCCTTATTCCAGACCTGGTGTGAATGTCTTTGGCAACCAGGTGTGCTGTCCTCCCACAGGCAAAAGAATTGTGACTACTTTGAAATGATCAGTGGAGATGTCTTTAAAATGGAAGGAGAGGGTGCAGTAAGTGTGAAATCAGCATCAAATAAGGCATCAGTGGTGTTTAAACCTGAACAACTTTGTGGAGTACTGTGAACTGGAAGGTGAGGGAGACAGTCATGATTTGGCAATGACAGCAAAATGGGGTAGTTGAACTCTGTAAATTAGGCATCAGAGTATTTCTAGTAGATTTAGATCCAAGACAAAGAAATAGTTTACACATTATGTACTCTAACCTACCTATAAAATTGCCTTTAAAAGTAACAATAGCAAATTTGTTTTCTTGAGCAAATAGTTCAGTGCTGCAGTGTAAATTCCTTGGCTTTGCCTTTCTGTCTTCTTTTAAATGGAGCTATCAGGAATAGGTGGGAGGCAGGGTATAAATGTTAATATTCTCATGTACACATATGCATATTTAAAAAAAAATAAGACAGAGAGGAATAATCACACGAGTGCTGTCATTCTTCAGAAGGCTACTGGAGACAGAGTTGGATCTAACAATTGCTTCTGTTTCCTCAGTGTCCCAAGTGCAATATCTGTATTGAAAAGAACGGAGGCTGCAATCACATGGTGAGCAATTCCCTGAACGCGTCAAACCTCCCTTGTTCTAAGTGGAATTTTTTCCCCCCTCTTTGCACTAACCAGTGCTTCTCGTCTCTTCTCTTTCAGCAATGTTCCAAATGCAAGCATGGTAAGTTGGATTCGGAAGAAGTTTTCTCTGCGGTCTTTCCTGGTGGTAATGGTCTCTTCTTTTGTGCTATGAAGAGAAATTTTGAACATTTGCTGAAATATTTTCCCCCTAGTAAAAGGTGAACAAGACATTACATACAGACTTGTGTGTGATAGGTTTTTTCCCACTGGCTGCGATCTCAGCTGGGTTCTGATTCAGTGCTGGTTTGGCTCCCACGCCTGACATATCCACTGTATAGAGAAGTCTCCAGAATATTAACAGTGGAATCCATCTCAGAAGAGAGATGGATATTAAATTTCCATGGAACTGTATTTGTCATCAGCTGAAAATACTGTCAGAACTGAACCATTTACTCAGTTCTTCTGCTTACTGATGGAAATAATGAGCTTCAATCCAGATGAAACTTCAGGAGCTGTGAATTGTTATATGTAGCTGTTGGACTTCTCAGTCCACTCCTGTGCAATTACCAACCTGAGTGTCTTTGGCCCATTATGTGGTCCTATGAAATGACAGCCTGTTCTTGCACTTACTTTCTCATGGCAGAATTAATTTCTGTTGCCTTGTAGTGAGACAGTTGTATTCAGCCCTCTGAGCTTTGTGTGCCACTAGAAACTGTTACAGTATCAGAACCTTATTGGGAAGATAGTTAAAGATTACTGTCCTCTCTCATTTCCTCTGCTTTGGGGTTCTCAGCAGCACTGGACGTGCTTTGATGGAGCTCTGTGACAAGGGTGAGCAGGCAAGTGCCACGGTACCATGGGGACTAGCACTTGAGAAAACTGGTGACCTCTGGAAATGCAGACTTCGGTTTCTTTACCATGAGTAACACAGAAATGATTCTTATTGTAGCAACTCAATCTCAGTCTTCTTTCCTTCCCAGTAGAACACCCACAGCCTCGCCTGAAATCAGAAAATTGTCACGTGGGTTTTGCTGTTGCTCTCTTTTCTTTACTTTCTTCCCAATTCAGCAGCTCCTAACTTTGTGTTATAAACCCCTGACATCTGATATTACCTGGGTAGTTCCCTTCTGAAGAGAACCGAGGGCAGACTTTCTTTTGCATGAGTTAGTTCACTTTTGGATGTGACTGTTTATGTTTTGTTTAGACAGAGGTTTGCATGGGGCGTGTGCCATGGTGGGGAGGAGGCAACTCACAAAAAAGACTCTGCAGCCTGCCTCTTCTTTAACTTGGAATGACAGCCTGTGCAGGGTGCAGGTACGGTTCTGCCCAGTGGTCTTGGTGTACAGGATGCAGAACTTCAGGATTTACTTTCCGTAGTTGCATGGGAGGCTGTACAATTAAAATCTTCAAGGCAGGCTGGTATTTTTGGCTCACTATTGAGTTCTGTTATGTAAGATGATACAAAATGTGTATGTTTCTTGGCTTAGCAGAAATATCTGAAAACAGATGGGCTGTGCCTCCTGAAGCTTTTCTTTCTCAGAGGTTTTTTTCTGTGCCTCACAGTGGGTTTTTTGCTGTTTTCTGCAGACTTCTGCTGGATGTGTCTGGGAGACTGGAAGACTCACGGCAGCGAGTACTACGAATGCAGTCGGTACAAAGAGAATCCTGATATTGTAAACCAGAGTCAGCAAGCACAGGCCAGGGAGGCCCTTAAGAAGTACTTGTTCTATTTTGAGAGGGTAGGAGACATCTCCTTGGCCAGAGCTGCTGTAGCCTTTTAATGCTCCCTGCCTGGTGCAAAGGTCATTGCCAGCAATCTCCGTGCAAGAAACTGCCCAAAGAGAACCTGTGCAGAATTTTCAGGCTCTGTTTTTCACTCAAAATCCTGCCCTGTGAATCCCATTCAAACCAGTAATGTCATACCCAAAGCAAATCACATTTGGTCCTATATTCCCTTGTGCTAGAGAAAATCAGTATTACTTGTATGGCACTGTACCATTTACCTGCAGGCTGAGTGCCACTGCAGTAGATAGATATCGCTCCAATCATTTCCTTCCAGGACTGGGGAACTTCAGTTCCTTGAAATCTGTCTTTATAGAGGCAAAGAACTAAATAAACTCTGCCATGTTCAAAGCTCCATTGGCTCTAGCAAAGTTTTACTAAAATTTCATGTAATCACATTTTTTTAAGTTGCATCTCTGTCCACACAGCAGGCTCCACGCACCTGGCCATGCAGAGCAACTCTACAGCAGCATCTGTAGAAGAGAGTGTGGTAGAGGTTAAATACTGGTGCATTTCAGTTTCCCCATTAAAATGAGTTTATTTTTCACAGCATGAGCCAAGTCCTGTGGTAAAATAAATATATTCTTTCCTGGTTCTTCAGAACAACAGGCTTTGGGAAATAGCCATGTTTACAATGTGCACATAGAAGTTGGATTTCACTGAGCCTGTGTTAAATGTTAATTTGAACTCTTAACCTTTCTATAGAAATCCTTTAAGTAGGGGAATCGCCATGTCTTTCCATCTTGTTAGGCACAAGGTCGCTGTGTGACTAGAGGGCATTCCCACTCAGAGGAGCTGGGAGTGCTCCCTGCTCTTTGCTGCCGTCAGTCTGTTTACAGCCTCTGCCACTTGCTACTGGAGGTGCTGCCTTGCTGTTCTTTCCCACAGCATGTCTTGCCTTGCTGGACTCCTGCCCCACTCCAATTTCTGCTTGCTAGAGCTTGTGCTTTTTCAGCAGTAGTACTCTGGTCTCATGCCACTTTTTCTTTCCCTGTCTCCCCACCCCTTGCAGTGGGAGAACCACAATAAAAGCCTGCAGCTGGAGGCACAGACATACCAACGAATCCAGGAGAAAATCCAAGAAAGAGTTATGAACAACCTGGGGACATGGATAGACTGGCAATACCTACAAAATGCTGCAAAACTACTTGCAAAGGTGGGTAATTGTGTCTTGTTTGGCACAGAGAAAATACAGGCCAGAATGCTGAATTCATAGTACCGATTAAGGAAGGAAATTTAAGGGTTGTGGGTATGTGGAATAGTGCCTCTGGTCTAGGAAATGAACTAGATAAAAATCATCTGGAAGTGACTTCTGTGAAGTTATACTTCATGGTATACAGAGCTGCACAAGTTCTTCCAAGGAAAGCATAGGAAATTCTACCACGAAATGTCCTTGTTAGGAGGTAGCTTCTTAGGCTGTAGTGACCACACACATGTGACTCAGCTGACTTCCAAGTCTGAGACTCTTGTCCTTTTCTCTCTCTTCCTTCCTCTCCTGGGCAGTGTCGTTACACCCTGCAGTACACATATCCGTATGCCTACTACATGGAGTCTGGTCCCAGAAAGAAACTGGTAAGATGTTTTGCCTTTATTTTGTTGGTAAATTTTTGGGGTGTAGCTGGCAGCATGCTGGGCTGAATTCCAGAGCTTGACAGTGTCTGAAATATTAGTCCTGAGTTTGAGGTAAGGACAGGACAAATAGGCAGTTTTGCACCTTCCCTCTTCACTTTGAGTTGACCAGCAGCTCTGTCATCTGATGCATTACATTATTTTCCCAGGGGACTTCACTGCACTTTCACTAACAAGCCATTTATCCAGAATGTTTTGAGGCTGGAAGTGTGCGTTTGTTCCTTGGTAAGATTTATCCCAGTGCTATGGGCCGTATTTCATGTGAAGAGCTGCTGGAGGAGAGCTTGTCCAGCCTTGAATCAGGGTGTAGCTTTGCTTTTTATTCCTGCTGTAATTTCCTTTGTTGCTTGGTACATCTCATGGACTGGACATGTTCAAAAATAACCCTGAATTCACTGCAGAGTTTTGTCTTTGACTCGACTGTCCTGTAAAACCTGTTGTAGAATCTTTCCCCATGGGATCATGTGTTCTCTGAGGCTGTGGACAGATGCTCTCTTCTCGATCTGACTGTGCCAGTGGAACAAGTTGCTACTCCCAGCAGTGGTTAACAATCTCTCCACTCTGCCTGCAGAGCTGCTCATGGGAGCATTTTCTGACCTGTTTATGACAAAATGAGCTGAGTTAGAAGATACTTGTCACTTGCAGTGTTTTTAGGCTGAGTTATTCACTGAGTGATGCAGGTTGGGGAGTGCTTACACAAGAAACTCCCAGAAGGGGTGATGCTGTGTAACTGAAGGTGGATAAGGAGGAGACACAAACCTGCTCTGCCAGCACAGCTGTCAGCAAAACGCCTTTGTCTGCTCCTCAAGTGTGGTATGGAAACTGTGTGGTATGAAACTGCTCCACTAAACTAGTTTCTTTTTGCTCTCTCTAATTTTGCTCCTTGCAGTTTGAATACCAGCAGGCCCAGCTGGAAGCTGAAATTGAAAATCTCTCATGGAAGGTGGAGCGAGCAGACAGCTATGACAGAGGGGTGAGTGTTCTGCTTGCTTGAGCCTGCTGACCAGATTTTGTTTGTTGGGCTTAACACTTCTGCAGGAGCACTAAGGTAGTCAAGTGAGAGTTCTGAGAAACTAGGTCCAGAAACCACCTTCAGGCAGCAGATGTTGTAGAAGCGGAGTGCTCACTGCTAATGGAAGGGGAAGATGGGCTGCAGGGAGTCCTGCACACTGAAATGGGACATACAGAGCTCTGGAGGAGGCTCTGGGTATCCCTCTGGTGAAGAGCAGTGTAGTGGTTTAGGCAGAGCAGGAGCCAGTCAACTGCAGAGGGAGCCCACATCAAAAGCAAGAGGATCTGGGATCTTGTGATCCAGAGTGCGTGTGAAGTGTGACAGTTGGTGCTCCTCACATGGAGTTTAGTCTCCCTGAGGAAAATGAGCTCTTCTCTGGAAAATGTGTACTAACAGTTTGTACTATTCTGTTTTACCAGGACTTAGAGAATCAGATGCACATAGCAGAGCAGAGACGGAGGACCCTGCTGAAAGACTTCCACGACACATAAGACAGGAGGAAGTGACGAAGTGCAGGGGTGAGAGCAGCGAGTGAAGTGATGGCAGCTTCACTGGGATAAGCAGGCACTGCCTCTGGGAGAACATGGCCAAGGACAAAGCCACCCCTCCCCTTGCAAGTCAGACACATGCAAACACCACATCTTAGTCCAGTTTGTTCTCTTATCTTTCTGTTTCTGTTTCTGCCAGGCTAGAGGCCAGAGCTCAGATTGGCATATTTCCTGGGCCATTTCCCTCCTGCCTTTGATGGTTTCAGAAGGGGAGGGAGTTTTTCTCTGAATGGCTGTTAATAGTATTAGATCATTACAGTTTATGTAATTTTCAACGGTTGTACAATTATACAGACAAACCTTAGAATAACACACAACCCTTTTTAAAAATAAATTGGCAGTGGAGTGTTTTTCCTTAATCTGCTTGTAAATTTAATGGGCTTTTCCCCCTCTCCCTCTCCCTTCCTCTGACCCAAAAATCCTCCTAGGCACTGGAGGAGGTTACAAAATATCTCAGCTATATTTCCCGATGCTCCTTTAACCAGGGCATTGTAGCATTGGCATTGCATGAGGAGAGTGGCTGGTGTTAAGGGTGGCTGCTGCTGTGTCTGGCCCGACAGTACCAGCAGTGGCTGTTATTCAGTATGATTACATGTGACATCTCTTTTCTTGTCAATCAGCTGTGCAAAATCCAGCTACACAAACAGAAGCAAACAGAGGAATTTCAAGGGACAGACCAGGTTAACATTGGGGGATATGCCTTGAGTTTGAGAGAAATCAGATTCTGCATTTGATGGATTTTAGGTCTTCCATGTAGATTTTTGCTTTACTTGTTTTTGTGGGGAGGATGTTGTATTGCCAAAGTGAGTGATGAAGGAGTAGTAGCATACAGTTGTTAATCAAGGCTTGGGGCTTTTGCAGAGTGAAAGAATCCATGTTATAACAGTGCCATGCAGCCTGGTAAAGATTATTTGTGCCTCCTGGGTAGCATGGCTAAGAAAATTTGATTTCATTCATTAAAGTGAGACTGAATACCACTACGTTATGAGGAAGAAAGATTATGTACAACACACTCCCTGGCACGTGTTGGCAATGTGGTTGGGCACTTGAATACAGGTGCACTACTCGTGCAGGGCCTGCACAAAGCCAGGCAGAAAATTAACTAGCAAAATTAATTTATTTGTATATTAGTATTGATGCTGGTGGGGACTTATCAGAAAATTGATTGTTAGGAGCATGTGGAGCTTTTTTATTAACATTCTTTTTTCTAATGTAAAATATACACTAAAATAAAAATATGAAAACCTAGTTCATCTTAGTAGGGGTTAACATGAAAAAGATTGCTTAAATGCTGATCCTTGCCTGTCTGCTACAGGAAGCAGGCCACATGTTAGTATTTCACAGGCATGTGTGTCACCTGCACCAGGAGCTTGTTGTTTGCAGCCAAAGGTACAGCCGGAGTCTGATCTGAGGAAATCTTCACCTCTGTGGGGAACTCACAGGATTCTCTTCCATGCTCTATGTGGAAGTGTTGCCTTTGATCTATCTCTGTATTGTTCTTATGCAATGTCACTTGATAAAGATTAAACTGGAGGGGGGAAAAGTGCTAAATTCTTGCATGTCAGAATAAGCTCACTCCACTGTTGGAGCCTCTTTCATGTACCTGAGACACATAATCCAGGTATTTGCAGCAGGTATAATTGGGCTGATGGATTTTATCAAGAGCGATGCATCAGTTTAAAAAATGAGTAGCTGTCATAGGACCTAATCCTGTGGCCGTGCTTGTTGTACAGAGCAGAAAATTTCAAACTGAGAGGCCTTTTCCTTCCTCCCTCCCTTCTTTGGTGTGGGATGTACCCTCAGGGAGCAGGGGAACATGCTGTGAGGAGTGGCGTTACAACGGAAGAGGCGGAGGGTAGGGAAGGGTTTTGGAGAGATGACTGGAGCCAGGGAGTGGGGCAGGGAGGGAGTCTCATTTCTGGGAGCAGCACTGCTTGCTATGCAAGAGATCTCCATAGCCATGGCTTCATGTGTTCCAATTCTGTCCTGTTCTGGCTCCTCTCAAGGTTGGAGCCGTAGAGGTAGATATGTCCTTGCTCCAGCCACTGTCTCCTGACTTTATTCCCTCTGCACCCAGCAGCAGCCTCTTTGTGCCCTCCTCTGTATTCTAGAAGTCAGTCTCTTCCTTCCTCTCCCAAATGATTGTCAGTCAGGGCAGGCTGCACCCCCAGGAAGGGTTTATTGAGACCCCAGCAGTTTGCAGTGCATAGAACCAATGTTTAAACTGTTCTTTAAAAATGTAATGTGCAAAGTACTGGTTAGGATAAAAGCTGGTGTTCTTATTGTCTAAACCTAACTCTCTTAACACCTAATCTCTTTGCAGAACAGATATGTGGAGTTCCCTAATCCCCTATCACTTCTCTTACATAATTGTCCAGCTTTGAGCTAGATGAGAATGGAGTTTTGTTTCTCTCCCTCCCTGCCTCCTTCCCTCCCTCCCTCTCCTGTGCCCCCACAAAATGCTTTGCTATGAACCCTTGTTTGTAGACAAGCCAAGCTGTGGCCAGACTTGTTGAACAGGCTGCTGAGATGCTTGGCTGAGGAACAGTAATAAGGGTTGCACAGTGCACCCCCTAATTCTTTCAAATTTTCTGAAACTAGAACTTTGTCAACAGTTCCATTTATTTTTAAACAAAACAAAACATCCTTTCTGAAGGTGGTGAAAGTCCTGGGTTGCACGCACAGATCCTGTTGCTGTACTCTGGGAAAACAACAGAACTTGCTTTTGCAGCGCAGGTAGGGCGACTTCTGTATTGGTGTTGTACAGAAAGTCGTGGACTCCAGGACAAAACCTGCAGAGCACAAGGGCTGCTGGCTCTGTGTGTAAGGTGGCTGACACAGCTTGAGAGGCAGGTGACAGGAGGGAAACAGGTTCTCAACACCCAAAGACAAGGCCAGTTTTTTCCCCTCTAATAGGTACAGGGCCCTCTTTGAGTCAGCAAGGTTACATGGATGAAGGTGAATAGAAAGTGGCTCAGGAGCCATTAATCTCGAGGTACAAATTTCCCTTTGATGCATTACTGCTACGGACGTGGAATGTTTGCTCTCTTTTTTTCTTTTTTGCACTTGTTTCCAGCTCCTGCGCCAGCCTAGCACCTCTCCATCCTTGCATCTGGCACTCTTTTATTTTGGCTTCACTTGTTTTGGTGCATTGGCTGCCTCATCTCTGATAGTCCTCAGGCTTCCCAGACTGTAACAAAACGTTTTCTACTGATACCATAAACTGCATGACTGCTGCCCTGCGTGCGGTGAAGGCGCTGTGCCCGCCTGCGGATTCGGCAGCAGGAGGTTTCTGTACTATAGTCTTGCACTCTAAATTTTAGACTTTTTAAACAGGTGAAGAAAAAGAAATAGAACTTTATTTTTAAATGAGGCACTTGTTCTGGGAATTCCTTTCCTGGCCCCGGTCTGGTTGGGGTTGTTGGGCTGTGTGTTTTGGGGGGGGGGGCTCAGCGCTGCTGCCACCCCTCGCTTTTTCTTCCCAGGCACCGGAGAGGGGCAGGGGCGGCGGAAACCGCCCGGGAGACGGTTGCCAGAGGTGTGCCCGTGGTTTATTTGAAATAAATTGTGACTTTCTAACTTCGGCGGTGTCCCGGCTCTCCTTGGCGGCGGGATGGGGACGGGGTGGCGGGGGGGTGTGGCTGCTGGCGCTGTCCCCGCCCCGCGCTGCCGCAGCGCCCGCCGGGCCGTTGCCGCGGTGACGCGGGGCCGGGCGGGCCGGGGCGATGGCGGCGGCGGAGGCGCGGGCCGAGGGTCCCCCGCTGCCCGGCCCGCCGGGGGGCCGCCCGCGGCCCGTCTGCTCCCGCCCCTACTTCCTCGTCCTCATGGTCTTCGCGCACCTCTACGTGCTCAATGTGCTGGGGCTGCTGCTCTTCGTGCACCTCAGCGCCGGCGAGCCCGGCGGGCCGCCCGCCGCCCCCGCGCCGCCCGCACCGCCGCCACCACCCGCCCGCGCCCTCCCGCGCCTCGAGGGCATCAAGGCAAGAGCGCGACCCGGGGGCTGGGGCCGGGGCCGGGGCCACCGCTGCCGCTGACCGCTGCTCTCCCCGCAGGTGGGCCACACGCAGCGGGTGGAGCTGGTGCCCGGCAGGGCCCACAGCGTGCGCACCCTCAGCCTCAAGCCGCTGCTCTTCGGTGAGTACCGGCCCCGCCGGGGGCAGCGGCCGAGCCCGGCCCTGGTGGCGGAGGGGTTTGCGCTGCCCTGACGGCGGAGGGGTGTGTGTGTGTGTGTGTGTGTGTGTGTGTGTGTGTGTGTGTGTGTGTGTGTCTGACACCCGCCGCTGCCTTACACCCACGCGGGGGGAAGTGACTTCTCGCGTGTTTACATCACCTCCCTGTGCTGCTGCCCCTGGGGGCTGCGTTAAGAACGTTGTGGTTTCGTTTAAGGTATTTTGGTGCGGTATTCTCAGTATGGATGCGGCCTTACTCGTTGTGGATGGTCTGCTTTGAAGAATTTGGAAAATTACCCTTTCCAGGTTTTTCAGATTCCCTTTAAAAATACCTGGGATAGCTGGCGAGGACCTCGAAGAAACTGCACAGTATTAGGAAGGGGCAAGAGATCCCCAAACTTTTGGTAATAAACTATGAAAGAGAAATTTAGTGTTGGTGCTTCAGCGCTGAGGAAATGAGTAACGGGAGAATTGACAGATTTCATGTTTTCCACAATTTTACATCCTGTTCCAGATTTATCTTTATTTTTGGCTGCTCTGATATACAACCACACAACATCCGTCTCTGAGATATTTTAAAACATTCTTTACCTTTCTGTGATTTTTTTGCTATGACTGGTAAAATCTCATTAATTGAACTCTGTGTTCTGGAAATCCACCGAGAATAGTGAAATTAATTTTGGGGGGGACAGATTATTACAAAATTTCTGCTACTGCAAAGTTGGAGAAAACCTGTTGTCTCTGAAAAGACAGCATGAATAATTATTCAGATGCTTTGTCAATAATATAAATAGAGAGTCCTTTTCTGATTCCAAATAGATTATATACACTGAAAGCCTGACCATAGGTTTCTTATTAAACTCCATTAATGCAGTAAGTATCTGGAAACACTATACAAAGTTCTTTTGTCATTTCTACATAGGTGGTACTCATGGTTTGCCAATTTCTTGGAGGGTTTCTGTCTGACTTTCAGGAAACAGGTACACCAGCCTGGAACTTAAGCCACACAGCATCACAAAACAAATATCAGTACCAGAGCCGCGGTCTGGGGCAATCGCTCTGGTTTTCACTCAGGAAAACTCCTGTTTCCATCTTCCCTGCCCCACTAGTATTGCTGCAGTGAAAGAGTTGGTCTTGGCCTGCAGGGGAGGTGCTGAAGGTGATAAAAGGCAGGTTGGTTCTGGCAGCAGCAGTCCCACAATTTTTAGTTTGTTGTTTCAGCACCTGCATTGGTTCTGAGGGAAGCTTTGCTCCCTGAGGATGCCATCACACAGTGACAGACATTCACCATTTCAGATGCCACAAGAGCCTGTTCTCCTTTGTCCTCTGATAAAGACTCCCTTATTTAGAAGCTGCAAGTTGCAAGACAGCTCTTATCTCCTGAATGAACCTGCCAGGAGCAAGCTCTGACTTTAAAACACTTTCAGAGACTTCTCTGTCTATGCAAACAGTACCAATCTAATTCAGCTGGTTTAAAAAAACTAATTTATTGCATCTCTGTTGCCTAAATTAGTGGAAGTGGGTCTTTAGCTTGCTTGCATTTGATAAAGACAAGCCCTTAGTAAAGACTCTTGCGTTTCTGGGGATTTAACACAAAGTGCTGTTTCATATGAGAGCTAATTTAAGGAAGCAGTGGCTGATCTGTGAGCCTTGCTTTCAGCAGAGCAGACTGCAGTGGGACCACAGCAGCAGACACTCATCAATGATTTAATGTGAGCTCTGGCCTTTGGGGCATGGGCTGGGCACCGTCGGGGAACTTGCGGTTTGTTTTTTAAATATGAGTAAATCACATCTGCATCAAACCGAAGCTTTCATTTCATGGAGCTCTGAAAAAATCCCTGCCCTATTTTTTCCCCCCCTCTGGCTACAAGGCATCATTTCTAAAGCTTGTAAGTCAGACCATCTGTGCACTTTAGTTGAGAAACACTAGTAATCAAATAACCCTATTAATGGAAAACAAATCAGACAAAACCTTTTCAACCTTCAGAGCTTTTATGTGTTCAGTTGTGTTTTCCAGATGCAGTCTGTTCAGAACATACTGCAATTGCGGGGACCACCTGACAGCAGATTCTGTGGATTGGGCCGGAATTTGTAAGACAAGGCAGTGGGGAGGAATAAAAATAGGAAATGTTGTTGGTTTTCTTCTGAGCCTCAGGGAAGAGAAGTAATCGCTGCACAAATGTTAGGGCCAGCTGAATTCCAGTGTGAGTGTGTGAGCGCTCATTCCAGCCCACACTGGTGTGAGGAGGAGCCCACGCCGTGGGTTGTTGGTGAGTTTTACGAGCACGGGGGGGGCAAAGTATCTCCATCAAACCAGGCAGCGGCCACAGCCGAGACTGCAGGCGGCACCAGCAGGGCAGAAAGCATTCCTCCAAAAGGCTGGGTTTTCCCCTTATTTTTTTTTTAATTCAGCCCCAGGTTTAAGCCAATATAGAAAACTTTCCATGGACAGTGCTTTGTTAGGCAGTAGAAATCTGAGTCATTAGGGATTCTCATTAGGGGATTTGCTGTTTTCTGCTCTGGGGTCTGGAGTGCAGAGCTATGGATGTGGGTACCCCTGCAGGGAGCGACAGTCCTCCTTGGATGAGAGTGAGCTGCAGAGGACTTGGTGAGGCTGAGTTTTCCCACCTTTTCTGTCTTCCTTGTGTGCAGGTGGAAGGCCAGGCAGCTGTGGAACGTTCCTCCCCTGCTCCCACATCAGAACTGCAAGTAGCTCCTTCTGTGCCGTGGCTGGGGCTCACCTCCCGGTCCCAAGCAAAGCTGCTGTTCACACCAAAGCAGAGCTTTCAACAGCTGATGTCTCACTCACACTGTGCTCTTTCTCAAGGCTCTTGTGATATTCCCAGTTACCGGAATCTTCTGATCCAAACTGAATTTATGATGTTGGAAAATGGTTTTTCCTGTTATGCAGAAACCCTCAGTTATCTTTGCTCTGTGCCTTTCCTGCTTTCCTTTTACCTGTGCAGATGCTCATCAGTTCGCAGTGCAGGAAGCTAAAGGGACAGCCTGAGTGGCTGCTCGAGAGCATTTTTCGAGGGTCTGGGTGTTGCTGGGATGGGTTCTTCATTCCCTTAATTTACCTCAGACTATTCAAGAGTAAAGTATTTGCTCCATTACATAAAAAGTATCACTTAGCAGTCAGGGCAACTTTCATATAATCTCTGGACAAGCAGGCACTTGAACAGCATCAATGTCTCAGGGTCATATAGTGAAGCTGAAATACCAGCTCTGATGACAGAACTAGAAGGAACTGTTACTACAGATCTTTCTAGTTTGTGCCCACCTGCAGAGTTCAGTTTTGTTGTGATATTAGATCCTACACAAAGCTGTCCATCACACGTCCTAGATCTGCAGAGCCTGGTTAGAGGAATATGTTAAACCTGCATCCTTGAGCTCTGTCTTGGTAAAACAGGGATCTGTAGTGAGGCCCTATCTGTGCACTATGGCTGCTTCGAATCACCTAGAAATACTGACTGTACATCTCCAAAACACCACCTGCCAGGGAAAGGAGTTTTCTAGCCACAGGGAAAGGAGCAGTTTCTTATTGCTGGAATTGATATTTTTCAGACCTTCCGCCCCGCCTGTTCGGGGCAGCGGTGATGTTTCCACCTCCGCACTGCCTGGTGCAGGTTCCTGTTCCTCTTCTGCCAGGCATAGGCCTTGTTCACCACCACCTTGTCACTCTGTACCTCGCCACTTACAACAAAGACCCCGGAGTGAGTGCCCCTCATGATGTTGTGGGCACAGGTGGCATCAATGTCCAGCCACTGCTGGAGCCTGGAAGGGATTTCAGTCCTGAGGAGTGGGCCGTGCTTCAGCACCTCCACCCTGGAGGGGTCCAGGTCAAAGTCTGAGATAGTGGTGGTTGTGTTCTTCCTCAGGATGCGGATCTTCACTGCTGCAGGGGTTGGAAAAAGAGCTGTTAGTTCTGTTTGCTTTTCATAGCTCTCACCTACTTAAACACAGAGAGCCAGCCCAAGACTTCTTTGCTGTCTCTGTAATATGGGGAGGCATCTGTCCAAATTCTTGTAATTGCAGTGAACTTGTAAAAGTTCTCATCTGAGGTCAGTTTCCAGTACTGAACACTGTTCTAAAAGTCATAGAATTGTTCAGGTTGGGAAAGACATCTACCATTGAGTCCAGCCATTAATCCAGCACTGCACAGTCCACCACTAAACCATGTCCCCAAGTGCCACATCCACATATCTTTTAAATACCTCCAGGGATTGTAACTCAACCAGTTGCCTGGGCAGCCTGTTCCAGGGCTTAACAACCCTTCCATAGAAGATGTTTTTCCTAATACCCAATCTGAACCTCTCCAATCCAACTTGAGGCCTTTTCCTTTGTCCTACTGCTTGTTACTTGGGAGACTTCCTTCTCACCCCGTTTTCCTCATAACAGTGGCAGAGGTTTATCAGCACCATTACATGGGCAGAAACCCTGTGGGAAGCACAGGCGCAAGCAAGCAGTCCTGGTCTCTAAATGCAAATTTACTTTTCTCTAAACTGGGATTTCAGGAGGTAATGTGACTGACAGCTGCCCGGGATTTGTAATTTTTTTTTAATTATTAAAAATATTTTTTACATGCGTGCCAAAATTCAGGACAGTATATTGAAAACTTCTTCCCAGTCGATTGAGCAGAGCCAGTGCTGCTGCCTGCTTGGGCTAGGAGAGGGAGAGATACATTACTAGAACAACAGTATTGAAGTTTGAAATAGCCAGCATGGATTTTGCTAAAGGTTTTTGTGGACATACTGATTGAAATGCTGGTCTCAAAGGCAAAACCAGAGTAGTGCTTATTTTTAGCAGCCACAGACCAAAACCAAATCAGAGCCCACAGAAATAAAGCATATCTTCACTTTGGTGCTGCCTGGAGCCAGGTGCTTGTGCTGCCTCACAGGTAAGGTGGGACCTGAAAATACCTGGGATCTGCTGTAAAAGCTGCAATTCCTCCAAGTCAGTCTGTTGTGGCAAAGCCATTTTCTATCCATGCCACTGCTTGGCTGCTGAAGGGAACAGCAGCAATTGAGAGGAATAGGAGGGTACTCACCAAAATCATTGGCACAGAGGCTTTCCAGGATCTCCCTGGCAGTGCTGGCCTCCTCAAGCTCGCAGTCCTTGCAGCTGGCTCGGGGCACTGCTGCAACAGAAATTTGGTTATAACACCCTTGTCAAGCTTCACTGGAAAACACATAATGAAATTTTGAGATCTGCAAATGGTGGCTTGCTGCTTCCAAGTGACACTTCTTCCTGAGCTACCCAGTCCCTGCAAAGACATCTCAGACTGCCAGGGTAGGAAATGTTAAGCTCTCCTTCCCATGACTGGAGCAGGTCCCACTTGTTGTGCTTTTCTCAGACTTCTGTGTGTTGGTGCATTTTAAAGCAATAATAAAAATACTTAATGAATATCTCCTCGTTAGGATGAAACATCAAAGCTAGGGCTGTAGCCAGACTCCATCCAGTGATGTTGAAATGATGTTGAAATGTCTGTTCTCCCCTTAACTGCTCTTGAATCTCCCCCAGGTTCATCACTATCTGGGTGTTAAATTTATTCTTTCAGACAGTCATCTTTTTTCTGGTGTAACTCATGCCTGCAGAGGCTCATGTTCCTGCATGATGTTTCCCAATGTTTAAAGAAAAGGCTTGCAAAATGTTTCTTTTTGCATGTTTTTAAACCCCGGACACAACTGAAAGATCGGGGCTGCAGCTCTGCAGCTCTGCTGGAAGCACATCTCGCTGCCGGGAGCCTGCACTCCATGAGCTCTCCCGCTGTGCCTGGGCTGGAGGCTTTACAGCCATTCCTTCCCGCTGCCCCAAACCCTGCTGGGTCTGATGGCACCCAGGGAGCTAATGAATACAGCAGAGAGAGGAACAAGCCACAGTCAATGTTATGCTAATTTTCTAGACACAGTTCCCAGAGAGAACCAAACTACAGTTAATGATTTTTTTTTTTAAATACAACTTAAACCCAGAAATATTCAGAATAGAAACAAGTCATAGGATCATCCTTTTGAGCTTTCAGTGTTACATATGGGAAAGTACATGAGGAAAAACCTCTTACTTCTCCTGCTGGAGGCATTTTCATCCATGGAGACTGCTGCGATGCACAGCTCGTGATCTGCAGGGAACTTGTTGCAGTTCAGGATTTCGGGCCAGGGGTAGCCGTAACAAGCCATGACGGGCGCGCAGCTTCTCTTGACGGCTTCGCAGAGGCTGCGGCAGGGGTAGATGAGCCTGGGAGGGGATGGGGGTTCAGCACCTCCACATGCCTGGCAGCAGGCTGTGAGGGTCGAGCCCTGGCACCACTGCTGCCCACAGGGCTGTGTTGCACACTGCAGTGCTGGCATTAAATGGGGATCCTTGATTTTTTTGAACATTCACATCCAGGCAGCGAACAACAAATTTCTGAGGACAGGAGGGATGAGGCTGTTCCGTATAGGCTGCTGTTAGAACCCCTTTGCCCCCCACCTCCCCGGGGATCATCTCTAGTTGTGTGAAGGCTGCTTACCTTTACAGGTGCCTGATTAGATACCCAGTTTTCTTAGCCCTCTGTACTTTGAGGGCTGTACTTCAGAACTGGAGATTTCCCTCTGCTGCTGGAACTCCTGGGCTGAGAAATCCCTACATGTTTGGGGAAGGAGCTGGGGTGAGGGGCTTCATGGGAGGTGGGAGGTGAAGCTGGTGGGTGCCAGCAGCTACTGCGGTGTGCGAGGGGGTGGCCAGGCACCTGAGGTGGGAGAGCAGGAAAATCTAAAGGAGGGGACATAATGCTTCTGCTCCTACAAGATGAAATGCTCATGTTTTGCTTTCACCTTGCTGAGAGGGGCAACATAGCTTCTTGGGGGCTGCAGCGATCACATCACGTGCATTTTCTCTCCAGAGGCACATGCAGCTGTGCTCTTGGGTTAACTGTTACAGCTGAAATAACTTGTAAAAACATCTTACCTGTCCAAACAGATGGGCGCAAAGAGGGAGCAGAGGAAAATCCTTGCGTCTGGGTGGCACTCCCTGGCCAGTAAGGGCAGCCAGCTGGAAGACTGCTGGATGACTTCTGTCATGGTCTCATGCTCCAGCAGGTTGGGGATCCTCATCTCGGAGTAGCCAATATCGTAGCACAAGGCCATGCGGTGTGGGATGGGCATGCAGCTGGAGGATCTCCTCAGGTAGCTCGCCCAGGCTCCTGGAGAGCCCCAGAGCAGCAGCCACACCGTGAGACCCAGCAGCCATGGGCCACCCGCCCTCGAGGGGTGCCTGCGCTGGGCTGGGACCATGCTCAGAGCGGCAGGACGAGCAGTGCACCCTGGACTGAGCTGCTCCTGACTGTGGGATGCCTTTTATAGCCTAGGAGCCACCTCTCTGTCAATCCATCCTCATTAAGTGCGGCCCTTTCAGAGCCCTCATGGGGAAGACAATGCTCCAATTTTCGGTTGCCAGCGGCCCCAATTGTTTGTATTTTAGCAGGGGTTTGGCTTAGATCAGCAGGTGTGGAAATGAGGGCAGTTGGGGAGGGATGAATGACTTGGCCTATGTGTCTTGGGGCTCTTTCAGCCAAGATTGAATCTCTGTTTGACACCAGTGCTCCAACCCGTCCCCTTTCTCTTGCTCCAGGATTAGTGTTATTTCATAAACCCCAATGTTTTCCTCTCTTTTGTTTTTTTGTGAATGCAATCAAGTGTTGCTCAAAGTCAATTAGGAGGCATTTGTTTAGCTGGATCTATTGTTGAACAGGCAGGGAGATAGCATGGTCTCACAGCCAGAAGTTAACTGTTTAGGAGTGCTGAGGGCAGAGAGGAACTAATTTGCAGCTGTGGAGCCAGGTTGTTTGCAGATGGGATTGGCAGAACTCAGCTGGAAACCCTCTCACCTTGCAACCTGCATGACAGCGTGCTTTCTGGTTAACAGAATTCCTACTTCATTCCAAAATCCTGTTACTACCACTGGAGAGCAGAATTGTCTTCCCTCCAGCACATGATTAAGATTCCATAATCCATCATTATTGTAGCCCAGTTTGGGGAGCTGGAAATACTGGGAATGCTGGTTGCCAGCACACACAGTTCATTTGAACCTGGTGCCGTGCCACGAGGTTCAAACTGGTCAGTGGAAGCTCCAGCTCCGAAACATCCTCTGGCACAGAGACCCTGTGCCGCCTGTGGCGGAAATTGCTTCCTGGGAGGGTGTCACAGATACAGCTGGCTGCATTGTGTTCCTGGGGCTTCCCAGGAACAGCTCATTCTCTACAGGGCTAGTTCTGGGCTGTACTTAGCAAGAAGCCAAGTGCTTATTGACAGCCTGAGCCGATACAGTTGATTTCAGGTCACGGAAGTAATTAATTTTTTTCCCCCCATTTGAGGATTGCTGCTGTAGTTTATTTATAATGTGTTTTTGGCACATACCTGCAGGAGCTCCAGGGAGGTGCAGTTTTGGAGAGCAGGACCTCGGGTCTAGGAGCACTTAAGCTGTCCTGCGTTGGTGGCTTTTCTTTCCCTTTTCAAAAGTCTCAGGAGCCGGTAACAAGATCAGCACAGTAGTGGCGGACCAGCCTCAGATCCTCTCAACCTCCTGGGCCACAGTCTTAACTCTGGAATGGGACTTTGCCAGCGCTTTCCAAGTGCACGCCCAGTGTACCATGCAGCTAAAAATCTCCTCATGGTCATGGGTGGATTTCTCTGGATTTAAATTTGCTTGGGATCCTGGAATTGCCTGATTGCTGCTGGGTTTATGCTGCAAAGGAAAGCTGGTAATACCTGTGTGGCATCCTCCATGTACAGTATCTTCCCCTTTAATATTGCATTTGAAGACCATTTTTAGTGGAGGATCAAGGGAATGAATGGGAAAAAGAATTTTTCTTCTTTCTGTGTGAGTTTCATAGTAGAGCACTGGGCCGTGCTCCCCCAAATTATATATGTGAAAGGTATTTGGTTTTGTGCAAAGAATAAGGAAGCCTGAAACCCTGGCCTTCACCACTGCCCACTGTAAAGATTTTTGGCCTCCCTTCCTGTAAAGCAGCAATTCCCAGACTGTGATTAACATGGCCCCTTTGAAATGGTAATATGCAGTGATATGCAGGTTTGTTCGCTCCTTTGTCCATTGTGGTATGTGTGAGAGTTTAAGGGCTTGACCTCTGGATCCAAACACTTCGGAACTGCTGCTGTAAAAATACCTACCTCCAGCAGCTCAGGTGTGTGGTGTGTGCTCTCTGAGAGCTCTTCTGGTAGAAGGCTGGATGTCTTTGAATGTCTCAAACTTAGGCAGTTCCTAAATTACACCCCACCTCTTTTTTTTTTTTTTTCCTGAGTCTCCTGCCGCTGGTATGGCATCCCATTGTAACAGTTCCTCAGTCTCTGTTGGTGCTCACACTTTTGCTTTAGAAATTCCCGACTTCCTGACAGAGGAGGAGTGCAAGCTCATCGTCCATCTTGCAAAGCTGAAAGGGCTGCAGAAGAGCCAGATCTTACCAACAGATGACTATGAGGAAGCCATGGAAATGATTGAAATCAGCCAGATGGACATTTTCAATCTCCTGGACCATAATCAGGATGGGCAGCTGCAGCTCAAAGAGGTAGAGTGGGGGACAGACAAGGGGTGGTTTGCTGGGCACCCTCTGGCAGGTCCCCTCCTCAGATGGTCTCTTGGTTACTCACGTGCTTGGGTAGGGCAGACCCCGGTATATACTGATCAGTACTTGCTGGGTTTTATGTCTCAAGGCCTGTACTGGCCTTCAGCATGGAAGTTTCTGGGGCAATGTGCAGTAGTTATCATGCTATTGGGAGGTAGCAGCAGTCCTTGGCAGGACACATGTGTTTTGAATATGCTGGATAAAATGTTCCTTGTGTTGTGGGTTGCCTCTTGCTGGGTGTCCCAGGAAGTGATTTTGTCGCCTGGGCCCTGCTTTGTGCAGCCTGTGGGAAACTCCCTGTGTGAATTCACAAGCCCCAGCAAAGCCACCCCTATTGAGGAGCCCAGGGGGAAAAATGAGGCACATGGTCCACAGCTCTTCAGCACCCTTGCCCTTTATGGGAGGGTGCATCAGGACAAGTCCTGGCAGTTCAAGCATGTCTCTTCCTAAGCTCCCGTTTCAGGTGGAGCCAGGGGTCTGACTCATCCTATGGGCCACAAGTGTTGTAAAGTATGGGGAACTGCACCAGTGACAACCCAGGGCAAGGCTCCTTTCTCTGGAGCCTGTTGGGAGTTCTTCAGGATTCTGCATCTCTATACACATGAAAAGGAAACATTTTGTTCCAAGCCCTTGACTTGGACAAGTAAAAGCATTCACTTTTATCATAAATAGCTTTACTTTCCCTTCAAGAGAAAGAGCTGTGCCCCCTCCACTTCAGGGCTGGTTAACCAAGTCCCAGCAGTCTTTTGTCATGACCTAAACTGGAAATAACAGCACTCACCAACCACACTCTGTGTGTGGCTGCCAGATGATTCTCACCGCAGTCGTGTTTCTGCGGAAATGTGCCGATGCCTGGCTGGCTCTGCAGAGGAGAGCCTGCCAGGCCTCACACAGGGAATCTGCAGGGGTTTGGGAGTACAAGAAACCAGTGCCCTGTGTTGATCCATTTATGAATTTCAGGTGTTGACCCATACCCGGCTTGGGAACGGCAGGTGGATGACCCCTGAAAACATCCGTGAGATGTACACAGCAGTCAAGGCTGATCCTGATGGGAATGGTAAGATGAGCTTTTTGGGAATCTCTTTTGCCCTCAGCTCAGTTGGATGGCTCACGCAGCCACGTGGGGCAGAGCAAGAGCTGTGTCCCTGCCCTGGCCTGTTTCTCTGAGTTCTTCAGAGGAAAGTAACACTGCTTTAGAGACCTTCTCAGGAAAGTGAACTCAGTGTAAACCTGATATCACAGCACTCCTGCCCCTGCATCACCAGTCTAGCAGCAGACTGGTCCCACCACCTGGGCTGGAGTCTTGCAGGAGCAGGACCAGAACATAACTGTGCACTCCCTCTCCCCTGTCAGACCTGCCTTGGTTCATGCCCCATAGTAGCAACAACTTCAGGGTGCACTTTTGCTCCCCTGGTCTGACAGACTGCTCTGGCTCTGACTACAAAGCTCTTGTTACCTGGGATGCAGGTGTTACGACACACCTTCTACCCCTCCTTTTCTGCAGCAGGCTGGGAGCCCCATGTCACTGGCAGGGGACAGTGGAATAAGTGGAGGTGAGGATGGTCTTGTCAGGGTTTTTTGGTGACTCCCCTCTCTGCCGCTGCAAACTCTGTATTCCATGAGGCCACTTCTGCCCCCCTGCCCCTGGTCTCCCTAGGACTCCTGCTATCCGGATGAGCACTCTAACCTCTGCTGCTCTAATTAGAGTGGCCTCAATTAAGCAGCACTCCATTTCCTAATCAAATTAAGTGAATGCACAGGCTCTGCACGCTCTCTTCCAGTGACCTGGCATTGAGAACTGCCCAGGAGGAGCTGCTTTGGAGTTGAAACAGTACTAGTGTGAATGCATAAATATCCGGAGGGCACCCTGTGCCCTCTCCTCCAGGCTGGTGGCATTCTTGGCAGGGGTATGACTGAGTCCTCAGTGGCTTTTCCACCGTTCTGGACATTAACAAATGAAAGGTCCTGTTAAAGGCTTCTTGGCAGGACCTTGCTTCCAGAGTGCTGCTTCCCTCTCTTGTTAGATTGGTACGTGACACTGAGGGACCAGGTCACAACCTGGATGTGGCCCTGCGTCATCAAAGACCATGGGGAGTGAGGGGAAGTGGGGACAGAGACACTAGGAATAATAACAGTGGATCATTTGGTCACAACCACTGGCACCTGAGGAACTGTCCCAGGCTGACCCTGGTGGCTGGTCCTTCCTGCTGCTGGGGGTGCTGTGCCCAGGGAGCAGAGCTGGCACCCCGCAGTGCTGGGTTTACTGCCTGAACAATCTCCACTCCCAGCCCATGGTGTGTGCTGGCTGCTGGGCAGCACAGGGTACTGCACTGCACGCTGGTGTCAGGACCTGGTCCCCAGTGCGAGGCCTCCCTTCTCCAGAAAGGGGAAACAACAAATATGAGGACTTTTCTGAAGCCAAATAAGGCAAAAGTCCACCCCTTGCTGAGTCCAGTTGAGTTCTCCTGTTTTAGGAGAAACTGCTTTTTAGTTCATACTTTTATTTCTACCTACACAAGATCATACTCTGATGTATTCCTCACTCGTGTTTTGCAATTACATAAATGCAGGAGGATGTACTGCTTGTTTCTGATTTGTTTTCTTTTTAATTACCCCACAAGGCCATGTGGAAAATGTGGGCTGAGGTATCCCACTCTGTCCTTAAACACGTTTATTTAAGTACCTAAGTAACAAGCCCCAAGACACTGGGTGGCACAGACTTTTTTGTGTATGTTAGAACTGTAGTGGGCTGTTTCTCTCTTTTCATGGATTGGTTTGTATGTTTTAGGAACTTTTTAAAGTTCAGAACAGTGCTTTTCCTGTCCCAGTTCTGACCCTGCATGGTTCACTTTGGCAGGTTGCTGTATGTCCTCTGATGCGGGTGAGAGCATTGCTGGGGCCCGTGATCCTGGGTGTAGGGAGTACAGAGCCTGTGGTGGGCACAGGACCCTGACTGGGGTCTGTTTGAGGAGGGCAGTTTCTGCAGCACCCTCAGCTGTTTTTTCTCCCACTACAGAATACCAAAAACTATTACCTGCACCAGAGTCAGGCGGCTGAATTTCCTCTGTTCCCGTAGGTGTGCTGAGTTTGGAGGAGTTCAAACAGTTGAATATCCGTGACTTCCATAAGTACATGGGAAGCCAGAAGGTGAAGATGAGTGACTTGGTGCGCAACAGCCAGCACACCTGGCTGTACCAGGGCGAGGGGGCACACCAGGTCATGAGAGCCATACGGCAAAGGTAAGGGCCAGGCAGCCAAGGGGGGACAGGGTTTGGGGAGGCACGAGGATCACCTGTGCTTGGGAGAGGCAGGGGCAGACTTGCTAACATCCACATTTCCTACTTGTGCGAGTGTCTTTGGAGTATAAAGACCAGTGAACAGAGACACAAAATGGGAAGAGAAGGTTTTCATTAGAACAAGAATTTGTATTGTCCCGTGGAAAGGGAAAAAGAAAAATCAAACCTTTCAGCATCTCCATTCACTTTTGGGAACAGCCCTATAAAACCAGGAAGTTTTGGCAGTATATGAAATACTTCATTCTAATTAGTAAATGAGCTTACTGGGAGAAGCTGCCCGTTTCCAATGCTGTCTGGGTGCCAGTAGTTACTGTCATTTGCTTTAGTTACTCATGCATTTCACTGAAATCTGTCTTAGCTATTCAGAACTGACTTTTTAACAAGCACGACTTCACCTAAAGTAAGCCAATCCTCCAAGCACACATATTGTAGGGCAGCTTACAGCAGATTTTACAGAACCTTTTACTCTTCCCTTCATCTCAGATGAAACATGGCACTCAGGCCAAATTGTGTAGCATTGGTGAGTTTCACATAGTTGGCTGGAGACTCTCTTGTTCTTGTGGTGCTGGTCCTCACCCAGAACATGGGTGGGTAAAATCTGTCCTGAGGCTTGAAAATGGCTGTTGGCCACTCCTTTTCTTCAGTGCATTCCAGCGGGAGAATGGGATCACATATTGCCTTGATTAGAACAGACTGTGGCTGCCACCTTCTCCGTGCCAGCCACCACACACACCATGTATCAGCATTCCACTTGGACGCTCCTCAGTTGGCTCTTAGGAGGATGTGAAGACACAGCACTGAAGGAGGCTGTTAGTCCTCCCTGGGACTATGCAGTGCCTGGAGGGGCTTTGCCATCCTGCCTGGGTGCCATGTTCTCCTTGCACCTGCCCCAAGGGCTTCACTGGTCCAGATTCTCAGAGCTCTGAGTGTTCTTTGGCAGGTCTCAAGACGTACCTGCTTACCTTGGGGATGATCTCAGATGTAGCAGTGGAAAAATCCCAGAGCAGGAGGGCTCCAGTCTCCTTGATCACTTCCAGTGCCCCTCTGCCCTGGGGGAGGCTGCTGCAAAGGCAACAGGGAAAGGTGAGTTAGGTGACAAGACTGTTCCTAGAGCTAGTCTCTCGTTCACTCTCAGCAGGGGCCCTGTGCTTTGCTAACTGTCCCTGAGGTCTGTAGGTGGTGTGCAGGAGTCCAGAGAAGTGATGACACATGAAGGCTCGAGGGACACGCACAGAAAGAAAGGATCTTGCTGAGCAAGCAAAGTCTTCCTGAGAGCAGTGCTGCTGGAGATGCATCCTTCGGTTTTGTTTTTTTGTTTTTCTCTATTAACCTTGACAAGGGCTTTCTGACTGATACTGATGGACCAACAGATCTATAAGGATCTATAAGGTTATCTCTTGGCATGCAGCCATCCGTGTCTCCGGTCTGTTGGGGAAGGGGGTTCTCTTTCTCTAGATTTATTCACTGCTTGGGACTAGCATCTGAGCAGGGGGAGGGTGCTTCCCGCTCACCTGCCCTGCTCTTCCCCAGGGTGATGCGCCTGACTCGCTTGCCCCCCGAGATCGTGGAGCACAGCGAGCCCCTGCAGGTTGTGCGGTACGACCAGGGAGGGCACTACCATGCCCACATGGACAGTGGTCCCGTGTTCCCCGAGACTGCCTGCAGCCACACGAAGCTCGTTGCCAATGAGAGTGCTCCTTTTGAGACCTCCTGCCGGTAAGCTCTGCTCTGACACGGCCTGAAACGCCTCAGAGGAGGGGTGTGGAGGGACATTTCACTCCGCCTCGCATGAGACTTGGTGCTTGGGTTATGGGGCTCACAAATCAGCTCAGAAGATCACTGGCATAAAGGGATCTGAAGGGGAAGGTGGGCAAATCCTGTGGGACCTCACAAGGAGGGCAGAGTGACGTGCACAGCTGCTGGGTCATCCCCACCAGAGCCTACAATAACACTGTCACTGTTCTGGCTGGGGATTTTCTTTGTTGTGCTTGTGTTATTCTTTGAGAAAAGCTGGTGGTGTAAATCACGTGCCTTATGTCTTGGAGGAGCTGCTGCATGTATGGTGGAGGGGCAGGGTGTGGAGAGCCCCTGTGCCTCTCTTCCAGGTGTGCCCCCTGACAGTCCCCTCTGTCTTGCAGGTATGTGACTGTGCTGTTCTACCTGAACAATGTGACTGGAGGAGGCGAGACAGTCTTTCCTATTGCTGATAACAGGACGTACGAAGAGATGGTAAATGAATCTCACCTTCATGTTACCCCCGGGGATACTGAGTCCCTCGTTGAATGTCTTCATTCACTGTGGCTGCAGAAGGGGGCTGGTGTGTGAGGCTGGTGAGCATTAGGGAAGCTGTGCTCTGCTTATGGTCTTCTCCCTCTGAGGCCAAGGGAAGAGGCACAGGGCTTTGACAGCTACAGCTCTCCCTGCTCAGAGGTGCGAGGGACAGTCTCTTGGTCTTGCTGCCACAGCATGAGTTGTGCAGGCTTCTCTCTGGGCAGGTTTCTTCAAACTAAGCCTTGGCAGGTATGCTGTGCTCCTGCCAGGCAATGGGTTAAGGAATGGACCTCCAGGGGACCGAAACAGGCTGCTCTGGGTGGGTTGTGAAAGTCCCTGTGTCGCCCTTGAGCTGTCCCTGTGGGGCAAGGAGCAGGGTAATGGCTGGCAGCAGGGACAGCCCAGTGTGTGCGCCTCATTCCAGCCCCGCTGGTGACACCTTCCCGTGGTTCCTCCCCAGTCTTTGATCCAGAACGACGTTGACCTGCGAGATACTCGGAAAAACTGCGACAAGGGCAATTTACGAGTGAAACCTCAGCAAGGCACTGCAGTCTTCTGGTACAACTACCTGTCTGACGGAGAAGGTATGGGCTTGTTTCAAGACTTGTCTCTTGAGAGGGGTAGGACTGCAGGAGGTGACAGCCATCGTCTTCTTGCTGTGGCTGAGAGCTCAGAGAACAGCCAAAGGGGGGTAGCTGCCTGCTAGTGGGAACTGTAGAGTCTTCTTGTCACCAGCTGGGTAGGAGCTTCCTGACTCTGAAAGGCCTTTGTTTACAGGCAGTAGGTCAGTGGCTCCTGATGTCTTTGGGGAACAGGACTAGCTAGCAAACAAAGACCTTGGCTGCACTCGCTACCGCCAGCTGCCTCCTATCCTGCTGTGCGAGCTGAAACTCCTGCTGGAACTTGGTCTGCAATTCAAAATGTGTCACTGATGTGGTGTTGCCCAAAGGGGTGGGAAGGGGAGGTAGACAAAGGCACGGCCATCAGCTCTGCAGCGTAGGCAGGCAGGGGCCACCCCACACAAGGCTTGGGGCTGACGCCTGCTTTGTAGCTCAGCCACAACCCTGTGGTATCTGTCCTTGGGGCTGTTTTTGTCATGAAGCACAGTGTGGTTTGCCCTGACAGGCTGGGCTTTGACATGAATATTCCAGGCTGCTGGTGAGCATGGCTCCAGAGAGTTTTGATGGCAGATTTTGAGCTGTGGTGGGAGGAAGGAGTATAAACTCCCAGGGCCCCTGGGAGCAGCCTGTGTTTCCATCTCTAGAAAATCCACAGGGAGGAGGTCACAAGACTAGTGTTTAGGCTGTTGGGTGAGAATATCAAGAGCATCACTCTGCTGTGAGAAGAGCCCTGTTGTGATTTTATGAGCAATTTGTTCCTAAATGGAAAGTAGCTGCTGATGCAAGTCTGTCACAGAAAAACCATGAGACCTCTATAAAGAAAGGGTAATGCAGAACTGCTGAAATGCAATCTCTAAAATGGCCATCAGCCTCTGTCTTCTACAGGCCTTCTAGCGACAGCACTTCTCTCTTCCATGCCAGCCTCCCTTTTTGGAAAAAGTTGAGAAAAACAGCTGCTGTGATGCAGAATGCAAGAGCCCCTTGTGCTGAGTGGAGACATGGAGTCAATGAGCATTTTGCACCCAGGAGCGTGCCCTGGTGAACTCCTCATAGGCGCTAGGGTGGGGTGGCACTAAGATGGAGGGAGCAACTCCTGTAAGATTTATCTCAGCTCAAATCCAAGCAGGCACTGTGGGCAGGAGAGCTTCAATCTATTGAAGATTTATAGAAAAGGCAAATAAGCAAAACAGCATGCTGGGCGGCCGGGGAGTCTCCTGCTCCATTCACGGCATGCAAGCGCAGTAGGCAAAACCAGTAATTTTTATTCCCTTATCAGTTCTCCTCCCATTGTCACTTGCTGTCCCCCTATTGGATCCGAGCTTGCAGGTCTGGTTCTGGTTGGCTTTTCTGCAGGCTCGCCTGAGTTGCCAGGTGCTTTCCCCTCCATAGTTCCAATCAGTTCCTAGTTCTTGAGGCGTAGTGTGCAGGCATCTCCAGATGTCCATCTTGGATACTCTGTATCATTTCAGTTCCTGACCCTTTGATCTTTGTCCTTCCTTTCGTTACTTTATGCGTGTTGTGAGACAATAAGCTTTTTAGAAAGATACAAAAATACTTACTTAACAAGGCACAATAGTTTGTCTTTCTAGTTTAAGAACTGCAAGCTATATGCTTATCAGCTTACAATGCTGACAGATTAATGAACCATTCTACAACTTACAGTCTTCTAACCATAACAGAACAGTGATTATAATAACATACATATATATATATATATAAGAATATAACATGCACTACAATTTAATGAGTAAACTACTATTACTACTAATTTGATGAGTAAATTTAACTACTACTACTTATTACACTGCCCTCCTTGCCACCTCCTACCAGGGCTCTGCTCTTTTGCAGGCTGGGTGGGGGAGCTGGATGACTTCGCCCTGCACGGGGGCTGCCTGGTCACCCAGGGCACGAAGTGGATCGCCAACAATTGGATCAATGTGGACCCCAACCGCCGGCGGCAGCAGCAGTTCCAGCAGGAGATGGAGCGCTACGCGGGGGCAGGGGCCGATGCAGGGGCCGGGGCAGGAGCCCCGGGCGAGTGGACCGTGGACAAGGCCTACAGCGGGGTGCACTTGGAGCTGTAGGAGCGGCCGCGCGCACGTGGCCTTTTCCCGCGCTGTGCGGGGGGGCGGGGCCGCGTCGCGCGCCAATAAAGCGTGGAGAGACGTGAGCCACCTCCGCGTGCTCTGGGGGCGGGGTCGGGGGCCCGGCCAATGGGCGGGGGCGGGACGGGGGCACGCGGGGATCGGCCAATGGGTGGCGGGCGGAGCGACAACGGTGCCGCCAAGATGGAGTCGGTGGCGCTGGTGGCGCCGGTAACGGCGCTGGAGTTCGCGGGGGATGCGCTGCTGGCGGGTGAGCACCGGGACCGGGACGAGGTGGGCGGTGGGAGCAACGGTGGCGGCAGCTGACGCGATGTCCCGCAGGCACGGGCCCGGAGGTGGTGGCGTTCCGGCTGAGCGGCGGCGGGACGGCGGCGCGGCGGAGTGTGCTGTGTGAGGCCACCGTGCAGGGGCTGCGGGCCGAGCCGGGCCGCGGACCGGCGGTGCGGGTGGCGGTGTTCGGCGGGCGCTGGCTGGCCGTGCTGGCAGTACGGAGGGAGGAGCCGCGGCTGGCTCTGTGCGGGGCTGCGCGGGAGCTCGGGGCGCGCGTGTGGGAGGCGCGGTGGGCGCCGGGCGGGCGGCTGGCGCTGGCGATGGGCGGCGGGGCCGTGGCGCTGTACGAGTGGCGGGGCAGTGGGCGCTGGCTGCAGCGGGCGAGCTGCGGCGGGGCCGGGGCGCTGCGCTGCGCCGTGCTGGCCGGGGCGGGCTGGGAGCGCCTGGCCCTGGCGGCCGGCACGGCAGCGGGGGCCGTGGTGGTGTGGCGGGCGGCGGCCGCGGCGGCCCCTCAGCGGGAGCTGCGCGGGCACCGGGGCGCGGTGCTGGCGCTCTGCTACTCGGCGGCGCGGGGGCTGCTCGCCTCCGCCTCCGAGGACCGCAGCGTGAGGCTCTGGGCCGTGGGCAAACTGGTCGGCGGGGATGGGGACGGCTCCTGCCTGCTGGTGTGCTACGGACACGGGGCGCGGGTGGCCGCCGTGGTGCTGCGGGGGCCGCTCCCGGTCAGCGCGGGTGAGGACGGTGCCTGTCTGGAGTGGGGAGGCAGCGGCGATGTGCGGCGGGAGCGGCGCGGGCACCGCGGGCCCCTGCGCGTCCTGGCCCTGCGCTCCGCCGGCGGCCGCCTGGCCACGGGCGGCGATGACGGCGGCGTTCGGCTCTGGCAGCCCCGGCGGACGGCCCCGGCGACGGTGACGGCGCTGAAGGCCCCGGAGCGGCCGCGGGCCGTGCTGCTGGCGGGGCCGCGGCGGGTGCTGGCGCTGGGCGAGGCGGGCGGGCTGGCGGCGTTCGAGACGGCTCAGGGGTGCTGGGTGCCGGTGCTGCCCGCCCCCGCCGCCGGCGGGACCCGTGCAGTGCTGGCGGCCTACCCTCTGCCCGGCGGGGACGAGGCGCTTTGCGCCCTGGGCGACGGCGACGGGCGCCTCCTCCTCTTCGCCCTGAGCTGCCCCGGGACCGCCACCTCGCTCAGGCTGTTCGAGGGGGCCGTGCGCGGCCTGAGCTGGGCCCTCCGCCCCGGGCTGTCCCCCGCCACCGCTGCCACCCTCCTGGCCTCTGGTCCCGAAGGGGAAATGCTCTGGTTGGACGTTGCCCACCGCCCCGGGCAGGCACCCTGCGTGCGGCTCAGGGGACGGTACCTGCTGCCCCCCTGCAAGCATCGCTGGCACACCTGCGCTGCCTTCCTGCCCCAGGGAGAGCTCCTGGTCTGCGGCGACCGCCGGGGTTCCCTTCTCCTCTTCCCTTGCAGCAGCTCCTCGGGTCGGGCTGCAGAAAGCACCAGCATTGCCAATGGTGTCACCGACTCGGTCAGTGAGGACTCCAGCAGCGAGTTAGAGGCATCTTGCTTATCACACAAGGGGGCTCTTCCCCTTGAGTCCCCGCTGTCTGTGCTCTTTGGGCTCCATGGGAAGACAGGGGTTACCTCAGTGACCTGCCACAAAGGCTATATTTACAGCACTGGCCGTGATGGTGTCTACCGCCAGCTCCACCTGCGGGACCAGCAGCTGGAGGTTCTGCGGAAGCACAGGCCCTGCAAAGGGCTGCAGTGGATCGAGGAGCTGCGCTTCACCCCGGATAGGGACCTGCTCGTGCTGGGCTTTCACGCTGAAAACTTTGTGGTGTGGAGCAGCAGGACTAGCGAGAACCTCCACTGCATCCCCTGTGGGGGTGGGCACCGCTCCTGGAGCTACTGCAGCAGCCCCTCGGCCGAGGTCTTTGCCTTCATCAAGTCTGGGGACGTGATGCTGTACTGCTGTGAGGCCGAGCCGTGCGAGCAGCAGGTGCTGCTGGCATCCCTGCACGGGCGGCAGATCACCTGTGTGCGGCGTCTGGGGGCCATGGAGGCGCCCGGCCATGCTGCCCTTAACGTGCTGGTCACCGGCAGCGAGGACACCACAGCCTGTGTCCTGGTGCTCAGTGAGCGCTCTAAGGCGGCCGTGCCCCTCATCCGCCTCAGTGACCACATTTCCAGTGTGAGGACGCTGGCACTGGCCAGCCCCACTGGACCTGGAGACGAGGGCTTTGTTGATGAGGGCTTGTCTGCCCTGCTTTTCTCTGCGGGTGGCCGGGCACAGATCGAGTGCTACCGGCTGCTGTGTGCTGGGGACCCAGAGAGTGCTGTGGAGAGCCTGGAGAGTGCTGTGGCCTGCCAGGTCATCCATGTGGCCTCCCACCGGCTGGATGAGCAATGGGAGCGGAAGAAGAACAGGCACAAGCTTGTCAAGATGGACCCGGAGACAAGGTGATGCTCAGGGACTGCCTGAGGCAGGGTTAGTAGTGACCATGATCTGGGAGGGTGATGAGAACCACACTGGCCTCCATTGGGGTACTGCTCTGTGCAGCTGCATGCTCAGCTGAGGCACACTGAGCTAGTGTGGCTCCATGTGTGCATTCCTGGTGCCCTGTGCGCTGGGGCTGGGACTCAAGGGGCTTTTGGGGCTAGGCCAGTCTTTCCTTGTGCCTTTTCCAAGTGCTCAGAGCTGCATCCAGCATTGAGCTTGGGCTGCTCTCCTGGGCCATTCACCTCCCGAGGGCCACAGGTGTCACCAAGGCATTGGTGAGCATTGTATCTTTGCTGCAGGTACATGTCCCTCTCTGTTGTGCCTGGCACCAGCACCAAGCAGCTGCTGCCACCTTGGAAGTTCCTGGCTGCTGCCTGCAGTGATGGATCAGTCCGGTAAGGAGCCATGGTGCATTCTGGCAGGGAGAACAGAGGTGGTGGTGGAAGCAGAGCAGGCTGCTGCCATGGACGTGTCCTGTTGGAACAGGGCGGTGCACGGTGGGAACTGGGGCAGAGATGCCAGGAGCTCCCTTTTCCTACAGCCAACTGCCCTCTGCTCCATTGCAGGGTCTTTGGGCTGCTGGAGGCTGCTCGGAATTTGGTGCTGGTGGCAGAGTCATTTCACCACCAGCGCTGTGTGCTGAAGGTGG
Organism: Empidonax traillii; assembly: GCF_003031625.1. Taxonomy (NCBI): domain Eukaryota; kingdom Metazoa; phylum Chordata; class Aves; order Passeriformes; family Tyrannidae; genus Empidonax; species Empidonax traillii. The sequence goes on along the minus strand of NW_020955297.1, from coordinate 688,762 downwards.
AGGCGTTCCTGCACACAGGGACAGGAGGGGAGAGGTGAGCCCCGAATACTGGGCTGTGCAACCAACAGGGTCTATGGAGAAGCATTTCTCCTTCCAGGGATGGCAGCTTGGCAGGGGGAGGGAAGGGAGGAGGTCAGGGGGGACTGTTCTGCCATTTCCACAGATCTTGGTGGGGACCCTCAGGGCTGTGGCCAGAGGCTCCCCCTACACCTTCCTTCTAGGAGGCACCTCCTGTGCAGTGCAGCCACTGATGGCAGCATCGCCTTCTGGGACATCACTGGCCCCATCACAGACGCGACAGATGCCCTGCACCAAGCAGAGGGGGACATGCAGCCCCTGGGTGGGTGTCACAGCCAGCAGCCCTGCTCTGCCTCCCGAGGGTGGCCACACTGGTGGCTCCTCTGCTCCCTCTGACCAAGGTGAGCATCGCTCTCCTGACCGAGCCTGTCTTCCCAGCCCTGGGTGCCCCGCTGCTCACCGTCATGGCCCACAGCTGCGGTGTCAACAGCCTCCATGTCAGCAAGGTGCCAGAGGGACAGTACCTGGTGGCCACCGGCAGCGACGATGGCTCCATCCACGTCTGCCTGCTGGAAGTGGCCCTCGGCAGCGGCGAGGCAGCAGCAGGGACGTGCCTGAAGGTCCTGGAGCGGGTGTCCAGGCCCTGTGCCCACGCTGCCCACATCACAGGGATCCGGGTGCTGCGGCCAGACCTGCTGCTCTCGGCCTCAGTGGATCAGCGCCTGACGCTGTGGCGCCGGAGCCTGGGGAAGCTGGTTCCACTCAGCACCACCTTCTTCCACGTGCCTGACCTGGCTGAGCTGGACTGCTGGGAGGTGGTGGAGGCCGGGGGGGAGCTGCGGTACTACTGTGTGCTCTGCGGGCAGGGCCTGGAGATGCTGTGCAGCACAGCCCCCTCTGAGCCCCCGCCACCAGAGGCTCCCCAGGAGGGGGACAGGTGTGCAACACATCCCAGTCCCTGCCTGTCTTGGGAGGGCACTCTGCCCTTGGGCTCTGCCCATCACTGCAGTCCCTACCCCCAGCCTGCACAGTGATGTGTCCCCTCCTGAGGTGATGGGCGTGCTTGGCTCCGTCAGGGGCAGCACAGCCATATCTGGGGTGCTCAAGGCCAGTGGTCTCAGGGGAGAAGGCAGATGTGACCCCTCCTGGACAAGCCTGTGGCTTCCCAGGCAATAAAGAACTGGGGTTGTCAGCTCTCCCTGCCCAGGAGAACCTCCTCCCCAAGGTGTGAGGGACCCATGTCCAGGCTTTCCAGCCCTGGTCTCGGAGAAGAACCTGCTCAGGAGGCTGCTTAGGGCTCTGCCCAGCACTGGGAGCTTGAGGGCAGCAGGAGGCCAAGAAGGGACAGGCACTGGTGGGCTGCAGCCTGGTACACTCTGGAACAGGACCCTGTTCCATCCCTGCCCCTGCAGTGCTGAGGATGGTGCTGAAATGCACAGGGACACTGATCCTCTGCTGCAGCACCCCGGGGGGGCCCACACATGACCATCACCTTCAGAGCAGCCTTTCAGCATGGTCAGGCCAAGTGGGTTGTTCCTGTGCAGCAGCAGGACCCAGGACGAGTGGAGTAAGGGAAGAACAAACAGCTCTGAGGTCAGACAAACACAGTGTTTGCCCAGCAAGAAGTGTATTAGACCCCAATACTGGGGCTTGGGCCAGGTCCCGACAGGAACCTGGAGCCTCAGGAGCTCCCTGCCAGCACGGAGCAACCTTCAATAAACAGTTTAGAGGGAAGTGATGTTGGTGCCTGGGTTTGTGGCGACTGGTCCCTTGTGCCCTCTCCCTCAGTGTTCCCAGCACAGCTTGTGGGGTGCTGCAGGAGCCCTCCCTTTCCCTTCACACTGGGCACAGCTGCAGGGAGCACATGGCTAAGACCCAAACAGCACAGGCCCTGGGAGGGGAAGCACCTGCATGGGCTGAAGTGTCCCCTGGCTGGTGCTGAGGCAGCCCCTCAGCCTGCTGGGGACAGCACGCCTTGTCCTCCCCTAACAGCACGTTGTCCAAGTGCCTGTCACATCATGGCACAGCTCTTCAGGGGGGGCTCAGATCTGGCTGAGAGGAGGGAGGTGCAGAGTCGCCAGTGCGCTATGGAACACATCCCTCACTGCTCCCAGCAGCCGGAGGCGGGCAAACATCTGGTCAAAGAGGTGAGGGAACGGCTCCTGTGGGGAGAGAGGCAGCAACTGGGGCTGGTGGCCAAATTGCCCCTCAGCAGGCTGGCCCTAGAGGCACTGCTGCCTCTGCACCCATGGGGGCTGGGCAGGGGTGCATGACACTGCTGGCACCCCAGAGCCCATTTCCCCACATGGCTAGCCCCAAACTGCAGTCCAGCCATAAGGCTGCATGTTGGGACACCCAACTCACCCCCAGGACATGCACCCGGTTGTAGTAGGAGCTGAAATCCATGCTTAGCTGTATCAGGAACTTGCACACCTGAAAGCAGACACATTTTGATGGCACAGCAGGTTCTGGCCAGTCTTGGGCTCTCCCCCACCCCAAGCACATCAGGAACAGCCCCAGGGGTGTTGCAGTCTCTTCCCTCAGCACTAGACTGTGTTGCTCACTGACGGGCAGCACCTGCTGGCATGGAGCATTACCCTGGGCTGGGACTATGGAAGCAGCACCCGTGGGTGCTATGGCATGTAGCACTTACTGTCTCTGTGTTGGCTGTGATCCGGATCCCCTTGGAGGGTGTGGGCAGCTGTGCTGCCTGCTGCAGGACTTCAGGAAAGGGCAGGAGATAGTTGAAGAGCAGGAGCCATTCACCCTGTGAAGGGATAATGTGTTTTAAGGCCAGATTCTCCTGGGTTAGTTGCATCCACCACTGGAGCTGAGGGTATGGAGGTCCCCACATTCCCCCTCTCAGCACTCACCTCTTCCCGGAGGCAGGAGAAGTTCAGTTCAGACACTGGTGGCAGAGGTGGGTATGTGCCTGGAAAGAAGGGAGACTACTGTGCCTGGAGAAGCCCCCGTGGCTCCAGGAGTGGCTGCTAGAGGAGGGTGGCAGGGTTGGTGCTCACCCTGCTCCACAGCCCGCTGGAAGCTGTCGAAGAGCGTGGCCAGGCGGGCACAGTTGTACATCACAAAGGCGCCGCTCTTGGTTCCCTTCGTGGAGATGCTGCTGTTCTCCAGGTCCAGGGTGATCTGGCGAGTCACAGTGCAGGCTGCTGAGTGCAGAGCTGCTCCACTATTCCCACAGCTGCCAGCCCAGGCTCCCTGCACGCCACTATCGTACCTGGCTCCGGTGAGCAGTGCTCAACATCTCAAACCTGATGGCAGCTGCTGTCAGGGTATCAATCACCTCCCTCCAGGCCTCATCTGGAAAATGCAGGTGGCATCAGTTGGCTCCATTTCCATGTAGTGACACCTCCAGGCAGGACACCCCACCCGGGGCCAGGTGCTCCAGTGGAAGCTGGGGACCACCACACTTCCCCAACCCCATCATCCCCCATCAGAAGGGGCTGCTCTGTGCCGGTGCCCTATGTGTTTAGGTGCCTTCCCCAAGCCAGGTCAGCACCTGGATCCATCCTGGAGGGGAGAGGGAGCACCGTGCAGGGGAGAGCCCCGACTGGCTGTGAATTCAGAGGTGAGGGGGGAGACTCATGGGAGCAATTCAGATGGGATGGAACAGCATCTGTGTGTGGAGCCACAGAGCAAATCCTCACCTTGTGCAAGCTCCCCATACTTCATCACTGAGGCTTCATACATCTGGCATTTTCGGAGCCTGGGAGAAACACAGACACTCAGAGCCAACCCCTCTGGACTGAGCTGATCTCAGAGAGCACCGCAGGGCTCTGCCAGCCTTCAGGCTGCTTGAGGCTTCCTAGCTGCAGCAGTGACTCAGCTAAGCAAAAGCAGCGCAAAAGCCCCAGGAGCACAGCAGGGACATCCGCACCCCAGCCAAGCCCCTGGGCTGCTGCCTGGAGGGGGCTGTGGGGGACCACCCAGCTCCTGCCACTGCCTCTCCTCTTGGCAGCACCAAGGGACACGAGCAGCACTGCTGCGGAAGGTACCTCCAGTTCTCCTGAAACAGCCCTGTGGCCATGGAAAGCAGGATGGAGGGAATGCACAGAGGTCTCTATGTGCCAGCAGCTCACTCAGCCCTGACTGTGGGTGCCTGGGTGCCCACGGGGCTGGGGAGAGCACAGGGAGCCTTGGCAAGCAAGGGAGCAACAGGTGCCTCACACACAAACTCACTGGAAGTACTGGTCTGCCCCAATGGGCGATGAGGGGTTGGTCACCTTCACTGGCCCACAGACAAGGTGTTTCTGAAAGACAGAGAAGCTGTCAAAGACTCAGAAGCTCCACCAAAATGCAGTGCAGGAAAACTGGGTGAAATCCAGCCCTGCTCTAAACCTAGTCCAGAGCACAGGGATGCCAGGGCCACAGTGAGAAGGGTCAGAGGTTGCTCACCTGCAAAGCTGTGTGGGCTCCCGGGTCCAAAATTCTCCAGAGCAGATCCAGCTGCTGCTGCTGGAATTCCTCCTCACAGTTCACCACATGTATGATGCTGCAGCAGCTACCTAGGCCCTCAGCCTGCAGCAGAGCACAGCAGGGAGCTCAAATGATAGGTATTGCCTGGCAGAAGGGAATAACACCTGGGAAGTGAGAGGCAGGCAATGCCACAGGGTCACTCACCAGGCACTGCTGAACAACTTGCTGCAACTCAGCCAGGGACCTCAGCATCCCCTCTGTCACTGAAAGATGGAAGGATACAGATTGGGATATGAGGGTTTGCCACCCCCTGCCATCCCATACCAGTGGGTCTCCCCCAGGCTCAAACTAGACTGAAGGGGAGTGAGAAGGGAAGGAAATTTGTGTACACAGCCCCCTTATTTTCAGTAAAAAACAACTGAAAAGAAAGGAAACGGGCCTGTTTGCACCCATTCACCCCCCACTGCCACACCTGAGCTGCTCTACACGTGAAGCTCACCGAGAAGCACATCCAGGTTGGGGTCATAGCCCACCAAACCCTGCTGCTCCACGAAGCTCTTCAGGTGCACTTTACCGATGACACCCTCGGGCAGCGCAGCCGTGCCTGACCCCTGCTCACAGGCTGTGACACAGGGGGCCCGGGCCAGCGCTGCCTTCAAGGCCGAGATAGCCTCAGGGAGGGACGAGCCACCGGAGCCGGAGGGCCAGTCGATGCGGAGCTGCCGCAGGACCTCCGAGCTGCCCTCCTGGGCGAGGGCCGGGACCAGGCGCACGCCGACCCTGCGGGAGAGGGCGAGGCAGGCGCTGTCAGCGGCGGGCCTGGGGCGCGGGCAGGGCGGGACGGGGACACTCACTCACCCCTGGGCGCGCAGCAGCTGTGCCAGGTGGTCGGCGAGCAGGGCCGGGCGGAGATGGCGCGGCCGCAGAACGGCGGGGCCGCGCAGGGCCGGACAGTGCAGCACCACGGGGCCCTCCCGCGCCCCCGCCGCGGGGGCGGCCGGACCGGGCAGGGGGCCCAACAGGCGCTGAAAGGCCTCGGGGCGCCGCACCTGCACCTCCAGCCCCGCCGGCGTGTCCCGGCAGCCCCGCAGCGGCAACACCGCCGGGCCCCGCAGCGCCGGCACCGCCGACATGGCCTCGGGAGGCACCTGCGGGCAGGGCGGGGGTGGGGCGGGCGGGGCGTGAGGCAACAGCCCCGCCCCGTCCACATCCCCAGGGCCCGCCCCGCCCCCCGCCGGTAGGTCCCGCCCCCTCCCAGCCGTTCTCCCGGGCCTACCTGCCCGCCGGGAAAGGCGGCGCCCAGCGCGGCCCGCGGCGCTAGGAAGTCCCGGTGCCGCAGGTTGCGGGCGCCGCTCTCCTTCACCCAGAGCGCGCCGGGCCGCCCCAGTGCCCCGTTCAGCGCCCGCAGCGTCGCCGCCACCCCCGGCCGGCCCTCTCCCGCCTCCATGAGGGAGAGGCCGACGCTCGCGCGTGGCTCACCGGAAGTGACATCACAGCCCCCGCGCCCTCTCTTTTCCCACTGCATGGTGGCCGCCATGTTGGTCAAGGGCATGAGGGCCGGACCGAGCGGCCATGTTGGGGGCGGCCATGTTGGGGGAGCGGTGCGGGGCCGCCATGATTGGTGTGGCGGGGGCGGCAGCCGCCATGATGAGAGTGGCGGGCCGGGGCCGAGCCGGGCAGGGAGGAGGGGCAGCGCTGCTTTCGGGCTCTGCTGCGCCCCACACGGTGCGGGGGTCTCTGCCCCGCACAGGCTCACCCCAGCACGGCCATGGTGCCACTCTGAGGTGCTGAGGAAGGAGTGGTGCCCCCTCCTCTCCAGGTTGGAGCAGCTCCCCGGTCCCCAACACTGGGGCGTGGGGTGAGCCCAGAACTGAAAGCGAGCCAGAAGACATGCAGCGGTCAGACAGGCACAGGCTGTCCCTTGGCTGTCCCCGGGCTGCTGAGGACAGTGAGAGGCCCTGGGAGAGGGTCTGGCAGCCTGGACAGTGACGGGCAAGACGGGGGTTTGGATGGGCTGCAGGATGTTTGTCAGACTGCATCTGTGGGCACCGTGTCCCTGGCAGACCATGCCTCACTGGTGCAGCCTGGCACTGCAGGCCCCAGGGCTTGGCTGGGCTGTGACACGGTGGCCAAGCAGCACCAGCAGCACCTGCCAGGTGCAGTGTCTCACCACAGTGGGCTCTGCCATGTCCCCAAGCCTCCCCAGCAGGAAGGACAGGCACAAGGAGCTGCTCTCCCACCCAGCACATGAGCAGCATCCTGCTTATCAGCCCCAGGAGGAAGGAGGTGGAAATGATTACATCGCACCCTCGTGGTCTTGATTTCATCTGCAGAGCTGAGGGGCTCCATGGCAGCAGTGGTTCAAGCACAGATCTGGCGGTCAAGGGCTCATGGTGCTGCCCAGCTCCCCAGACTGCATGGTGGGGGCTACTGAACTGAGGACAGGGCAAGGGCCCAGCGTATCCCCAGCCCCTTAGCACCAAGCCTGGTTGCTGGGGCAGTGATCCAGGAAGCACCGAACCCTGGCACAACACAGCACAACAGAGCACGCATCCCAGGAGCTGGGGACCTCCCTCCCTGCCCTGCCCTTCCTGCCCTCTCCGTGAGGCTGGGGCAGGCGGGAAGCTCTGCCCACAAGGCCCAAACCGGTTCCTCCAGGCTTGTGTGCAAGGAGGAAGGGGGGGGGGGGAAGCAGGGCAAGGGCAGATCCTGCTGCGTGGGCTCTGCCAGGAATGCAGTAACTCATTCTGGGGCCCTGCAGGCAGCTCTAGTGCCCCACAGCCAGTGAGAATCCCCAGCCTGGGGCAGGAGTGGGGACATGTCCCCCCAGCAGTGCAGGGCCATGCCATGGTGGGGTGCTCCCTGCACCACCCACAGCCAAGAGGTGATCTGAGAATCACTGCTCACACCAGACCAACTGCTGACTGTCCGCAGGGCAGGAGCCACCCGGGACCCCTGCCCAGCTGGCTGGGGGGACATGCCAGACCTCAAGTCACCATTAACGGTGGGGTCCAGGCTGGATCCATCCCCATGCCCAGAGTGTCCCCCCAGCAGGCCCACGTGGGCCCTGGCAACACAGCAGCCTTGGGAGGGCTCTCGGAGGCGCCGAAAGAGCTTTGGACAGACACGACATCCCCGATGGCTCTGGCTGCCGGCTCAGCGGGAGTGATCGTGTCATTCCAAAGCTGTCTCTCTCTGGGGGACAGATCCTGCCCACCCCTGCTGGCACTGGGGGGCTCTGGGGGGTGCCATGGAGAGCTGGCACGGGCAGGAAGCTTGGCAGTGTCTCACAGCCTGCACCGCGCACAGTGCAGGTGCCCACATCCACCCTGCGGCCAACAGCCACACTTCTCCGGTGGAGAGTCCCCAGGAAGCCAGCTGCTATTCTTAGCTGTTGGGGGCACAAGACCACTGGAGAGCCCCCAGCCCAGTGGAGGGGGCTGAGTCTTGAGGATGGGCACCAGTGATCCCCCATCCCGATACCTCCCTTCTCCCAGTGCAGCTCCACACACTGCCCCAGCCCCAGCAGGGGTTGGAGTGGGGCAGCAGCCCTTGCCCAGTGCCCGGCCCGGCGGGCAGGGGTGTGAGGCAGGTGAGGTGGGGGCAGGAGCGCGGGTAACGAAACCCCAGGGCAGCTGGGCACAGCGGGGACAGCTGCTTTTGGGATTCCGTTGCCCGCGCCAGCGCCGCGGAGGGAGATGGGCAGGGACACCACTGCCACGCCACCCCGACCCTCGGGCCGTCGGTGGGATAAAGAAGGGAGAAGACGACTTACCGGCGGGGACGGGGGCGGAGGAGCTGCGAGAGAGCCGCTGCCGGGTCGCTGTGGCCGGCTACCCCCGCGCCGCGGGCCGAGTGCCAAGGGGAGGGCGGCACGGCCGAGCCGAAAGGAAACGGCTCCGAACAAAGCCCCGATGGGGCTGGAGCAACTGGTGCCAGCCCGGCAGCCACCGACGGAGCCCGGAAACACGAGCCGTCCCCGAGGGAGGGCACCTGCCCAGGCACCTGCGCCCGGCGGCGGCACCGGCAAAGCACCGGCACGGCCCCGCCAGCGCCTTCCCGGCCCCAGCGAGGAGCCCTCGGCACCCGCCATGGGGGGAAGTGAAACCGCGTGGGGAACCCCACCGGCCCCACGCGGAGCTCACGCGGTGCCGCCCGCGGGGGGGACTCCTGACGCCTCCGGCACGGCATGGCACGGCACGGCGGTGGGAAATGCCCCGCCGACACTGCCGGGGAGCCTCCCGGTGAGCCCCAGAGTGTCAGGCTCCGGCTGGTCCCGGGTGGGTGACAGAGGTGAGGGACATGGGTCCCCCTCCCCAGGGCACCCCCGAGCCCGCAGTGCCACCGGCTCCACTAAGCGGATAGCGCCAAGCGGCACCGGGAGATCCTGGGGGCGGCTCGGGGGTTCAGCCCCGACTGGCAGCAGCCGCCCGCAGTGGGGCACACAGCGGGGCCGGGGCGCCGTGCCGAGCCTGGGGCAGCTCCGGGGCACCGGCGCGGCCGGGCCGGGAGCGCAGCCGAGCCCCGGTGTCGCTCCCTCCCGCCGCCCGGGGAGCCGCCCGCTCCTCTCTCACCTCCGGCCCCGCAGCCTTCGGCGCAGCAGCCCAGGCCGGTCCGCGGCCCCTCCCGCCCCGCACCCGCCGTGCCGCTCCTGCCCCGCAGCTGCTTTCGGTTTCGCTCCGGCGCCCACCCAGGGCTGCGGGTCGGGGCGCGGCCGGGCCGGGGGCCGGCGGGTGTGTAAGTGTCGCTGCCCGCCCGCCCCGCCGGCCCCGCGGGCAGGGGAGGACCCCGGGGGGTCCCCGCGAGCCCCGGTCCGACCCCGCTCCCCGGTGCCGCAGTCCCGGCCCTGGCCGCTGGGGGGCGCGGGGGGGGGCGGGGCCGCGCGGCGGTTCCGGCGATGGCGGCGGCGGTGGCGGCGCTGAGGCGGCTCGGGCCGCTGGCGCGGCGGGCACCGGGCAGGTACCGGCACCGGGCACCGCGGCTGCCCCGCGCCCGGCGGCGGTGCCGGTGGGGTCCCGTGGGGTGCCGGTGGCGTGTTCGTGAGCCCCGCGTGTCCCAGCCGCTCCCTGTCCCCGCAGGGTGCCGTGCCGCGGTCACCGGCTCACGCCGGCGGACGACGAGATGTACCAGCGGACGCGGGTGACGGTGCTGGAGCCCGAGTCCCCCAACATCATGTTCATCGAGGGCTACAGCAACCGCGGCTTCACCATCAGCGGGGACGTGGTGGTGGGGCCCTGCGCTGTCCTGCCCCGCAGCATCCTCCAGTGGAACGTGAGTGCCCGGCGGCGGGGCCGGTCCCCGCACCGCTCCGGGGCGGCCCCGCTCAGCAACCGTCGTGTCCCCGCAGGTTGGCTCGCACCGGGACATCTCGCTTGAGAGCCTGTCGCTGTTCCGGCTGCTGGAGCCCCACATCGGTACGTGGGGCAGGAGGGGCGCGGGCCGCCCCCACTCCGGGCTCCTGTCGGGACTGGTGGTCCCTGCAGGGAGGGCAGCTCTGGCCGAGGCAGCCCCAGTGCTGCCCTGCTCACCCTTGTCATGCCCTGGTTGCAGAGATCCTGGTGCTGGGCACGGGGGACAGGGTGGAGCGGCTCCACCCCGCCATGCTGAAGCAGATGCGGGAGTGTGGGATCGCGGTGGAGGTACAGGACACGGTAAGGAGGGGTGAGCACAGGCAGCACCCCAATGAAGAGGAGGGCAGTAGTCACTGTGAGACTCTCCTGGGGACGGGCAGGAGAGAGGGGTCATGTGTCCTGTGGGGAAGAGCTGCATCTCCTTCCTGAGTGCTGGAGCTTTACTCACTCCCTTTTCTGTTCACAGCCAAATGCATGTGCAACCTTCAACTTCCTGATGAGTGAAAAGCGTGTGGTGGCTGCTGGTCTCATCCCTCCACTGGGCATCTACCAGGGGATGTAGGCACTGCCTGCCACAGCCGTGGGCTGAGTGGGGCTGCCCCTGCCTGCCTGAAGCCCCCGAGGGTCACTGCTCCCAAGGGAGACACACTTCAGACTGTGGAGCTGCTGGCTGGGTGGTGGCTCTGCACACAGGAGGGCTGTGAGATGCATGGTCGTGTCCCACACCTTGGCAGCAAGAAGTCCTTGCCGCAAGACAGGGTGGAGGCTGTTGGGGTGAGCTGCACACCCCCCGGGCATATCTGGGGCTCCACGAGATAAATACATGTAAATGGGAAATACAAGGAATTGTGTGGTGGTTAATGCACAGCTCAGCGAGGCTGCAACATGCTAATGGGGCATGTGCTCACCCCGGGCACTGGGGAGAGTGTGTAGTGCCAGTGGTGCCACGTGCCAGCAGCTCCCTGACCACAGCCACCACTAGCAGCTGCTGCATCCCAGCTGGTGCCTGGGCTCTCCTGTGGGGCTTTGTGCCACCCCACAGTGCCAGTGCCCCTTGGGCAGCTTCAGGCTGCTGTTAGTCCAGGGGTGCTGCATCCCCACTTGTTGGATGCTCGGCTTAATCAGGGAACATGAAGAGGATCACTGTCCTCTCTGCACTGGAGGCAAAGATGTCAGGGATGTTCAGGTCAGGGACGTTACTGCTAAGGAAGAGGGTACATGTACCTAATGGCAGCTTTGTGCCCCAAACCTGCCATCTCCACAGAGCCAAGGCAGGGGGATGAGGCTGCAGGCCCAGCCCTGCATCAGGCACGAGGTAGCTTTGTTTAAAGAGTGCATTAGTGAGTCTGACACCTTGAGGTTGTAGTTCAAGGCTCTGGTTTTAGGATGTGTAAATCCAACAGGGCTGTCCCCTCCCTGTTCCCATTCACATGCACACAGTGTCCCTTCTGGGGTCACAAGCTGCTCCTGAGTCTGCTGGAAGCCGAGAGCCAAGGAAGGAGACCAAGAGATGTAATGAAGGAAGAGGGGCTCTGACCTGACACCAACTTCACATCTTTTCCTCTTTTATTGTAAAACATGGCAAACATGTGCAAGGCTCCAGCCCAGGATCACAGCTCCTGGGCAGTGGGTGGGCCCCACAGGTGGTCAAAAAGCAGCCAAGGGACAGCGGGAGCTCCAGGCAGCCCAGAGTAATGGCACTTCTGCAGCAAGAGCAGCTCCCGCACGGGGCGGCGCAGGGCTGAGTGGCACAAGGACAGACACAGATGGATCTCCTTCAGAAGAGGCGCTTCTCATACCTGTGAGGGGAGCAGCACGTCAGAGAGCCCTTTTGCTGACCCACCTCACCCAGGGCATGGACCAGAGGCACAGTTAGAAACAGCTCCTGCCAGCCCACAGTGGGGAACAGCCCCCACACCCTGACAGCTAAGAGAGGAGTGCTGGCCCAGGCCAGACGACAGGCTGTGGATCAGCTGGGCTGCACAGGGAACCAGCGGCACACCAAGCCAAAGGCACAGCAGCTGAGACACAGGATGGCTGTGCCTAAACTCCCCAAAAACTCCAGTGGGACACGGGTCCTGCCAAAAGCACTTACGAATGAAGGCCATGCACCCCTCCTTCCACCTGGGCAGACGTCGTCCTCTTCTCAAACTTCAGCTCTCCCGAGTACATCATGGCTCTGAGGAGGAAGGACAGCCGTCACAGGCCAGACACAGTCCAGGGAAGACAGTGCGCTGGCACATGCTCAGCTGGAGCAGCTGGAACAGGGGTCACTGGTTCCTCCAGCTGTGGCCAAAATGGTCTTTGCTGTGCTCTCAGGAGCGAGGCAGGGTAAGATAACCCCACCATTTCAAGCCTGGCCAGCCGAATGTGCCCCAAGAGACCACATTCCTGTACCCCTGGGGCTGGAAAATCCATGATGCAGTGCCCACTGCAGATGAGGGAAGAGGGCTACAGTGAAGTCAAACCACCCAGAATACAGCACAGTGTGGGTAGAGCTGCCTGGGGACTCCAGACAGCAGCACTGTGACCTGATCAGAGCATAGGCACAGGGAAGCACTCACCGGACTTGGGTCAGGCTCTTGGCACCAATATCCTGGCAGGAATGCTGGATCCCAGCTATCAGGTATGGAATGAATTTGTGGATAGAGCCCTTGTCTTGCACTGCACCAGAGACCCCCTGGGCCACTTTGATTTTGTCTGTCTCACTGCACGGGAGCACAAATCAAGGATGTTTGTGAAGCAGAGAAGCCCCAAAAGCTTGACCTGTTACCCCAAAGCACCTTTTCCACCATCTCTGACCTGAAATATCGGTTCTGGCTGCCCAAGTTCTTGTCCATGGCATCTAGCGAGCCCATGCCACGGTATTTCTTCAGCCTGATTCCATCCGAGAAGAAATACTCGCCTGGGGCCTCCGTGGTGGCAGCCAGGAGAGATCCCATCATCACTGGCACAAGAGATGACCAGGGACAGCATATCAGCAGCAGCGGCCACAACATCCTCAGGCCCTCTGGGCACAACACTGGCTGCACCCCCCATGGCCCCAGACACCTGCAGGTGAACACCCTGGTGCCCATATAGAAACGCTTCCTAGGAGACTCCCTGCAGTGGTGCTCACCTGTGGAGGCCCCGAGTGCCAGGGCCTTGGCGATGTGCCCGACCGTCTGGATGCCTCCGTCGGCGATGACGGGGACGCCGAACCTGCGGGCGTACTCGGACACCTTGTACACCGCGGTGGCCTGGGGGCGGCCACATGCCAGAACTGCAGAGAGAGCGGGCAGAGGGTCAGCAACACACACAGCCACGGCCCCTCCCCAGCAGGCCCTTCCAGGCTTCCAGCACACACATGCTCCAGCACTCAGAACGCACAAATCCCTGGACGCTCCTTTCCTAGTTGAGTTGCGAGAGATGCCCAGGAGGTGCCTGCTGGGACGTCCTCACAGCCCTCTATTCCAAAAAGCTGTGGGTGATCTTGGGACTGGGGTCTTTGACTGGATGCCTGGGATCAGCAGAGACTCATGAGTCATCCTGGTGCATGGCAGTCGTGAGGGGAGCTTGGGAAGGAAGCAAACTCCAAAAGCCCCTCTCCAGAGCATCCCTCACATTTAGCCATGTTCCACTGCTTGCTCCCTCCCAGTGGTGCCAGACCCCTTCTCCATGTACCCAGCAGCTGTATGATGTGCCTCTTGCATGGAAAGACAGCTGGCTGGGAGAGAGCTTGTATGTCTGTATATTCATATATATATATATATTTATATATATATATATATATATATATACACTGCATACACACACAAACACACATGCAGCAGTGGAGAAGGAAACAGGCAGAATGATTTGATAATAATTTATGTTCCTGCCCTGCAATGTAGCAAGGAGTTCGTCAAGTTTAGCTGCCCCATGAGGAAGGAGTTACTAGCTTTGGATTTGCTTGCTCTTCCCGGTTGGTTGCAGTTACAGGCTTCCTGTTATGTGAGGAAAACCAGCACACAGCATGTCTTGTAACACATTTGTCAGCCACAGGCATGCAAGAATGCTGAGATAAGCTTCTCTCAGGGAGACTTCACTTCCCCACAGTTAACTGGAAGCCTTTTCTCCAGTCACAGTTAGTCCCATACATGGGGTAAGATTAAGGCCATGCAGGATTAGTACTTTGGTGCGTGAACTCCAGGTGTGGTTCAGCCTGCCCGGCAGCAGCACTGGCAACACATCCCTGGCCTGCCCAGGCCGGGGGGCTGCAGATGCTCCACTCCCAGCACTCAGCAGCAGCTGAGGGAGGGAGGCCAGACTCCAGGTTGAGATCCTGAAAGAACTGAATTTAGTCAAACAGACCCCTGTGTTCAGCTCAGACTCAGCCAGCCAGGGAGAGGTTGCCAGCTTCATCACCAATGCCCTTAAAGAGATGGTCTCTCTCGGTGCTGCACTGCTGAAGGCCACACTGTGGCTGCAAAATGCTGCCACGGTAGAGCTGTGGAGAGAAACACCCGATTTCGGGAGGGTTCGAGTCCAGGGTCTATGAGACTGCGCCACTGACAGTGCAGGGCCTGCAGAAATCTTGCAAGAACAACCATGGAGACCAGCCCTTTAAGGCACAGCTCGGCTCAGGGCCCCTGGGAGCACGGCACCATTCCGACTGTCCCAGTGCCCAGCGCCACAGCCTTGGAGCGCAGGCTTCCCAGGTGGAGTTGGGAGCACACACATAACACACGATCAGGGTAAGGGTTTGTCTCTTTTAGTGTATTGGCAAAGGATGGCCCTACAAGATCATCTGCTAGAGAAAACCTTCCAGGATCTGCAACAGAAACCTTTCCCTTTCAGTGTGTCAGAACTAGGAGAAAGGACAAAGCCTAAGGCTTGGCTTGTTGGGGGCTGCTCGATCCAACAGCATCAGAGGAAAATGGAGCAGAGAATGCTTCACCCTGTGCTGGGCAGGCAAGAGCCCCTTCTCTCCACAGGAACTGGTGGGGAAAGCTGCTTTTCTAGTTGCAGCTGCCAAGGTGGCCACACACAGTGATATCCCTCCATCACCCAGGGGAGCCAGCTCCAAGGGAAGCTGGGCCAGTGCACAATTTCCCCACAACTAGGGCTACGTTTTAAGCATGATGGAGGACTGCTCAGGGATCGCCTCCCAGCACTGGATCAGCAGGAGCATGCCTGGCTAGGGATCTAGAAGGGTCAGGCAGAGAGCCCAGTCAGGCTCCTAACTGGATTTTAGAGTGGAGAGTGGACAAGCCTGAGTTCCCTTAGCTTGGACAGTTCAGACTCCGCTTTAGGAAATCAGAAAGGCTTCTCAGTTTTCATTTCAGATTCAAAACCAGTATCCAAAGCCACAAAACCCCAAGTGCATCTACAGCTAAATTATTCTCAAACAAGCAGTAGGGCCATGTGCAGCCAAATCAGGGTCCTGCTTCAAGACACATAATTAGGGTTGGGAACAGGGCAAGTGACTTACTATAGGTGCCCGTGACAGTAGAAGGGCATTTGGGGCTGTGGGACTTTAGGTCTGGAGGGATCTTTGGAGCAGCTAAACAAAAACAAACACACACATTTTAGAGACAGAAGAACAGCAGCAGAACAAAGGACCCCAGCAGTGACCCGTTACTGGGCAGAGCATACGGTGTGGGACAGAGCTGACTTTGCAGACCCTTCCTAGCCTGAGCCAAGCCAGAGGCCAGATCCAAGCCATCCAGGCCCGGCTGTGCACAGCGCATGCTCGCCCTACCCCAGCAGCCACACAGAGAGGTGACCCCCTACCCCAAAAAGCCAAAGCTCTTGCCCTTAAGAGGGGCAAAAACCTGGGGAGCTGCACTCAAAGAGTTTTGCAACCACATCTGTGAAGCGCCACGTTCTGCTCCTGCTCTGCTCCTTCCCCAAAACCAGTACCCCATCCCACCCCCCCGGGGCAGCTGGGAGGCACCTCCAGAGACATTCCCCTCACTGCAGATTGGGATGTGCCCCAGTGGGACCTTTGCCTCAGAGCCAGGGTAGGACATGAGTGTCCTGGCTCTGCTCTGGCTATGGAAGTGTCAGCCCAAGGATACCACCACTTCCCTGGAAAGGTGACCCAAGACAGACTACCCTGACTGGGAACCCAGGCAAGCAAGCAAAGCAGGGATGCAGCACAGCTCCAGGGCTGCTTGCAGGCTCCACACTGGAATGGGCAGAGCTAATGCAGCCCCTTCAGCCATCAGCTGCCCAATTGCTGCCTCCTGTGGCAAAGACTAAGGAGAAAAGCAGAGAGGGGCTGTGTTCTTGGGCTGCAGCACCTTGCTGCATCACCTCTCTGCACCCCACCTGAGGGGTTCACCAAACGAGGACTGAGCCTGTCCTCAAGACAGCCTTTGTGCAGGCTCTGAGATGAGCTAAGGGTGACACAGCCCCTGCCCTATGCAAGCTGTCTAACTGCAGAGACAATAGCCAGAGATCCCATTAGGAAATTGCAAAGGCATTGAGCCCAGAAGATCAATAGTCAAGCATCACGCACACTGCTGCCAGAGGGAAAGGGAGTACAGACAGCCGGGTGCACTTCACCCATCAGCACTGGGGATCCAGTAAGCCCCTCTCCCTGCAGAGTTGCCTACCAGTCCCATCCCACACCAAGCCAGCAGCTCCCCCTGAGCAAAGCCACATGTGCCACACCGGCTCTACTCAGTCTCGGTCAGTACTGGGAAATGCCTTTGCTGCTGCTGCCACCCCAAGGGTTGGACCCAGGTGATGAGAATGTCCTGGTCAAAGGGGGTGAAAGACGGTTTGCTGTTGGACACTGCCCTCACAATGGGAGAATACTCCATCCCAGCCATGCTGCTTTTCAGCAGGGAGTTTCTAATTAACAGGTGTCTTCAGCCTATTCAGGAGATGGCTGATCTCTCTCACCTTCCTGTGTGATGCAGATGGAGCCACTGCCCATCCCAACCCTCAGGGCATCGACACCTGCATCGATGAGGTTCTTGGCCTGAGCAGCAGTCACAACTGTGGGGAGCAGAAACTGGTTTGAAGACAGACAAGCACACTGGCACACAACACTGCTCTGCCCCAAGCTCCCCAGCTGGCTGCCAACATCCCCTGCCCAGGGCAACAGCCTGTGCTGGAGCCAGGCCTATCTGGGACCAGTGGTGAGTTTCTGCCCCAGCTGTCCCCAGTGAGTGAGGCGACACTGGACCTTCAGGCTACTCTGCAACATGCTTCCACCCAAAGGCTGGGGCAGCAGAGGTCACGGCATGGCACCAAACACTTTTTGAGCCACACCAGGTAGAGAAGGCATAGTACAGGGTAACAGCAGCACCAGTGAAAGACAAGGACCGCTGGGCCCTGCTGTCAAGGGGCAGGGAAAACTGCCATTAAATTTTCACATCAAGCAATACCCATTATTATGCAAAATGTTAAACTGGCATGTAAAACTAACATGTAATGTGCTACAGAGGACTGTAGCCCACTGTGCTGCAGAAGAAAGGTTTCCAAATATCTGCACCAGCAGGGTATTGCCCTGTGTCTGCAGAGTGGCTTTGGCTCTGTTCCACAAGCCAGAGGAAACCATTTTAAGTTCACAGACATTTACCAAGATGACTTCTATTCATATCCCTGCAGCTCCCTCTGTTGAAGAAACAAATATAATTTAAAGATAGGAACAGTCTTCAACACATGCCTACCATTTCCTCCAATAACTTGCAGATTGGGATATTTCTCCTTAATGTATTTTATCATATTGATCTGGAAGATGGAGTTCCCCTGAGAGGAATCCTGCAATAGAAAGAAAACCAGTTTCAACCAGGATTTCTGCAAAAGGTTAAAAGTACACCTCCAGAAGAGCCTCGGGTCTTCACTCTGCTTGCTGGGGTCTCTGCTGAGCTGTGTCAGTGGGCAAAATGACTCCCCGAATGTGGCACAGAGCCAGAGGAGAAGCTGCTGCCTAGACAGGAATGTACCTTGCCTGTGCAAGGCAGTTTATTATAAAGACTTAAGTATCCTGTGGCTTCTACAGATGGCAACAAGCAGAACATCTGGCTGTGGGTAAGAACCATCTGGCTCTGTGCCACCAGGACACTGTCAGCACTGTTTAAACTACAGGTGAAATGGAGAATGTTCCTTGTGAAGCCCAGAAGGGCTGGTGGGGAGAAGAATCTCCCTGCTGTGTAGCAGGACAGCTGAAATATCGGATGTCAACCACTGAGTGCTCAGGCCCTGCCAGTCTCCGTGACCCAGCCAAATCCTGTCTGTTAAACATTTCCTGCTCAGCCATGCCCTCGGAGCACAGCGGACTCACGAGCTCACAATCAATGAGAAAATCATGTGCAAATACAGACAGTGACAACCGTGCCTGAAAGCTTACGGGCCAGGAGGGGAGATCAGCAGAGCAGCTCTGGGCTGACCACTCCTGAACAGCAGGTGGCTAAGAGAATAACACAGCAACAAACATCGAAGGGCTGAAGGGAAGCTGTAAGAAGCCGAATATTCGGAACTAGTCAGGAACATCAGAGAGGCCGGTGGTAGAGTACAAGACACATTTGTAGAAGATTCTGTATTAACTGACAGTGTTTCTCTTCTCAGCCTTCAGGCCTTCAATTCACCCTACATACTCCCTTGCAGTCATGTAAGCCCCCAGGTACAAGGAATCCCTCTACTTTAAGGACTCTAACCTGAAGAAGACTGAGAGGTCAACAAGCAGCCACATTCTAACACAAAAGAGCGTGTAATAAAGACAGTGAGTGCCACACTGCTGCTGCTGCACTGTCAGAGCAGTTGATTCAAACCAGGCCCTCAGCCCACCCTGGTTCTCACCAGCACAACCGCGTCCACGCCCGCCTGCACCAGCAGGTCCAGCCGGTACTTGTCGTCCTCATGGGTCCCGATAGCGGCTCCGCAGAGCAGCTGCTTCTTGGAATCCTTGGATGCCAGAGGGTAGTCCCTGTTCTTTTTGAGATCAGTACGAGCAATTATAGCCACCAGCTCATCATCTTCATTAACAATTGGCAGCTTGCCTGGAAACAAACAGAAAGAACATCACTGCAGGTTTCTGCAGGAGTTGGATGTTAGCCCGGGCCAGTGCAGCAGACCAGGGGCATCGGGCAGGCAGCAACTGCTACAGGATGGAGACTCAAAGAGGTGTGTTACCCAGTCTTGCTTGGCCATGGATGCCAGCAGCCCTGGCCTGGGAAACGGAGCATGACTTTTCAGGACTGGAGAAGGACTCTGTATTTTTCAAATTGACCATAGAAAAAGTGCTTATTTTTTAATAATTAGACCCACAACACATTCTTAAAAGTCAAACCACCAAACCCTAAAAGAGCTGAATTGAGTGCTGAGGGCCAGGATAGAAAATGGAAGACACATGGCTGGACAGCAAGGCACTCTTCAGCCCCTGAGCTACCAAGAATCCAGCTCCAAACACGTTTGAGATGAAGGCATGTGAACTCTGCACTCTGGCAGAGGGCTGTGGGCACTCTCCTCACTGTCCCCTCCTCATGCTGGAATGCAGCCTTCCCACGTTCCACCCACACACGGACCACGTGCCCACAGCCACCCACCGCCCTCCCAGCCCGGCACTCCCACCACTCTCCCTCGTGCCGATGGTCACAGGTACCTTTTTTACTTCTCTGAAGAATTTCATTTGCTTCTTTCAACATTACACCAGCTGGAGCCACAACAAGATCTTCCCGCTTTGTCATAATCTAGTGGGTGGGAGAAGATAAAAAGTCACAAGAACTCCTTCACACCGATCTGAAAATACCAAACCCCTCTGCCCACATGAAATGCTCCACACTAGCTGCGTGGGAGCACTCCACACAGCACAGCAACACGCCTCCAGAAACACAAGAACAGCCTCCAGTGTCCTTGTCCCCATGCCAGTGGTGACATCAGGACCCAAGCCCATCAGTACACCAAAAACAGGAGATGACAGGAGGTCTCAGCAAGCCAAGGGAAAGCACCTAGAAACAAGGGACAATTCTCAGATGATCGCTGTTTGGGATGTTACCCAAACAGCCCTCCCTTTTAAAGGAGCACAGGCAAATAAGGGCTGGAGACATTTCCAGAGCCTCATGTTGTTCTGGAAGAAACGTTACCCTTAGTCTTGTTTTCAGGCAGCATCCCCAGCACACAGGCTCTGGAAGGGCTCTGCCAAAAAAAACCTACTGCTGGCAAGGTCAATGGGGCAAAAGTCACTTCAAAACCAGGACAAATCAAACACACTCACCCACGCTCACTCTGACAAACAAGCACCAAAATACAGCGGAACGCCAGGGGCAGTGCTGGACAGAAGCTGAAAAAGGGGAACACCTGAAGCGGTATACAGACAAAATCTTTTCACCATGACAGTGGTCAAACACTGGAAGAGCAGCCTAGGGAGGCAGTAAAATCTCCATCCTTGGAGATGTGGACACAGCCCCACACAACCTGCTCCACCTGAATCTGCCTTGAGCAGGAGACTTGACGAGAGACCGTGATGTCCCTTCCCAACCACAGCATTCTGTGATCACCAGGTTCACGTGGGATATCCTCATGAAAGGCTACTCCAGAAGGCCAGGCAAAGCTAAAAGGGAACACTTTCTAACCCTTCAGGAAGGTAGATTAGTTGCACACAACAAAAAAAAAAGAGGGAACATTTTAGTCATTTATACCATAAGAATATTTATACCATAAGACTCTGCCTGCATCCACCAAAAATGCTGTCTGTGACAGCACCCACATCTCAGGAAAAGCCTGAGGAATCAAAGACATATTGTGACACTCCCTAACCCTGTGGGATCCATGAGCTTCCTGTGCTACAGGAGACCCATGTGTTTAACTGGATGGCAATGAACAGCTCAGCAAGATGACTACTGGACTGCATGTGGAGAGGACATCGAGGAAACCATTCGTTTCCCTGGCCTTGCCTGGTGACAGGGACAAGCACCAGGCACTGACAGCAAAAGGGCTTCCATCTTTGCAGTGCCAAATGATCTGCCTAAGAAAAAGGGGAGATTCTTATCTGGCTCCTCTAAATGGGCAGCACCCCTTCAAAGCACTATGTGCACTTTTATAACCTACTCCCGGTTTACGATTCCTGTGTCAGGTATTTGTAGGAGATTGCAAACCAAACAGGGATGAGCATGTGATACTGGGTTTGGTCAGCAAGAGCTAAAAATATTTGTGAGTCAAAAGTAAAACATGGCCAAGAGGCACCAGTGGTGTAACCTGACAGTGCTGTGGATCTACAGTTACACAGTTTGTGTGACAGGGATCGCAGGGAACATTCTCCTGTATGAGGGGAGTCTAATGGGGCAGTGTTATGAAGGCCACTCTGCCAGCCTGCAAGTTCAGAAGGTTATTTTACAGAGCAAGTAGCCCAGATGAGGCACAAAGGAAAAGGCAGTCCAGAAAATGAAGCTCAGCACTTGGAGGGCTTGCTGGGCACAGTGCAGCTGTTACAGCCCTGGACAGTGTCAGACTGCTACACAGGACCACAGCCAGCAGCCAGGAACACTGGCAATTAATTAGTGAAGTAGGGGAGAGCACCAGCTGCAGGGAGGCTGGTTTCCACAGCACTGAAAGATAACCCTCAGGAGTCACACAGACTGCATGGCTACTCCACTGTGCCTGCACTGCAGGAGTCGCTAAGGGAGCGCAAATGAGGGAGACACTCCCCAGGAAACACAGTCACAGACGGATCTGCAGTGCTGAGGTGGAGCCGCTCCCTCCCACTGGCTCAGCATCCTCACAGCCACACAATCACCCTTCTTATCACAAGCCACACAGTTTCCTAAAGCAGGACTTGCACCCATCGGATGCTCACAACCCCTTCTCACCTCACCGAGGGGCAGGTCATGCTCTGACTCTTTCAGGAAATCAATATCTCTAGATGAAATGATCCCAACCAGCTTGCCCCCCATCTTCCCGTTGTCCGTGATAGGAATCCCACAGAATCCATGACGAGCTTTTGCTTCAAACACATCTCGCACTCGGTCGTTGGGGCTCAGCACCACAGGGTCTGTGATGAATCCTTGCTCATATTTCTGAAAGGAAGCAGATCCAGCAGCCAGGCTGAGCAGCACTGCCAGGCTGACCAGGAGCAGGGCACACGCCTGGGGGTCACTGCAGCCCCTCACTCAGCTCTGCAACCACCCAGCCTGGCATGTGCTCACCGACAGGATGACTCCCAAATCAGCATCAAGGCTCACCCAAATAGTGCTAAAACCCAAGAGTTTCCAAGCTAATCTCCTTCCTGAAATGATGGGGAATATTCCCACACCAGGAGGCCTGGCAGATCTCAAATCCCAGGCTGTGCACGGACAGCACCTGACACTCACGAAGAGGGTTGTGGAGGCAAACCCTGGCAGCACTACAGCTCTGAAATACCAAGATCTGGCGCATTTCAACATGGCCAGACCACGCTGCCCACCTGCACGAAGCACCACTGCTGCTGCTCCAGCCACTCACCTTCACCTTCCGCACTTCGTTAGCCTGGAACTCCGGCGTGCAGTTGTGGTGGATGAACCCTATTCCCCCGGTCAGCTGGGGACACAAAGACGGTTGTGAGTCACTGCAGCTCCCGCCCGGCGCCGCACCGGGAGCGATGGAACCCCCGGGCCGTGCCTGGCCCCGGGGCGGACACGCGGGAGCCTCGGGCAGCGCTTCCAGCCCCGCCACGGGGCCGCACTCACCGCCATGGCGATGGCCATGCCGGCCTCGGTGACCGTGTCCATGGGCGAGGAGACCAGCGGGGTCTTCAGGGTGATCCTCTTGGTCAGCGCCGAGGTCAGGTCCTGGCGGGGAGGCGGTGGCGGCTGAGCGGCGGCACCGGCCCAGCCCCCGGCCCGACCCCCGGCCCGCTCCCCCGCCCCGGCCACTCACCACCTGGTCCGCCGTGAAGTCGATGTACCCCGGGAGGATGAGGAAATCGCTGCGGGGTAACGGGGGGAGACGCGTTAGCGACCGCCCCGGCCCCGCGCCCCCGGCCCCGGCCCCACCGGCCGCACTCACTTGTAGGTGAGCCCATCGCCGCAGCTGAAGAGCTGCTGCGCCGTCAGCCCGTCGTCGGGCACGTATCCGGTGCCGCCGCTGATCAGATAGTCCGCCATGGCCCCGCCGCGTGCCCGCCCCGCCACACCGAGCGCACGCGCGCCCCGACGGCCGCCGGGCCCGACCCGGCTGTGCCCGCCCCGCGCGGCGGACAGAGCGGCCCCCGGCAGCGCCCGGCACCGCATCGCCCCCTGCCGGCCCGGAGGGCCCCGCACCGCCACACGGCCCTGCAGCCCGCCCAGCGCTGTCGGCACCGGCGACACCGGGGGCCACACCGGGGACACCCCGGGCCCGGGTGTCGCTCTCAGCCGCTGGCAGTTCCTGCTGAGCGGCTCCTCAGCAGCGGCCCCGCGCGTGCCCAGCCCGGTGCCGCCCGGGCGGTGCAGCCGCTGTGCTCGGGCCGTGCAGCCGGGGCCGCGTGTCGGGGGGCGGCTGGACAGAGCTCCGGGACAGCCAGCACGGCCCTGTGCGCCGTTCCCGAGGCCAGTGCAGTGCGACACCTGCTGCAACATTACCTAAAAGAGCTCGGCCATGGGTGATGCACACAAACACGGTGGGGTGGGAGCAGAGCCCAACACCAGATAATCCAGCAGCTTCCGCAGGAAGATGAGAATGGGCCTGTTGGGTCTGTGGTGGATGCAGAGCTGGGACACACCAGCAGAACCCAAAGCAACTTTATAAGTCAAAGCAAGAAGGATGAAAAATCAAAAGGCAGGAGGGAGCAAGGCAAGTCTGGCACCAAGAGGGGAATGAAAGGCACAAATAAGGGGGTCCAAGGTGATGCCAGATAGGTATTATCCCCCTCTTGCCAACGCCCCCAGGCCAGGCTGTACAAACAAGCACTGTAAAGAGGATGGCTGCACACGGGGGATTGTAGTGCAGCTACAATTGTAGGTGGCTGGAGGGAGGATTTTGGAGAAGAGCAGTAGCAAGAGTAGGGAGGACCGTCTCTGGAGTGGAACAACACAGATCTGCCTTAGAGGACCCTTGAAGGAAATAATTGTTTCTTTTCCAGGATGATATGTTCCCATCCCTGCAGGTCTGTTGAAGCATCAGGAAAAGTATCTGTACTGCAGGTTACAGAACAACTTCCTCCTCTGATGGCTGGTTTGCTTCTTGTCACATTCCAGATCTGGCCTCAGAGCACCAGGGACAGAAGACAACCAGATCCCTTCTCCCCTGCTCTCCCTAATGGGCTGTCCAAGGCAACCCCCTAACACTAACCAATTCAGGGACTAAAGAATGGTGCTCCTGTGCCAGCAACTGTCCTACTGCAGTAGGTTAAATCCTTGTCCAAAGATCAGAAAGCAGTTTCAAGAAATGCGTTACTCCTGTTACCCAGCTGTAGGACACAGAAAATGCAAACAGAGGCATCTGCTCAGGTCTCCTGAAATACTCGGAAGCAAACAGCCCTTGTATGCTGTGAGGGTCATCAGTCGTGTTTAAGCTTCTAGTTTGGATCAACCAACATTCATCTGAGTAAGGTTCTACAAAAGACAACATGGATTTTAGAGAGAAAGAGTTAGGCCAGGCTTTCAGTGACTTTTACGGAGGGTGAAAAGCCCCAAACAAGTGAAGTATCTATGGACAGAAGGAGGTCTCCTGAGTGACTTGTTTGGTCTCAGCAGCATTGACCTGCACAGAACAAAGGTTGTGGTCTCCAAGTTACAGTTGTTTCCCATGGGATGGTGGGTTTGTTTGTAGCAGGAAAGGAAGGTGCAGGCCTCAGCACAGGGATGTTCCCTTTGCTATGAGAAAGGGTACATGTGGCTTTCAAGGCCCCTCCTGAACTAGGAAAATGCAGCCCTTGCACAGCAAAGAGCCAGTGACAAGGATCCGCAATGGCCCTTAAAACCTTCACCTGAAAGAGTGGTGATGTTGCTATTACTGTCAACATCAACACCATCTCCTTCCTACAGCCACAGGGTAACAGTGCTTTGTCATTACATGACACTCTGAACTCTACAGGGTTTAATTCTTGTTCCCAGACTGCTATCAAGGACTGTATTCCACCTTGCCATTACTTCTGTGCATAATTCCTTCATTGAATTTCACCTAAGAGTCGATTTCTCCTATCCACACACCAATTTCCCACTGGCTGCAGTTTGCCTGAGCTAGGGAGCTGCAGGGAAAGCACTGTCCTATGCAGAAAATAAAAGCATCTAGGCCCACACCACTGAAAGCCGTTACCTGTCGGGGCACCAAGATGGTTATCCTGGAGGCAGGGATCAGAGCCACAGCCTTCCCAAGGAAAGCGCTGCCTGCCAAGGACACGCACTCTCGAGTCAGCGTTACCTGTCACAAGATCAGCACAACAGGAGGCATTGTGCCAGACCAAGATCAGGCTAACAGGTCTCTCTACCCTTATTTAAAATAAAGACAGGCTAACAAAGGCTTGCTGAGCCTACCTGGGCGGCACACACTGATCTGAGCTACAGCACGGGCACAGCAGTAAACAGGCAAGTTGGCTTCTGTTCCAATGGAAACATCAGACAAAGTTTAATGGTTCTTAAACAGACTACAACAAAGGCTGCAGGGAAAAACATTTTATTTCCAAGCAGATTACAAAGAGCAGAGAATATAAGAGTAAAATTAAATTAAAAAAATAGTTGAGTGCATCTCTTTAAAATGATTTGTAGTGTGAGTTACTCACGGGGCAAAGCTACTGGAGAGTTCTGAAGGTCACTTTGCAGGATGCCAATCACATGTGCTGTTTAGACCTGGGTCAACACAGGAGGGACAGACAAGACGTATTTTGCATATAGGCTGCACACTCATTATCAAGCGAGGCTCTGGGCTGCAACTGGACCCTGCCTTTCCGAGACATCCCCTCCACCTCGTTTCTCTCCTGCAGTTCCCTCAAGTTCTAGACATGGTTTATTGCTGCTGTAAGTGGGTTCAATCTGCCTCCCCATTCTGATAAGCTCCAAGGAGAAGGAAGAAGCAGCAAACACGGCTGCCATGCACAAGGTTATACAGGGAATACGGCTGAGGGCAGAGCTTCAGCCACACAGCAAAGGGAACGGACAAGTAGAGGGCACAACGAGCGCTTCAGAGATTTGGGGGCAGCATGTCAGCGAGACTTCTGGAAGAAGATTTGAGATGCTCCTTAAGGTAGGAAGAGGCTCAAGTGGAGAAAGGCTCCTTCCTATGCATTGGCACCAGTGAAACAGAAGAGGCTGAATCATCAGGATAAGGTGCATTCCCTGTAATATCTGAGAGGAGCAGCTCCAGCAGTAAGATGGGCAGGAAAGCCCTATATAGGGCGGAAGACAGCTGATATCCCACTTTAACAGTGATTTAAGAGTCCAAGCACTAATTAGTCAGTTACTATTAAACTCACACAAGAATGCAGTTTGGCTGGACTGTGCAGAGTCAATCAGTGTCCAGCAGCACTCAGACCTGCAAGAGGATGCACAACTACAGCACCAGCAAGTCCCCCACCCCCTATGGGGGACTCAGAGGACTCTTTTCTACCACTTCTTGATCTGCTCTTACCACAGCATAAGGGGCTTGGGGGCCTCATCCCTTCTACTGTAGCAAACAGTAGTCCTGATGCAGCTGAGAACAAGACTGTCTTAATTTCTGCCCCAGAAGCAACAGTGCAGAAGAGGATTCTTATCTAGGGACCAGATTACATTTTTTTTTATTGTCCAAGGCAGAACAGTTCATGAACTACTTCAAACCTTGTGACCCATCTAATAAGTCCAGACCTCTACAGGTGAAGAAGCCAACAGATGAAAGCCCTATTAAGTTACTCAGACCACTCCCTTTACTCACCACTCTAGACAGAAGAATCACTCTCTAGTCTGCTCTTTTCTGCTTCAGCCATTACCACTCAGAGGAAATGCTTGAACTCTTGAAAGCAAATGAAAATCTAATGGTGCCATGGACAAGCGTGTAAGAGGCTACAAGTTTCCTAAAGAAAGCAATACTGTTAGTGTCAAGAGCTGGGACAATACATGAGTCTCATGTCAGAATGTGAGGTGCTTTACAACAGTCAGTCACGCTCTGATTTCCATGGTTCCTTTCATACCACAGCAACAAGATGGGCACAGTTCAAAACCAACACGGCAGGGTCTCTACCTTGACTTCTCAGCTCTATTTTTTTAGAGATCAATGCATTTTCAGCCTGTCTCTTACAAGGCATGGGGCAGGGAGAGTTCCTGTTGAATATATACACGCATACAAGAGCGAGCAGTTTGGCACTCTTGGAGCTGAGGGGAAATGCCCTTGAAGCAGCAGTCAAGCTGGTTATAGGAAAGTGTTAAAAAGCTATTTTACATGTTTGACTGGGAACATTTCCCAGAACTCGGATAGCAACTCTAAGCCACGGTACTCTTCTGTGCTACTCTGTGCACGTATTCCTATGAGCCCCTACAAGGGAGCAGATCATGTTCTTCACTATCAAAGAACATAGTATTTATATTCTAGAAATACTGTACCTTTTAAATTAGCTCCAGAGAGCCAGACTAGAAGCCAGGTCCAGGAAAAGAATCCTTAAGTCACAGTATATCGATTGTCTCTAAAAATAGGGAATGAAGTTAACACAGTGGACATTCTGATGAGACAGTACAGAACAGTACAGCAGTCCACTTCCACCTCAGCAGATCCCTCTCCTATGTACATCTGAACAATGAGAAGTAATGGAAACACCTCAGTCCATCAGGACAAAACCAATCATCAGGAGATCTACACAGCTCACCATGTGCCAAGTTTCCCTGTTACTAATTGGTATACTCCAGGGTCAAGGAGAACTCTTCCCCTACAAAGATTTTAGATCATCCTGCAGTGAAGGGTAGTAAGGAAAGTGCACAACCTAAAATTTTAAGGTTAACATGGAATTCTGTTTCCCCAGAAAACGCAGCTGAAATACCTGTTCATCCCTAACCTGCAACTACCCTGATGTTCTGTCATGTTATTGCAGCTTCTGGCAACTCTTAGAGTAAGAGGTGACTCCCAAGGTCATCTAGTGAAGCAACTGGTACAGGGGGTATCTGGCAGATGGTTTAACATCCACTGCACTTCTGACAGAGACAGCCAAGGCAGGAGACTTTGCAACTCTGCTCAGAAGATGGGACAAACTGCCCAAAAGAATGGGAAATCCACTCCTGCAGGCCTGTTGGGGTCCTTGAGCAACAGGCACATGCAACCGCTTGAAATACCGGGAGCCTGCCCCAACAGTGTCCTTAACCTCTTAAATTAGGGCCAAAGATGGACATTCCAGTCACTAAGATATGGTGAAGGGATTAGAGGATTCTGACAGCTGAAGCACTGCTGATGATCCCAACAGCCACTCTGCCAGGGGGCAGTGCTGGATCCCAGCAGACAGCTGCCAGCATGACACATTACCCAAGCACCAGCTTTGCAGTTCACCCACTGGGACCTGGGCACCAACCCCAGGCTGTTTTCCCCTGGCCTACCTCTGAGGGCAGACACTGAGCTAAGAGTCTAAAGTAGAGTGCAGGTTTTACAAAACAACAGTGCATTGCTACTTCACCTCTCTACACTTGTTTGAGCAGAGAGTCCTACAGAGGGAATAAACTGCTCATACTGACAACTAACTCGAGCACACGGGCCTCCTTGGGAACATCAACGTCAATACGAAGCATCAAGGGCTTGGGAAGTCTCTCTAAGCTTGCACGCCTCAACACTGCTCACGAGCACAAAGACAGGGAACGTTATGGCTACTCTCATTTACACTGTGCACAACCAACAGAGAGGGCAGACCTTCCTTCTCAGTACAGACAGGTACTGGTCAACAGAGGCTTCAGAAAAACTGCTTGCCTGTACACAAGTTTAAGTTCTTTTACTGTAATATATATTTAAGTATTTACCTATGTATTTTGGAACAGGGAAGGGACATGAGGTGGAGAAGCAGGGAAGACAAGTTCAAGAAGCAGGGAGTCATCTCTCTGCATCCAAGAAGCTGGTGGCACAAATAACAAGCCTGGCAAGTGATCTCCCATTTCAAGCACAGTTGGCTACCCGCTGGGTTCAAAAGAGCAGACTATTTGTTAATGATATAAAATATCGCAACCATTTAAGATGAAGCAAGGCAAGGCTACAGGGCTGGGGTTTATGATCATGAACGATGCCAGGAGCTACACAGCTGTGTTAAAAACTGTGAAAAGGCTGTTAATAGCAGGAGTAAGCCATATGCTGCTCCTGGAAGGCCTTTTCCTTCCAAAGCCCCTCCATCATGCTGTTGGTGTGATGTATTTGAAAAGGAGAGGGGGATTTTCCTAGGGGTAAAGCCACAGAACATGAAGACAGCCTGATCTGGTCTCACAGATCCCATGTTCCTAGCCTGGCACTGAGCTTCCATCAGCAAGCAGACATTCAGGTCCTTCAACAGAAGTTTATGCCCTTCAACCTTCAAAATTTGTAGGGGTGAAAGAAGTCCAGCAGAGTTGAGCTGGAAAGCACAAACAGGGATGAAAACAACCAGTTTGCATACTGATCTTTGTATAATGACCCCCCCACCCTCACAGCTCACTCTTCCCCAAATAAAGACACATTGTTCAATGGCATGTTGAAAAGACGTGCTCGTCATTCTTAATAAACAACTAGAGTAAGAATACATAAGAGAAACAGGGTGGTATCTTTATATGATACACAAGTGTATGTTACAAGAATTCCATCAGGCACAGAAGCCTCAAGGTTTAAGGCCTCAATGTTAGGCCAAAAAAGAAGAGTGTGGTAAAGTTTGTACTTTTAACATCTAAAAATGTCACTTAAAGGTCTGAATAGAAATTGTTGGTTTGTGGTTTTTTGTATAAATCATAATTGCAGTTCACTCTCTCCTCTTTCTTCCAAGATATCAGCAAATTAACGTCCAAGCACAAGAAAAGAAGATGCCTGCCTCTCCTCCACTGGCTGAGCAGGTCCATCCATCATTCTGTGCCCTCTAGGCTGCACGTGCTCCAGGGAGACAGAGGCCCCGGCCAACCAGGCCAATCCTGTAGTTCAAATTTTCTACATCATAAAAAAAAAAAACCCAGAGTCAACCAGCAGCTTTCCACAGCTCCCAGCTTGCAGGGGATATGCAGCCTCCAATGGTTCCAACAGTTTGGTGTGTTGGGTAGGATACACAATGGGTAGGTTTTCCTTTAGATTCTTTTAAAGAGAAGAAGCCTAAAAGGGCTTCATAACTACACCAATAAAAAACCAAAAACTTAGGCATCTCCTTTAGTGTAAAAGTCTGTACAATTTCTCTTTGCTTGTCCCTCCCCCATCACCCTGCCCCACCCCTTCTGAGCCACAAAGGATGCCTTAGTGCATGGTGCTGGCATTAGCCACGGCAAGAGCTTCCTGAATCTCTCGTATCACCAGGATCCGGGTGAGCATCTGCTCCATCTGCTCTCTGCTGATCGGCTGGATGGAATACCAGATAGGGCTGTTGGGGGCCACCACTGGCTCCGGTGTCAAGTAAAACGTGTCATTCCGGCCTTTCACACTCTGGGGGCTGCGTGAGGAAGATCAGAAATAACCAGACTAACAGAATGCCCTGGAATGGAGAGACCACCACTGTCCTCACCCCAGGCTTCACAAATCCTGACAGTGAACATCTGGCTAATGAGATATAAAGGTACAGAGGTACACCTAGGGACAACATTGGTCCCAAAGTTTTAGGCTATGACGAGCTTAAAAAGCCATGGTGATGACTACAAGGAAGTAATTTTTGTTTCATACTGGTAAATATAACACACACACGGCTTCAGGGGTCTTTCAGAGTGAAGCAAGGATGAAGTATTTTCACATTCAGGCTACCTGCAGACCCATCTGTGAAGAGGAACCTTTACATTAAATATCAGAATCATCACAATTTAGAGACGAGTCCTTTGAGCCTCTCTCCAATCTCTGTAGCAAGTCCTCATTTTTGTTGAGAAGCTAATTTGAATAGAACCCTAATCTCATCTCCAGCAGTGGATGCTCCAAGATGACTTGCAACTCATAGGCAAAAGAGCGAGCTCATGCCAACACTGCAAACCTCCAAATATAAGATTAGGAGCAGCCAGTTCACAAATCAGGATTTGTCTCTTAAATACCCCAGAAGTTCAATTTACATGCCATCAGAGTAATGCCCACCCTCTCACATCGACACCCTCCCCATTTAAGTAAATTCAGGCAAACACAGAAACTGTGCCAGCAATAACACACAGTCCTGAGAACTAGGCCAGCCACAGGGTGCAGTTCCCCAGTCACAGCAGACAAGCCCCACACACATGGACAAGAGCTCTCACCATTTGAAGAGGTAGAAGTCATACAGCTTTATCGGACACCTCAGGGGGTTCTCTGGATTCTCGGTCTGCTCTGCATACATGTCATCTGTAACTACAAACCAGCCCCCCAGAATTGTGTCAGTGTGTAAGCACAGCACACCGAGCAGTACCGTACAGCCTCAGCACTCTGCAGCACCTTGTCACCATGCAAGAGCTGGCAAGAAACATATGGCTGTTCCAGGGCAGAGGCACCTGGCTGTAAATGCTCAAAGCATTATATGGAGAGTTTGCTTTATCTCAAGGCTACTGAAGTTCACAACCCATCCATATCCTTCTTTCAATTTCTCCTCTACCAGTGCCCAAAAAAAGGGAACTCTCTCTGAGACTGCAATACCTCAGCTACATCGTGTGCTTTTAAGAGGAGAGATTGTACTTACATAGGGGTTCTGTATGGGTTCACATGAATCAAGGTAAGAGAAGCCCTCCCAAAGAATTTTCTCCGTATCTTCATAAGCACTTACACCCAATAGCCTCTTTGCCCATAAAAAAACAAAAGTAACAAAGAAGTTATCCTTAGTTCTTGATGAGTCTCATATGCCTGAGGTAAGGTATGTCCCCAGGCTTATGATTAGAAGGTACTATGCTCTCTTGAACCAGAATACACAGAAAACTCAAGACTGCCGGGCTGAAGGTAACTGTCAGAGCCTTGGATTCCCTACCTGCAAACATCTCCAGGTTCATCCACTTCTTCAAGCCCAAGTAAGTAAAATATCCCCAAAGAAAACTACTAGACACTACCTTTCTGTCCTGTCTGGTGCATGCCTGGAGCCTTCATATAGCGGATACTCGTGCTTTTATCCTTGGGATTAGAAGGGTTCTTCTTGGTCTGCCTCAGCACCTTGGAGAAGGCCAGCTTCATGTGCTGGTCTACTGTTTTCAACAGGAAGTATCTGAGCAGCAAGAACAGAGCACAAGACATTCAGAGGCAAGTAAAGGATACAGTCATAACAGCAAGATAGTTATGTTTAATTACTGCGAGCAGGCTGAAACTCAAACCAACCACTGAGTTAAAGCCTTTTTCAGCAGCAAAGCATGCAACAGCTACAAATTCAGTTTGCTCTCTGCTAGCTCACTTTCTTGTTGTACTGCATCTTCTTTGCCTGATGGGGCTGCAAGAGGGCTCTGTGTGCAACTATTCAAAACCCGTGATTTCACCCTGATCCAGTGCAGCAGTTCCCCATCAACCCTGTCACGGCGTCTGAAGTTCTTTTATTCCCCAAGATTCCCAAAGATTTAAGTACTTACTTTGTATTGAAAAACATCAGTGTAGTGAGCAAGGTGGAAGGGGAGTGAGCTCCAAGCTGCTTACACTCCCACAGCATTTCCTCTGTTACGTGACTGGAGAGGATGTAACCTGCAACAATCAGAAGT
The DNA here is from genome assembly GCF_003031625.1 of Empidonax traillii. Taxonomy (NCBI): domain Eukaryota; kingdom Metazoa; phylum Chordata; class Aves; order Passeriformes; family Tyrannidae; genus Empidonax; species Empidonax traillii. Next base: position 656,310 of record NW_020955297.1, on the reverse strand, counting down.
CAGCATCACGGCAAGACACAGCATGAACACAGCATTTTATAGTCTGTAAGTACTGAAGAGCATATAAATCTTAAGGGAAAGAAAAGGAGGAGATTCTCACTAATGTCAAGATTCACTGCTGTGCAAACAACTTTTTAAATAGCAGGTACAGTTAGGAAACACTCATATACCTACATCAACCTCTAGCTGCAGAGAGTGTGCTTCTGCAATATGCCTTTACATCCTAACCCATAGAGAAACAAATACGCACTTTAACAGCTTTTAATTAATGGCTCGACTCCAATGCAGATGCTCTTAATCCAATAATATGTGAGAGCAGGCAGGCCAGTGTAACAAATCAGCTCTTGGCCTTGTGCACAGCTTTAGTCAGCACACAGTGCCAAGTGATGCATTTGGACACATGAGTAATCCTTTGATTCTCAGATATTTTTTTTTCTTTTGTGTAGAAGAGAAATACTATACTCCAAATACACAGATATACAGAAAAACAGACAGCACTATGAACTCCAGGGCTTGTGGAATGACAAAGCACAGATCAAACAGCCAGAGGGAAAACAAAAGGATTCCAAAACTCATGGTGCTACTTAGTCATCTAGCCTGTAAACATCAGCTACTTTTCTGAACACAAGCAATAGCTTCTTCACTGATGTCCAGTCTGATCAAAGGGAATGAAGCAATGAGAAACCAGGTTTCCATGCTCTGAAAATGCAATTCTTGATCTACTTCTCATATGCAACTCTGTCAAAATCTGCCTCCTCTGGAACTGCTCTGCCACCCCCATTGCCATCATCTCCTGAACACAAGGTTGAGCTGCAACTGATTGCAGCACTGGAGGCTCTAATCACTCATTGTTTTTTGACTTTGACACTCAGTTGGTCCTGCAGACAGTATCCATCTGGCTCCATGGCACCATGACAGTGCTGTATTATCTCCCAAAGTAACAATACATATTAGAGGCAAGATGTACTAGCACTTCAGATGAGGAAGCTTGATTCAAATCAAGGATCAGATGGCTTCCAAGTAGGCCAATCTCGCGACACATTACAAAGTCCCAAAAATCTGCCTTCTGACGGGTGACAAGTGACAGAAAATAATGCTCAGCAACAGTCAGGGCTAGAGCCTGACAAGTGCAGTACCCCCAGCATTCACTAAAGATGCAACATTCTTCTCCATGACTAGCACAAGCTGCCCTAGGGACAGCAAATACTTCAAAAGGGTTTCTATTCAGACTACACTCGAGAGGTAGGTTCAGTTTAAACATTCCAAACTGAAATTTTTTAAGTTCTTAAACAAAAGTCCTTACCAAGAGGTGAAACACGGGGCTGTATGTCCTTGAGAACTTCGTGCAGCCATTCAGTGAACCGAATATAGTAGAGATCAGAGAAGATGTCATCGACTCGGCCATTTTCAAAGAGATACTGTAAGACATTCACAACACAGTCCAGTACAGTGGGAGCCAGTCAGATGTGTTCAATCCAAGTTATTTCACATGACTGTTCTTTGGACATCACTTTTTCAGGTTATTGACAGAGATGCTCAATTCCCCTGTCAGAGTTTACCTCTGTTCCTGCAGCTTTTCCAGAAAGCACTCTAGCATTACCAGCTCAGATTTCCCACACCACACAAAGTTAAGTTCTTGCCTGTTAAAGCTTCAACTAGATTAGGTTTTGACATCGACAACTTCTTCAAACATCATCCAACCCTCCTCCTCCCGCTAAAAAAATTAAAAGGATTTATTATTCTCACCATGATATTGAACTCAATTATTAACAATTCAATTATTAACAATTTCACTCACAGGTGAAAGCACTGCTGTGCACTAATGACAAGTCATCTGAGGTTTGTTTTGTGGGGTTTTTTTGTTTGGGTTTTTTTTTTTTTTAGGCAGAGAGACTTTTTTCATATAAAATTGTTGGGAAACTTAATAGAAGTCACAGTCTCCATTATCATAACCAAGAGTTCTCCCTATACATGCTGACAACACGCACAGCCCTGCAGCACATAGAGGTGTCCTCTCCTACCTTCTGAATACACAGGAAGATATAGTAGAGCACATCTGGATCATAGGGTTCACCATCACCATTCCGAGCTTCTCGTGTCATTAAGCACAGACCATAATTCAGCTCAGCCACAGCTGAAGAGATGAGATCTTCCTGGAACCTCAGCAGCTGACGCCCTGGAAAAACAGAACAAAAGCTGTATTATTTAAGCCATAAAGCTATATTATTTCCCAATATTTCAGGAATGATTTCCCACATCTCCAGCTTCCTTATTCTATCTGGCAGGTCCAGTAGTACCTCATTCCCCCAGTACAGTAAAGTAAGTTCAAATAAATCAAGACCTTAGGCTGTCAGATCTCCTAAAAGATAAATGGGCAAGAGTTTAACACAAAGATCCTCTGCCCTGCCAAAGACATGACTATTGCCTTCTATTACTATGTTCACAATGAAATGTTGCCCTGCAGCAACATGAAAATAGCAACTCTGTGACTGCTCTACCAGCTTGCCTGGCATTCACAGCCTGTTTGTTCATCCATGCACCGCACTCCTGCAGTGCCCTTTTCTACTGCTACCAGGTGCTCAAGGGGGCTCAGCACTGAGCTAATATCTCCCTTGAGACATGTCCTGTGGCAGTGGGAGTACACCATAATTCATATTGCAGAGTTTAGATTTAAAAACAATCACTGACTAAACAAAAGTGTTTTCCAGAGTGGTAAACACCTAACATTTTAGTCATTCCTAATCCTACTTGAAAGGAAACAAAGGCCATGTTGGCATGGCACTTACGTCCAATAGGTGCTAGTCTATTTTGAGCTTCTTTTTCCAGCTCTGCATTCTTGGTCTGTGCCCAGCTTTTCCACACTTCAAGACCTTCCTCTGGCTTCAGAGAGTTTGGAAGTAGAAGTTCAGGTGAAGTCTGCGGCTGTGGCTGTGGTTCAACTTCAGCAACCTGAACAGTTTGAGCCTATGAAAGAAAACACTTCAGTTTATATGCACCCACTTCGGTGTGCAACAGCGGGACAAAAAACAAGTAATGCCACAATTATCTCTAGCCCCAGGACACCAGCTTTCTGCATCACTCCTCTCTAACAAAAGGAGTTAAACTCAAGGAATGCAACTTTTGCTGTCCAACCTGAATTGCTGCTCAAAAGAGTATTCCACTCTCCAGGAACACTTTTAGTTTGAAGGAGCACATCTTTCTTCAGTTAACTCGTCACACTGAACCACCACTAAAGTCCACCTCACTACAAGAGTGGCACATGGCCCCTCGCAGACACAGCAGCTGCAGAGACTGCCAGCCCTGGCAGGGATGAAGAGGAAGGTGACATCAGCTTTTCTAAGCACTGCTGCTCCACACCTGAACTGCCCTGAGGAGGGTTTGGGGTATACAACTGTACATTTGCTGTACACGGCAGGCATCCCTCCCCACTCAGGCTCTCTTTCACTGTGCAGTACATAACAGGCACACAGAATAAATACACTCTGTTCTTATCCTCGACAACAGATAAGATTAATTCATTTATAAGAGATCTAAAGCAATTAGACTAGAACACCAGCATCAAAACATCAATTAAGTTGCAAGGCGATGTTCTCAAAATACCAAATACTGGTACAACCCACTATTGTGTGAATACAACCCACTATGATTACAGACCCTAAGACATCTCCACACCCTTTGGAAGTTTACTTTGCAGCACGACCTTAGGTCACCGAGAATTACTGCCTCAAACTGAAACTTACTTGTCAGGCAACCAATGGCACCAATCCAAAACCAGCAGTGAGCCCTCCAGCTGCACCCACTCTGCATTCTTCACTACAGCTTCTCAATTCCATGCCACAGAAAGTGTTGTAGCTACCTCAACTAAGGGCTTTACAGACCTTAGTCAAGCTCTCACTAGCATGCTAAAAGTTACAGAGATAGCAATTCTTATATCAGAACAGTTTTGCTTTCTTTCTTAAAAGTTACCCCAAAAAGAAACTTTTCCTTTGATACTGCCAATCGTCAATATTAGTGAAAATTGTTCTGACAGGACTAGAAACCACAACAAAAATGGCAGAGACACTCTAAATACCTGTACCTTACTTCATATAAACAAACAAACCAACCAAACAGTTTAAGAGGCAAAGTCTGCAAGAATCTCAAGACTGGAGTTTTCCAACTGCCTATGGCTGGCTTTTCATTTTCTCCATTAGCTCTTATGAGCTTTTTGCTCACCATCCCCTGCAGCAGCAGCAGTGTGTAGCACAGCTGCAGAGACTGAAAGGACCCAGCTTTAATCAAGGCAGATGGCGACAAAGTTTAAGTTGTGAAGTAGAGCCTTTGCCTTAAGGAGGACAGAGTCCAAGGGTGAACTGACACCTCGTTGTTGTAGGAGCCAGGACTGAGCCTCTGCTCCCCTCCAGAAAGGTGTTCCATTACTTTCCGGAGAGCTGAAAGCTTCCCAGAGCCAAGCCCCTCCTTCAGCCCAACCCAAGGGACAGTGTTCTGCCCTGACCTCAGACACCTTGCCCAGCATGAAGACTGGACACAGTCTGGAGTTAATATGACAGCTGTTTCTTAACAGACTTATATTTTTCACAAATAGAGCAAAATAGCTGCAACTTGCCCAGATTCCACAAAAGCACAATGCCAGAGGACAGTGCAGGGCAGGCAGGCAAATTCCTTCTCAGTTTCACGGACAGCTTTTTTTTCCCCCTCTCAGCTTTGAGAGGGACAACTCCCAAAAGTCTGATGTTCCCCTATAGTAGCTTTATTGGCCTCTTAGAGTGCATCTCTTATGAAATTGCCTCTGTATTTAGAGGCTTATGCCATACCTCACACACTATAGAACTGGGATCAGAAAACTGTCTGATACCCAAGAATTGCAGACCACTGTACACAGGAATACACAGCATCAGCAGAAGCTTTACAAGTAACTATTGAAGAAATTATGGAGCTAATACCTCAGAAAGACTCCTAAGAATGTGGCTCATGCTCTTAAAAGACCCTACAGCAAGTCTAAAAATCCTATTTACAAGAAAGGCAAAAAGTTCTATCAATTTAGTTTGTTTAAGCAACTGTAAGTGAAGTGATCTCTGAATTACCCATAAGGGGAAGAGATGAATTACAGAAGGCTCTTTGAATGTGATAAAACAAACAAACAAACAACCCCAACCACAAAACCCCTCATGCATTACAAGATCCATAAGCTGTGGCTTAATGTACAGCTTTACAAAACAGGGCATTCAGGATCTGAAAGTTATCTAGAGCTGTAGGGAACCCTTTTTGGTGAAGACCTTGATGGGCTGTAGCCCATGATCAAGTTAGAAATGATCAGACATGACTACAGCAAGCAATCCTCCTTGTCTCAGTGCTTACTGATAAAGCAGAGGGCACAGGCACCTTTATAAAGCCAACAATGCTATTTATGAACTGGAAAGAATTTGTGCCAACAGGTACGCTAGCAGGCTCAGGTATTTTTGCCCTCATCCCATTCAGCAAAAAAAGGCTTTGACAGATCAACCACTTTTCACTTTCTGGTAATAAAAAAAGTCAGTTACATCCATTTGCACATTTAAGAGAGACCAGTAATAGCCCCAGTCATTCAAGTTTTAAAAGTCCGTTTGAAATAATCTGTGGCTTAAAGTTGGCAACAAAGCCTTTAAAAAACACCAACAAATGTGGCTGCCATGTCTGCCACAGACTATGAAGAGGTGTTTCCTTGCCACTGCTCGTTATTATGCCCTTGAACACCAGGTACTTACCAGAAGCAGGACATGGTGCTAGATAGCTACACTTGATCCAGGAAGTTTGCTCACAACTAGTCCGATTTCGACACTTTAGCCGGGCACTGGTCCCACATAACAAAGTAACTGATAACTAGATGACTAGTATATATTTGCACACCTTACTTGGCTGCAATCATCCCTGCCTGTCCACTGCAACCTCTGAAACAGCTCAGGAGAATACTGCAGACCTGCTATGAAGAAGCTGGCAATGAGCAGGTATCTATTTATTTACACTACGAAGATCAAAACTGTACTTTCTCTTGGGCAGTTTTGAATCCTATAATTGTGTACCAATAGTAACACATTGCTGCAGTCTTACACCTATCCAGTACCCTATGTCATGCCCAGGCTACTGGGACAATCACATCTCTGCTTCCCAGACACCAGCTGTCTGTTGACATGCTCCCTCTCCACCACATTTGCAAGTTGTAATCACAGACTGAGACCAAGAAGTAGTTTTAACTTACTGAGCAAGTAACTTGTAGCTGCTGCTGCTGCCCTTGCTCCTGGGGTGTGGGCTGCTGCTGTTGCTGCTGCGGGTCCCATATGTGCACCGTCTGTGCCGTGTTCTGGTATGTCCCTGCCACAGCCTGCACTGCCACTGGAATGTGGATGTTGCCATTCATAAACTGTGCCGGAAAGATTGAATTAGCAAGAGTCTGCACCACTTCCTCGTGAGAGTTCTTCACTACTGAAGTGCTTCCCACCATCTTATCCTTGTCATCTTCCAGCTTCACGGTAGCCAGTGTCGTTGGTGAGCCACTGACGTGGACGGCATTGTAGGCCTCCTGAGGGATGGCAATGTGGGTTATGTTTTGCTGCTGAAGGTCACCACGTGGCTGAGCGGAGTAAACAGGGATGGTCCAAGTCTCTCCAGTGGGGCTAGTAATGGTCCCAGTGGCACTGTACAGGTGGGCACTGTCCACTGTTAACAAGTCTGGCCTTAAAGAGACGTAACTTTGCTGCTGGCCCTGAGGAATGGCCAGCACTGTGGCAACCGGCTGCCCTGAAATAGCATATGACACAGTAATAGGCATATCCACTTTACGTTTCTTCACTGGCTGAAGGACACTGGCAGAGCTGATCCGCCTCTCTCCCTCTCGTGGGGAGCCTTGTTGAGAAGGAGGAGGTGACAGTGCCCCGACTGTTTGGATCTGTATCTGCTGGCCACCAGTAATGGCCTGTCCTGCCACAAGCTGGGCCTGGATCTGCTGGTGTTGTATGTGTTCCTCCTGTAGCTCCGCAGCCTGGATCTGCTGGGCAGTCTGCACATGCTGCACTTGGATCTGAGCTGCCTGCAGCTGCGATGGGCTGGGGCTCTGAAGAGACTGACTCTGTATTGTCTGGGATGCCTGCTGCTGAGCCTGGCCTTGGATCTGCACTTGGACCTGTATTGGCTGCTCCGAAGCCTGATGGACAGAGAGCTGCGGAGAGAGCTGCTGGGCGGAGACCTGCTGCGGTGACTGCTGGACCTGGACCTGAACCTGCAACGACACCAACCAGCAGTTAGACATCAGCAAGCATCAGCAATTCAACAGAGACGGTCCATCACTGAAGACTTATGCTCCACATCTTTTATGCTCAGTTTTATGATTCCATATATTAATCCATTAGTAAAGATCTCAGGAAAATGAAACCAAGTTATTCCAGAAATGCCTGGTTGATAACAGCAAGATGGTAGATGTGTTTGCTCAGCATTGCACATGACCCCACTTCTAAGCACAGACAGAACAGTACATGAGCTACATCTCCACCCTCAAAGCTCTGCGGGCTCAAGCCAACAGACTGCATCCTTGGAAGCCAAAAGAGTCTTCAGACCTATCTGTACTGCTAAAATGTTACTTCAGCACAGGCCCTGCAATAGCAAGACTTTAAGGTCACACACATTACAATTGCAGGAGCTCACCTCAGGCTTCCCATGCTCTAAAGATTGTTACACTACTTCCCACCCCGGTCCCCAGACGGATGCAGGATCACTTGCAGGCAGTAGAAAATATGGGTAAGTTGAAAACAGCACTTGGCTCTTTCTACATAAAGCACAGGGATATTACTTCTAAACCAACCACTGATAGTAATGCTACACAAGCAGGTGTTAGCACAGAAGGCTGCAAGTTCAACCTCAATCTTTGTCATGCGCTAAGGGCCAACACTGCAGCATTTGTTTTTTAAACTTCAGAAGTATTTTTTTGGCAACTATAATTAAAATCATTTTTTTTTTCATTTACTTATTCCATTTAATGCCATTTATTGTCCAAACTACTCAGTTGTATTTTCTAGCTCATGCACTTACACAATGCTGAATAAAACAAACAAAACATGTTGACTTGATTCCAAACCTCCAAAGTTCCTTTCATTTTAGGGCAAAAGAAATAAATCACACCCTCTCATATCAATGGTCATTTGTCCAAGGTCTGTCACAATATCTAGCAGCAGCCCAGGGGTAGACTCAAAGCCAGGAGTCAGAGGTAGCCCCCCCACACAAAGTTCAAGTCTGAACTGCTTCACATCCCAGGCCCCAAACCCAACTCCTCTGGTATCTTCACTCCCAGGGTGCTGAGCTCTGAGCCCTGCTCTCCTTGTCCAGACACTTCTCCACCATGACCCTCATGTTTACACAGACAATTCATCACATCTGCCCTATCCTAGAAGTGATATCCCAGGTTCCCATGATCATCTGCTTCTCCAGGCTTCATTAACACCTTATCTTAAGGGAGGGAATTCATTACTCAACAACTCTCTCTGGAGGCAACACAGACTTACTTAGTTGCAAAACTACGTCTTCCTACTCACACTCTCTCACCTTTTTCCACCTCACTCCCTGGAGCTGGTCAAGCTAACGCAGCATTTGCACAGAGATGCCACACTAGTAGCCAACCTGACAATACTACAGAGAACTGTCATGCAGGTTTGCATTGCACAGAATCTCACTTCCCAACATCTTCTATAAGAAGTCTTGAAAAATGTTAAGGATTCATTTACAGCCAATTTCAGCCAATTGAAGAGCTGCTAAGGAAAAAAGTGGGGTAGAAAAACGCAACACTTGTGGGTCAATTTTATAAGTCATCTCCTTTTAAGAATTAATTTATTTCCAGGAAGAATAGGGTACACTTCCTTCTGGGAACTATGTGTATACTGTAATCCTGATGACGTGGACTATCTATAATAATTTCCTGCAAGGTAACAAGAAACATGTAACCTTATGTCAGCACGACAGTTTAAAAAGCTGCATCAATTAGTAATGTGATCAGGCAGTTAACTGAAAAAGAAAAGTCATCTATGGGATGTTTCCTCCATTCTATTTGATATCATATTGCCTTGCAGCATGAATACTGCCTTGGGCAAACAGGCTCTAGCATGGATCCCAGGTAAGAGTTCAGTTTAAGGAAGCCATTTGCAATCACATCCCTAAGGCAAATATTCTCTAAAATATTCAATTTAAAAAATCACTAATATAGTCCTTAGTACTAATTTAAGTCCTTGTTCAAAAGATTATCTGCAAGGCAAAGGTCAAAGACTGCAGAAACTTAATGAATTACTGCACTAATTTATTTTCAGTTTCAAAATTAATGCATTACTGCACTGATTTATTTTCAGTTTCAAACAAGAAACACTTGCTTTACCTGCTAGGATTCAAAATCACAGAAACAGGCAAACATGGCATTTGCCCTGTGCTTCTGTAATGCTTTCAGAATATGCACAGGTTGACTGAGAGCACCTTAAAAGTATCCCCACCTTCTTTCCATACACAATTTTACATAACAGTTCCTGTTAGTGCCATAACATATATAAAGGAAATAATTTTTTTTCTGCTAGCAGTAAGAATTCAAAGTCTGCTCCTGCACTGACACAATTTTATCACATAAGTGCAATTAGAAAGGTAACGGAAGAGGTTAAAGCGAGAGGCATTGTCAGCAAGAGGCCTGGTCTAAGAACAAATGCCACAAGAGAGCATTTGCTCCCTTCTGCTTTTGTCCAAGAGACTGTTTCAGTTTGAAGGGACTTACACTGATCACCTTGCCCAACTGCCTGACCGCTCCAGGGCTGATCAAACAGCTCTGCTGTTAAGGGCCTTGTCTAAATGCCTCTTAAATAAGGACAGGTCTATGATACTCCCCAGGACTAAATTCTAACTCCTACAACTGGGAGTTGTAGTCTTGCTACTGCTTTAGAGCCAACCCTGTTATTGTTAACACCCAGAGAATGAGTTCAGACCCAAACAAGATGAAGTCAGACTCTAGAATCACTTGAAGTTCTCCATGCTGCAAACTGCAGATATGCTTCTGACGAGAGGCTGCTCCTATTTAAAAGGATACTGGAGCTTTACCTACCATGTATTACGCATCCCCTGTGAATTACATCCATTTTTAACAACTGTATCTTGCAGTAAATCCCTCTCTATGTTCAAGTACGTTGTACCCAGGAGGGCTACAAGCATTAATTTCAAATTTACAGGCTTCACCCAGTCTGAGACCAGAGCTTCTTACATTGACCTCATTGTCCTTTTTTAACTCAGATAGTGAATTAGACAAAGAATTACACTAAACATCATCAGGAGATGATTTTTTAAAAGACTCTGTACAAAGAGGAATGTTTTAAATTTACAGGCCAAGACCAACAGGGAGGATCTTAAATCTTCACTTTATGCTGAAGATTAAAGCAAAAATGTTATGCTTAGAATTCCTGGGTTATACTGGTGCAAGAGAGAAACATGTGAAGTTACCAGTACTGAAAAATTACTTATTGCCAGAAGTCTGGATCCAGCAGCATGAAAAGAATCACTTCCCAGCAGGCTACCATCACAAAGAAATGCCTTTTCACCATGAAGTAGCTAGAAGCTGGATCAAGTACTAGCTGACTAGAGAATCAAAAGCATTAGAAATCAGCCCTGTACCGAAACAGGAGGGCAGAACTAAATTTTTAAGATTCCCTTAAAGGAAATCTTCTGTCACATTAAGATCAAAAACATATTCTTCCTCAACTGAGCACACACAAAGAGTCAATAAGTAACCCCACAAGCATGAGAACAGCTGAAGCCTGGTTGCCAAAACTTTTTTCCTCATGGTTGATAGACAAACTTCCAAGTAGGATTCGTAACACATCTGCCCTGTGCAGATTCTCTGCCCAAAAAGGAATCAAACTGCAGAACTGCAGTACTGAAACAATTGAGATTTCCTTTGCTTGGTAATCCTTTCATCTGTGGACTTGACTGGACGACCTAACTCCAAATGAGCAAGTACCAACTCTTTCCTGCATGGATTTTCTGATATCCAGCTCACCCTGGAGCACCTGGCATGCTCTTGAATGCTTCTTTTCGCAAAGAGATCTTGGATTCTGAGGCTACATTTACAGTATCAAGTGGAAGTCCACACCAAGAACAGACCTCAGAGCAAGACTGAAAACCTATTAACAATGTCCACACTATACATTCCAGAAGACTATTTCAAATTTAGGTCTAGTCTTGCCCACTAGCCAACCTTGACAAACATCGAGACACAAGATGACATCTTCCAGCTTGGCTTTGTCTGGAGGGAACCCCAAGTGACAGGCTCCAAACTTACAATCAGCAAGAAGGGGCAGGTGGCCAACTTCCTATGACAAGTATGCCCCAAATCCCCCCCAGAAGTAATGTGGGTGCATCTCAAACTTCCCACACGAAGTCAAACACTTGGACAAAAAGTTATGAGAGTGTGAGAAGAGTAATCTCAATTTTTTTAGCCCAGTTTAAGGACAGAAAGCTTAAAACACACTTCCTTCAACAGTTCTAAGCTAGAGTCCAGCACTAGAAACTAACACTGTAACAAAAAAATCCTTCTAATGTTACAGCAGAAAGTGTATGTGCAAGTACAAAACAGATTTAAAGTATAGAGTAAGTGAAAACACTGATCAGTGAAGTAGCAGGAAATGTTGGAACTTGTTATTTAACTACTTTACAGGAAGTCCTTTGCTATCTAAGTAAACAAGGTCTACAGGAAGGGTACAAGTCAGCTTTTCAGAACAACTGCCAGATAGATTTTCACTCCAGGTTTTTCCTCTGCTCATTCATCAACATCAGAAAGAGAATTCCATCAGTCAAATTAGGCCTTGGGTGTGTTTGAACAGTTACAATATCAAGATTATGCTGTCAAACTGTACACTGGAGCGGGATTTAGGCCTAAGACAGTTAAAAAAAATGAACCAAGAATCTCTGCAATAGAACCCTACTTCCATATACAAGTAGGTGCTACCTCAAAAACAACACTCTTGACTATAACCACTCTTCGAAGTGTTCCACTCAGCCCTAGCAAATGCTAATTAATACCTGATGCTACACAAAAAACATCCTGGCATGTTTTTCAAACATAATAGGAACTGTACCTCCAAGTCTTAACTGAAAGGTATTTTACACAGGTCTTTAACTATTCCTTACACAGTTCTGTGATCTGCTTACCTGTACCATCCTCCCCTCAAGCCCTGGCCAAGAAACTCTTGCCACCTAGACATCAGCCTGTTCATAAAAAGCTGAAACTGAGGATCTTCCCCATGTGCTTCCTAAGCAAAGATACTTTCTGTCCTCTGATATTACTTCAGTTAAACCTTCTCATGGAAGAGGAAGAGGCACAAGAGGTTCGCTGACCTCTGCGGAAACACCGTATTCAGTAAGCAAGTCAGCGCTGACACCTCTTCCTGCTGGCATCACCAATCCCATGGCCTCAATGCACAGGACCAACAAGTAACAATCTCACCAAAGGTAGGGCTGATAAAACTCTTACTTAACTGGAGCAAAACACAGCCCTTCCCAGCCACCCCCTGATGCAGCACAAGGTGTGACAACTTGACATGCTAAACTCTTTCTTAAGACCACTAATCGCCCTCTGTGGTACTGGGTGTGGAAGGAGCTCCAGGACATTTGAACTGTGGCACCGACTTGTGTGTACGACCCAACAGTTGCGTCCACTCAGCCTTTAAAATAAACATTTGGCAACACTCTGTTGAACCTTTTAGGCAAGAAAATACTGAGGTGGCAACTTCTTCAAACAGGAAATTTATTTTGCCAGGATAAATAAAAGCAGCAAGCAGTCAAACACTGTCTTTGATTGTCCACAGCAAGTAAAACCCAGGATGAAACCTGAGCACTGTCTATCCCTACGATCATAAGGTCATCATTAGCACTTGCAACTGTGAGGTCATCTGACTGGTCGTATTATTAGCCACCTTCAGCAGCACTGTCACACTGCCAGACATAAGCACAGTCATTCAAAGGGTCTTCCACTGATCTGCAACTGGATTAGCAAGAACTAAACAGATTATCGAGTCAAGTACTGGGATGACACAAGTTTAATCAAAAGCTAAGAGGCTTCGGCAGACGACCAAAATTTTTCATAATACAACACAAGTAGTATTTTAGCAGAGGGAGCCAGCTGGACCAGGTGTACTGCTCTACGGGAACTGTCACTCCTCAGAGCCACAACAAAATTCAGCTTCATTCAGACCCTGTGCTCTGCCACTGCTGACACAGTGACAGTCCAAAGACAAGTGAACACTAAATCGTGGGTTTAATGTAAATCATGTCTCAATAACAAATCTCGAGAGACAGAAAAACACTCTTGCAAAGGGGTAAAGACATTTTTTTCCACTCTATTCTCACAGAAAAACTTCAGGATAATTCTGAGCTAGCTGATCAAATACACCTGAGTCCAACTGCCCTGCTAATGCACAAAAGCTGCAGCTATATCTAGTACCAGATGTGCCACTAAGTGTTCTTAGGGGTTGTAACACCCTGAAGTGAGCAGCAGGGTAGGCAACACAAGCGCTAATTATGGTCTGTACTGACAGATGGGAAAGCAGACATCTAAAAGCAGAGGCACATCAAAACCAAGGAGGAGATAGTAGACAACATTCTTCGGGAAAAGTTGCTGAAATCTTGACTTTGGTCAGAAATTTTTCATATTCAGAGTGCAGGCCATTCAGTTTAAAAATCAGGAACAGGTTGCTGGCAGCAACTCTGCTTTTTTCCAAGAAGGTCAGGTTATTTTTCTCTGGAGTATATGATATATGACCTCCCTCCCTACCTCTGTTACTAGAATACTTGCAAGGGTCAAGCCTGAACTTTGAGTAGTTCTGAAAGGAGGCGGCAGCAGGAAAAAATTAGAGGAAATAAAAAAAGAGATTCCTTTTGACTTTTACAATTGGTTTGGGGGCCTTCCACATCTTCAAGGTTGAGGCACTCAAAAGCCAACCCTCCTAGTTCTTCCACTGAAAAACAAAACTTCTTCCAAAAAACATAGTAGCTGGCAGAATCAAAACCACTCTTGATCAGTTTTAATAGACTCATGCAGAGATCCAAGTCATGTCTACAAGACTAGAGGCTTTTGTTCTTCAAAAGCCTTTCAACACAAGTTACTGTAGGGCAACAGGTTGCAGAAGTTCCAGTTAAGCATTCATTTTCTCAATAGAGAGTAATTGGAGATGAGTTACCAGCGAAGGAGGTAAGTTTGTCTTTGCTGTAGGATAAAAGCACACAAGTGAGCTGTTAGCACAAGTCTACTGCACTGCACCAAGTTCCCACTACCTTATCTCCAGTTATTTGTGGCTCCATACCCTCATTTGTTGTAAAAGAAGAGCTCACACCTCTCCATTCTGCTATGGAAGGCAGAAGAGTAGCAGAATTACAGCTGTAGACAGAGTTCAGCTGTCTGGAGACATTATCATAAGAAAACCTTAGTTCTGCCACCTATGAACTCTTCAAATTACAAAATGTGTCTGAGGACAAAAGCAGTTATCTTAAGTTATACTTTTGGGGTCTTTTTCCCCTCTGGTGCTGGATTTTCTCATTAAATACTTAATAAAATACCTAATGTAGTACATACTAAAAAAACATAATTAAGACAATTCCCTCCACTGTGCAAAAGGATGATCCACCTTGATGCATATGCATATATGGAGTTCCTTTCCTGAAATGTATTGTCTCCTAGTTCATATCCTAAGTTGACTCCCTTGCATTTCCCCCTCACTCAAAAGCCAGTTCAAGAAAGACAACTTTTGGAATGTTCAAGTAAAACCATTTAAAAATAACTGATTTCATAAAAAGAAAAAAATCCTGAAGGCAAGTTAGATCCCACAGCCACCCTAAACAGCCAGATAGTCAGACAGGCAGAGGAGGGTGGTATTTATAGCAGCTTTGGAGCACAAGGCTTCGGGAGTTGTGTACGCGCCAGAACTGCCGACCATTTCTCCAAAAGGTGACACCACTCCATTGCTATGTACGCTGCTCCTCCTACAGCGGGGCACGAGGGAGGCACAGTCAAGAGAGAAATTTACTACCAAATTCCTTAAATGAAAGGAAAATAGTGCTGTTCTATATAAAGATAATTGGTCCTGCCTCTTAAGTACTTGTCTGAGGCTTCAGGTTAGACAGCAGCCAGCTCTGAGCACTACTCCACGGGTTAGCAAGTCATAGATACATTTAAAGAGGATTTCGGACACTTACCTGTACTTGCTGGGGTTGCTGAACCTGTATCTGCTGCTCTGGCTGAGTTTGCTGCTGCATACTGGTTGTCACAGGACAAGCAAGTTCAAGCAAAGACCCAGCCACCTCTGTGCTGTCCGTGTAAATGCAGTTGCCACCCTGCTGATACACCATTGTGGTGGTGGCTGTCTGCTGAAACTCCTGCAGAGCTTCTGGCCCCTTGGAAGCCAGGGAGTCCAGAAACTCCTTCATCCTGTGCTGGGGGATTGTTCGTGCCTTCACACGGACGTATTCTTCAAAGGAAATGGTGTTCTCCAGAGAATTATTCATATTGCAAGGTCCTCAGGGTTCCTTAAGGAAAGAGAAAGTAAAAGTCTTAACTACAGCACTCCGTTGACGCAAGGATATTCCCAACTCCAGTAACTAATTTCTCATGGCAAGTACGGTATGAAAACTGGCAAACATGCACAGCCAGATGCCCAAGACAGATGCTTTAGTTTTATGAGGCATCTTGTGCTACTACACATTTCTCAGATTAACCCTTGGCAGCTCAAGGGAGTCTGAATGATACCCAGGTGTGACTGCAGAACTATTCACCGAGTTCACTGCCACGTAATCTCTCCCAGTTCTGTACCTCACCCAGACCAGGCGAGTCCCGTACCAGACAAATCCAGTCGCACATTCCATTTGTTTGCAGCATGCACTATTAGCAAGAGAGGCTCAGAAATCAATATCTGTGGCCCTGCTTTGCAGGCACAGAGGTGGAGAACCGAGCAGTATGTTCTATCAGGCCGTGCAGGGCTATTCTAGGCAGCTAATGGGAAGCACAAGGGAAGAGCAACAGATGCAACATTCAGCCCATCGCTGTTAGGACTAGGGCAGCCTCATCGATTTGAATACAACAAGCAAAAGGAGAGCACTGGAATCAAGAGATTCCTCAAATAGAGAACTACACGCATGGAGAAGCAGAGCTCTGGAAATGACAAAGGCAAAGGCAACAGCATCATCAATTCTTGATCTCCTTTTAATAAAGGAAGAGGTTAACATGAAACATGCCATGTATGAAGACAAAAGAGACAGAAGAAGTAGTCAGGTGATCAAGGAGGAAGTGAAAGCAAAGAAAACACCACCACCACCACCAAGAATGACTCCACCTGAGAACATCAGACAGCTCTAGGGTATACTCTGACAGCATTCTTCTCTTATTGACTTATCTTGTTTAAACCCACAAATTGTTTTTGCAGTGACTATACTGGTTGTTTCTAAGGCACTAATTAGCCTTGATAAAGCATAAATAGATTTGAGCTAAAACAGCATCAGATACTGAGACAGTTGGGAAAAGAAATGAAAGAGCAAAAGATTAGGACTAGCAGAGGCAATTCAGCACTACCAGATCAAGCTGCATAAAGGAGGAAAAATGGACAGACATCACCACGTACATTATGACAGCAGTTCTAAAAAGAACAGGTACAAAAGAAGAACTTTATGTATCATTTTACCATGATTTAACAAAGCAGAATCAAGACAGAGATACGTGAGTGAACGTAAGATTGCCAAAGCCTGCGTGGAAAGGAGAGTTAGCTCTAGGCCTTGCCTGGCACTCAAGCAGATTGCACAAGTCCAGCTCCAATCATCATCAAAACCAGGGAGAGCTGGAGCAAACACTAACCCCTTTTTGTGTTAGGTGTCAGCAGTCCAAACTCACAGCAGTTTTTGTTTACATGGAGGGTCATGGCTAGTGCATTGGACCAGGCTCACAGGAGAAAAGAATATCAAAGGTAAGGGGAACACACATGAGGCAACTTACGTTCTATCTATAGTTTCTGGACTCACTAAGCTACACTTGTTGCTGTATGAGATTATTACAGAAAATATTCTTAAAATATGCAGAAATGTTTAGTAAAAAGCACCAGTTAACAGTGTTCCCTTAGCAAATCCAACAGTTCTGTAAATATCACCATACAGAGGCTCCTGTAGAGCCCACCACCGGACAGAAAAACAACTCTCCTGCCTTTAAGAGACACCGATCTGACACATTTTTGAGGCAACTCTGGGTGACAGAGCCAGTTAAGACTATTCGCTTCTCCAGGAGTAGTAAGTACTAAAAGTACTTTACACCACTATAGGACAGGTTAACCTTTTCCCAGGTGTGAAACCGAGGGAGAACAACAATGGTAATTCATCTGCAATGACTCAGACAAGACCTACACCAGGTCTTGTGAATGTGTTTTGCATCTAACTGTGAAATGTTGTTACACACTGAGGCTGTAAAACAGATTTTCAGTGATTAACTCGTCCCAGTTTTCTACTTGGAACTTGCAAGTATTTGACTTCAATATTACGGCGAGGCTTTCAGAAGAGCATCATCATTTTGCATGTCCACCCTGAGGAGCACCAGCAGACGCAGCTTTGAGAGGGAAGACTCTTCTGAGGAATAAGCCTCAAGGATGCCACTCTGGGATCCCAGATGTGAACATCATAAGTGCTGTTTGAGATTACAGGCTCTCTGACAGCCAGCTGCTGCTGAACAGGATGGGCTCACCTCTCCCAAGTCCTGCCTTCTTCCTTACTCCTCCATTGGTGCTTATCATGTTGTAACAACTCAGTATCCACCTTCTGTTAATCTTATCAAAAGAAGAGAGTGGGGAGGTCAGCAAGGCCGCTGTTTCTAACAACAGCTAACCATTATCCCTCACTTCTGCTTTTGGAAGTCCAGCCCTTCTGCCACAAGCTGCTCACAGGTACATCATTCTCCTGCATAGCAGAGACCAGAAGCCACAAGAAACCCAGAAGCACAAGCAGCAAGCCCAAAGATCAAGGAGAGGTCCACCACCAAATCATCACCTACCTCTTCTAACCACCAGGAAGCAGAACAAACAGCATAAATTTCTTAGACACAAATCCTCAGCCCTCCTCAGCTGCTCCATCTCAATTAGTTCTTGTTAGCATCAAAATCAAGAGCCTACTAGGCCAATCTTCTCCTACTAGTAAATATTTCTGTGTCACAGGGAATCTCTCTTTTCCTCTCTCCTAGCATGGGAAAACTTGCTTTATATATGCTTTAAGTTACCACACTGAGAGCCACTAATGCCTCAAACAGTGAGATTCCCACCTTAATCCCTGTAGCATTCCAAGTCCCAGGCATGGACCAGAACGCCACTGCAACACAGGGCATCTGTTTCTGCCCTTGAAGAGCAGCAGGATCTTCCCTGGGTTTTCTCCACAGCTCTCCTACTCTGGCAATCAGACAGGAGTTACAGGCCCTGCAGGTAACTCTCAGGGTCGGTCACATCAGTTTAAGGCTGCTTGGGGTTATTTAACTAAAAGCACTGAACCACTCAAAACTGCACAAAACTCTACGCAGCAGCAGAGGTACCCAGTCTGGAAGAAGATCAGGAAAGTAACACTGTACTCCCAGAAATTTTACTTATTAAAACTTAACCCACCTTATTTATGACATTTACATGATTTATGGCAGAAAATCTCTGTAAGTTTCCAGTGTGCATTCAACAGACCTTTGTAGGGCAACATATGCAGCTTGTTGCTGCAGTCGTCACTTTTACTGTTATTAAAACACACTAATTTGTGCATTCCATTTATCCCACAGCCACACACTGGAAACTGCAAACACCCACCCTCACGAGATCTCAGCAGCATGTTTTTAATACTGTGTTTTTAAATAAAAAAAGAGCATCGAGGCAATAAGCTTCTCCAATCAAGGAAGGTAACTCCTTTCTGTGCAGCATAACTGCATTTTTTTCAGGAAATAAGTTCAAGAAACTCTTTGAAGATCATGAGCACATACAGTTAGTTGATAAAACTTAGACTGAGGTTACTGAAAACACACACACAACTTGCAGCATGTGGACAATCTCGACTCACCAGTCACCATGTTGCATGTATTTCTGCTGCTCTTGTCCTGAGCTCTTAGACTTGTAACGTTCTGGAGAAGACAGAACAAAGAAGCCCTTTCCATCCCCAGTTCCTCTTTCTTTATTAAACCCATTTTATTTTTAATATTTATTCCATTATGAAAAAAAAATAATCAGGAAACAAAGATACGATCATCCACGCAGCTAGCAGCTCCTACTAAGGAATTGCAGGATGCCCAATTCCTAACCATCGTATCCCTCAGCCTGGTGAGCGTTACTGGGAACGAGTGTGTGAGCACATCTGTCACAGGGCGCCGTGCGGCGACAGCCGCAGCACGGCCGTGACACCGGAGTTACTGGCAGACAGAACTTAGAACAAGGCAGCAGCAGTGTACCATATCCAGAGCCCCCACTGCTCCCCCCGCAGGTGTTGCCGGCGCTGCCCCGACACTCGGGACAGACGGGAACGCCACAGGCCGCTCCAACACGCAGCCCGGACGAGCGAAGCTCTGCGTTCAGCCCATGAACCATCGGCCGCGGTTCCACCATTGCAATGCCCGGGCGGGCGACGCGCAGCTCGCGGGGCTTTCCCCGCCCGCGGGGACCCGGCGCTGCCCGGGCCACTCCCGCCGCCTTTGTTTCCCGGCGGGGCGGCCGGGCCGGGCCCGCTGGCGGCGCTGCGACACCGCCCCCCCAGCCCCGCCGGCTGGAGCCGTGTCGGGGGCTCGGCGGGGCCGGGGCCGCCAAGGGCCGCGCACAGGCCGCGCCCGCCGGTGCCGCGCCACCCGGGGAGAGGAGGGGGGCGGCGGGGACGAGCCCGGTGCGGGCTGGGGGGACACGGGGACAGAGGCAGGGGCCGCGCCCCGCGCGCGCCCGGCCGGACCGCGCGCGCCCCCGTGGGCCGGGGAAGCGCGCGCGCGGCAGGCGGGGCCGCCCCCTCCCCCTCCCCGCCGGGCCCGCGCCGCCCCCGGAACCGCCGCCGCCTCCCCCCCGCGCCCGACGGGAGGTCCCGCTCGGCACCGCCACCACTGCGCGCCCCCCCCGCCCGCCGGCCCAGCTGCACCGCGGCGCGACCCGGCCCCACCTCACCCCGGCCCCGCCGCCGCCGCTGCCTCGGCCCTGAGCCTTTTCCCCTCACAGCTCCCTGGGCGCCATCTTACATTCAACCCCCCGCAGCCAATCACCGCGCAGCCCCAGCCTCGCGAGAGCGCGGCCCCCAAGCCCCGCGAGAGCTCGGGGCCCGGGCCCGCCCCGCACCTTAAAGGGGCCCGGCCGCGGGGGGGGGCCGCGGTGGGCGTAGCCGCAGGGGGGCGCCACTGAGCGGGGGCGCGCGCAGCACACGGGACACGGTGCGGGACACATGGGGACAGGTGGGGACAGGGACAGGCCCTGTCCGGAGTGCCGGGAGGACCCACGGCGACACCGGCACCGCGCGGCCGTTGGGCGGCGCCGGCCGAGGGTCCCCACGAGGGTCCCCACGCGGCCGCTCCAGTGCTGCCGTGCCGTGCGGTGGCGGCCCGGCCGCGACCCCCGCGCCCCCCCCGGGGCGAGAACCCCGCGCCGCCCCGTGCGGGGCGAGGCCGCTGTGTGGTGGCTCTCCGGGGACCGCGCCGAGGATCGCGCGGCCGGTCCCGGCCCTGCCCCTGCCCCCGGCGGTACCGCGGGGCGGAGGGTCCCCGCAGGGACAGAAGGTGCCCCGCGCCGTGGGCTGCGCCGGGGCTGCTTTAACGGGCCCATGTGCTTGGCGCGGCCTCTCCGGCCCCGGCCCCGCTTAAGGTGGCCCGGGGGAGCGGGCAGGGCCTCCCCCCGCCCACGGTAGGGCCAGTGGCATGGGTACGGGGCTCAGGCCACGAGGGCACGTCAGTCCCGCGGGGGCACCCCCTTGACCCCCAGCCTGGGGCCGGGCAGGGGTCACCGCGCTCGACTCCACCTTAAGGGGGGAGGGCGCTCGGGCAGTGTTTGTACACAGTGCGCACACCCTGCTTCACCCCCTCGCACCCGGTCTGTCCTACCTGCACCACCCCCCCGACCCTTCTCCATCCCACCCCGACACCGTCGACCCCAGTCCCTCAGTGCCAGGCGAGGGAGCTGCAGCTCTCGTGGGGACACCAGTGCTGCACGGCAGATGGGAGCAGCTTCCGAGCCTCAAGAACAGGGGAGACCCTCCCCAACCCAGCACCCCAAGGCTAAGCAGGTGAACGGGAGGCAGTGACAGCGTGGGGACAGGGCTGGGATTTCTGTTTATTGAGGCAATGCTGTGGGGTGCCCCGGGGGGCTGCATCAAGGCACGGTGGCACTGGGGGTGTGCAAGGACCCCCGGGGAAGCAACACCACGGTGGTGTGGCAGCAGCAGTTCCCTCAGGCCTTGCCGGGGTCCTCCTTCAGCGTCACCGTCCGGTTGAAGACCATCTGGGGAGAAAGAGAGGGTCTGCTCAGAGCCCCATGGTTCTGAGCCCCATGGCTCCAAGCCCCACTGTACCAGCCCCTGGTCTCACCTTCCCCTCCCTGCTGTCAGGATCCACAGAGAAGTAGCCCAGCCGCTCAAACTGGAACTTGTCAAAGGGTCGGGCGGAGAGGACGGAGCTGTCGACTAGGGCATTGTGCACCACACGCAGGGAGTCCTGGCAGGGGGAGACAGCTAAGCCAGCATGCCGACCCCTCTGCCCCCTCCACAGCCCTGCTTTCCCTGATCCCTCTTCCACCCAGGGACTCAGCAAACCCTTGCCCCAAGAGGGGTAGGGTGTACACAGAAGTGGGTGCCTCAGACATGGGCACAGGAGGTCCCAGCTCACCCTGGGCCCATAGCCCTAGCTGCTGCCGCTACTCACAGGGTTGAGGTCACTCAGAAAGCCACCGGGCACCTCCGATGGGTCCTCGGGATTTTTGTGCAAAAACCTGCCACGAGACAAAGTCTCATCCCAAACATGCCAGACGAGGGGATGTGGTGCCGCTCACGGGACCCCACTGATGCCAAAAATGTTGCCCCCCACAAAGGGCCGGGCAGATCCCAGCAGGGCCTGCTGGTGCACAGCCGTGCTGTCACTCCAGCAGCACTGCTCTTGTCCCTGCCCCTGCGGGCAGTCAGGCACTCACAGCCGCTCGTAGAGCCGCACTTCACACGCCAGTGGCTCCGACACCCAGTGGATGAAGGCTTTGGGCTTTTCCGCCACATCCGACTTGGTGCAGGTCACCTCCAGCTCAATCACGCGCCCACTGATGTCCTGGGGGAGAGGAGATGAGCTCATCTGTCACGCAATGGTCAGGCAGCAGCCCCATCCCACAGGACAGGCCTGGGGCCAAACCCCCAGGCTCCCAGCTCGGGGCTACCTTGCTGCCCACTGTATGAGGCACAGGGCGGACAGGGAGCTGCCACACAGGCAGCCCTCCCCCTCGCTGTGCCCACAGTGCCTGGCATGAGATGACTGTCGCTGCCCTTCCCTGCTGGAGCATGGCCACATCCTGACATGCCACAGCCCAACCTCATGTCACCAGTGCCCCAAGCCACGCACCTTGATGACGTTCTGGACGGCAATGACATAGCCAGCGTGGCGCAGCCCCACCGGCTGCCCGGGAGCCAGGCGCTTGTAGCCCTTGTCTGCCTCCTGCAAGAGAGTTCATGGCTGCAGGAGGGGTCTCAGCATGGGCAGCAGGTGCCCCCTCCAGCATGTCTCTCTATTCCCACTCCTGCTGTCCCAGAGATCAGTGATCCCAGAGCTGCTTGAACTCCCATGTTGCTGTGGGACACTCCCCAGGGCACAGGCCGGAGTGGGCACCAATGGTTGGACACATCCTGGCCAGGTTGAGGGCAGCATTTCCCCAGTGCCCATCAGAGCTGCTGGCACATTTGGAAGTCACAGTCACATACTTGACACCTGCCTGTGACCTGTGTGTGCAGCACCGGCACCAATTCCAGTGCTGCCAGGCTCCTGCTCCATGAGCAAGGCAGTGGGCCTGGCTCACCTCCCTGAAGTCTGTCTCCTCAATGTAGACGGTGGGATGCAAGGGCACTTTGTGAAAACCCCGGCTCTCATCGGCTGGAAAGTTGGGCACAAGGACCTCAAGTGCCTGGGGAGAAAGAGAGGGTGAATGATGATCTTGGGGAACACCACTCCCACTCCAGCCCACGGCAGTCTCACCTTTGGGGCAGGGAAGTTGGTGATGGTGACCTTGAGGGGCTCCAGGACGGCCATGGCACGGGGGGCCTGCTCGTTCAGCACCTCCCGTGCACACGCCTCCAGCAGGTGCGGCTCCATCGTTGCCTGGGCCACTGTCACACCAACCTGAGGGACCGCTTGTCGTCACAAAGCTGGCCAGGGAACACATCCACCTGCCCTGTCCCACCCCATCCCAGGCACCTACCCGTGCACAGAAGTTGTTGATGGCCTCAGGGGGGAAGCCTCGCCGGCGCAGGGCTGTCAGAGTGAAGAGCCGCGGGTCATCCCAGTCCCTGGGAAAACACAGGTGTGACAACCAGGCATGTCCTGGGCGAGTCCCATCCTGGCTGCTGACCCTGCTCATACCTCACAGCACCCGTCTCCACCAGCCGGATGATCTTCCTCTTGGAGACGACGGTGTAGAGCAGGTTCAGGCGCCCGTACTCCCACTGCACGGGGCAGTAGACATCCAGTGCGTTGCAGAGCCAGAAGTAAGAGGAGCGCCTGCAAGGGAGGTGCAGGCACAGCCCGGCTCAGCCCCACGGATACTGGCATCTGTCAGGATGCAGCCAGCTGCTCCCAGATCTGGCTCGTCCCTGGGCCATGTCATGCACAGTGCTCACCTGGCCTGGAACTCTTTGGTGCAGAGGGAGTGCGTGATGTGCTCGATGGAGTCGCAGAGGCAATGTGTGTAATCGTACGTGGGGTAGATGCACCTGCAAGGCAGACTCAGTCAGCCCAGGGCAGAGCACGGTGCTGCTCCCCTCCTGACACCTCCCCACTCTCAGGAAATGCAGGCCCACCAGAGGCCCTCCCTACCACTTGTCCCCGGTGCGGTGGTGCGGAGTGAACTTGACACGGTAGGCAACAGGGTCCATCTTCCCATCTTCCATCACCAGCTTCATCCGCAGTGTGGCCTCCCCCTCCCCAAACTTGCCCTTTCGCATGTCCTGTGGAGAGGGGGAAGTTGCCAGCTGAGCCACAGATCCAGACCCACAGGCACACAGCACCTTCCCCAGTCAGGAGTACCTCAAAGAGCAGGAGCGACTCCTCCACAGGCCGGTCCCGCCATGGTGAGGGTGGAGGGTTGTGGCCCTTGATCTCCTCAACCTTCTGATGGCAGACGTATGCCTGACCCCTACGGGGGGGAAACACTGTCACCAGACACGAGTAACCCATCCCCTGGGCAAGGGGGAGCCCCAGCTGTGGCACAGGACACCCACACCATGCTGGCACATCCCTACCACCCCACACGCTCACCTGCGGATGAGCTCCAGGGCCCACGTGTAGAGCTGGTCAAAGTAATCCGATGCGTGGGTCACCTTATAGGGCTGGTAGCCTATGGGGATGGGGGAAATGGAGCAGGTTGGAAGGCCCAGCAGCAGGACCTGCATGCAGGGATGTCCCTGGCACCTAGAATGATGCTGCCCTCCCCAGCCTGAGCCATACCCAGCCATTCCACCATCTCCCGGATGGCCGTGAAGTACTTCTCCTCCTCCTTTTCCGGGTTGGTGTCATCGTAGCGCAGGAAGCACACGCCACCATTGGCCTGGAGATGAGGGGATGGTGAGCAGCTGCTCCCCAGGGGACCACAAAGCCAGGCCAGCAGCCAGTGAGGTAAGGCAGTGGCCAGGAGGGCTCAGTGCTTTTTACCTTGGCATAGCCAAAGTTGAAATTGATGGCCTTGGCGTGGCCAATGTGCAGGATGCCATTGGGCTCAGGAGGGAACCGTGTCCGTACCTGCAGGGGGAAAGGGGACACCTCTGTTCCTTCAGCAGGAGACTTCCCCTTCCTGACAGCAGTGGCACTGACACGAGCCCCTGGCAATCCCATGGAGCCCCCCACGCCATGTGGGTGCTGTCCCTGGCCGTGCCACCTGTGAGCTGTGTGTTCCCCCAGCCACCCTGGCAGTGTCAACCACTGCTGGGCTGGGGGACGTGGCCTCACCTGCCCACCCGTGATTGCCAGGTGCTGCTTCAGCAGGGTCATGGTGTTGGGTGTCACCACGTAGCCCTCAGTCTTGTAGTTCTCTCCTGCAGGCAGAGACTGCTCAGGGCTGCAGCACTGCTCAAACTGAGCCCAGCCAGCAGTCAGGGAAAAGGACACAGGACTAAGCCAGTGCCTCGCAGCACAGAGAGCTGGGACCAAGCACAGAGCTGGGGGAGTGGCCCCACACACCGCAGTGGCTCCTCACACTCACCTGGCTTGTGGAACTTGAGGGCTTCTCCCCGCAGCTGCTCCAAAAGTGACTTTGTCTCTGTGCCCACATCACCTGCAGGGAGACGGGGCTGAGCAGGGGCCTGACCGCAGCTGCCAGGGCCCAGCTCAGACACAGGCCCCAGCAAGAACTAAAGAGCTGAGCAAGCTGCCCACAGGAGGACAGTCTCTTACCATTCTCCACCACAGCTACCTTCTGCTTCTCCACTGGGGCCGGCCGGGCCTTTGCAGCCTGCAGGGACCAGCACAGCATCCTGAGTGCCCAGCCCTAGCATGCACCTTCCTCTCCTGGCCCAGTCTGCTGTCCCCAGTGCTCCCTCAGCCCCATGCCCATGGTGGCAGCTGAGCCTAAAGCAGCTATATGGGATCCTGCCTGGACATTTAGCAGGAAAATATCATGCAAGTACCCAGCCTCCTCTTCTCCTCACCTTTGGCTTCTTTTCCAGGTCAGCTTCCGTCTTTGGTCCTAGCAAATGCAGCACCTGGAGAAGTGAGACACCGTTGGGAGTCAAAAAGGCTCCCTGTGCCCCAGGGTCTGGAGATGTCCTGTCCAGCTGCCACCCTCCTCACCCTGCCTGCACCTACCCAGGGCAGGCTGTCCCCAGCGCTGGGTCCTCCAGGGAACAGGCTGGTGGGTCCCACACCAGTCACAGCACCCCCAGCACCCCAAGCAGCACCTGACCTGTTGCCATTGCACCCACCTGCAGGTCCACCTCATTCTTGATGGTCTTCCCGTCTGCCCACCGCAGCCGGTTCCGAGCCTCCCCTGTGGACAGGACATCCCGTGGGCAAGGGGCATGGCCCAGCCTGGGGGAGCTTCAGCCAGAGCCGCTGATGCAGAACGGCACAGCCGGCGGCCAGAGGCAGCCTTTGCCCCTGAGCTGTCCCAGCCACAGGGCACCATGGCCCTGCTCGAGCGGGGGATGTGGCAGGATATCTCCCTGTGGGGCTGTGGTACAGCAATGCACCAACTGGGGCAGCCCGTGGCAAAGGGCTGTCTCCCAGGATCCAGGGGAGCAGGCAGTGGCACTGGCAGGCAGGCATGGGGATGTGGCAGCCACAAGCACCAGGCAGGTGCTGCCCTGGTGTCCCCACTCACCCATCAACAGCCCCATGTTGAAGTGGTAGCGCTCAGCCAGCAGCTCCGCTCGGTGCTCGCTGATCACGGCCTCCACCTGGGAGCAGGATGGGGACACCAGGATAAAAGATCCAGGCGGGAGCACAGCATCAGGAGCCAGTCCAGTGTCCCCTGCGCTGTCCTCGCAGGGTCACAGCCCCACTCACCGCCTCCTCGATCTGCTCGGGGGTGATGCAGACCCCCACACCACAGGCTTGCTCGAAGTCCGCTGCATCCAGGGGCTCCAGGGGGTGGCTCCTCACGTACTCCAGAGCAGCTGGGGACAGAGCAGGGTTCAGAGCAGAGCCCTCCCCGCCGGGGCCGGGCGGGGGCTGGGGCCGGGCGGTACCGTTGAGCTGCAGGTCCGTGAGGATCTCCCTGCGGGCGATGTAGCCCACGAGGAAGCCGAGGTGCTTCGGGTCCTTGAGGCGGGCAGCCGCGTTGTACAGCAGCGTTCCCGTGGCTTTGTCCAGCGCCGGCCCCAGCGCGCTCCGAGCCTGCCGCCACCCAGGGGAGAGTGAGGGATGAGCCCCGGAAAACCGGCGGCACCGGGGCGCGGCCCCTCGGCGGGGCTGGGAGGAGGCGGGGCCGGGGGGTCCCAGGAATGACAGTGGGACCAGGGTACCGGCGTGACACCGGGGATCGGGGTGCCGGGTCTCGGAGGTGACACCGGGTAACAGGGGTACCAGGTACCGAGGTGCTGAGGTAGCGGGTTCTCGGGGTGTCAGGGTCCCGGTATAGCACCGGGGTACCGGGAACCGGGGTGTTGGGCCCGCGGCGGGCGCACCTGCAGCACGGCCCGGCGCAGCAGCGCGCTGAGAGCCCCGTTGCGCAGCGTCTCCCGCGCCTTGGCCTCGCTGAGGCCGATGCCGGTGAACAGCCCCAGCGCCTCCTCCGCCTCCTCCGCCGCCATAGCCCCCGTGGCCGCCGTCGCCGCCGCCATGCTGCCGCCTCCGCCGGTGCCTGCTCGGGAAGCGGGGCGGCGCCCAGCCAATCGGCAGCGAGGGAGGTCGGTCCCGACCAATGGAAGGTGGGAGTCAGCCCCGGCCGGGCCAATGGGCGCGCGGGAGGCGGGCTCAGCGCGCAGGGAGTTGCATCATTTAAAGAGACCGGCGGCGGAGGCGGCCACGTGGGGGGCGGGGCGGGGGCGGGGCTGGGGGCGGGGCGTGTACCCGCCCGCCCGGCCGGTTCTGCACCGCCGGTGTCCCCCGGTGTCCCCGACGGACATGCCCAGGGGCCCGGGGCGTGGCTGGGATCGCGGTGGCTGCCCCAGCCCGGTGTGTGCGGGGCCAAGCCGGCCCGGTGTCCCCGGATCCCTCGGACCGTGCGTGGTCCCTTGTCCCCGCCAGCCCAGTGTTCCTCGGCTTCCTATTCCTGTGGCCCCCCAGCTGCCCCGGTACACCCCTCAGCCCGGCGTCCCCACACTCCCCCAGACCGATGTACCCTTGGCAGCCCCAGCCCACTGTCCTCCTGCTCCCCCAGTCTCATATCTTCTCCAGCCTGGTGTCCCCAGCTCTTCCCTGTGCCCCACCAGCTCCCCCAGCCTGGTATCGCCTGGCAATTCCAGCCCCGTGCCCCCCCCAGCCCGATGTCCTCCCTAGCCCAGTGTCCCCCCGAAACCCGTGTGCCCCTCCAGCCCTGTGCAACGCCCAGCCCAGTGTCCCCCTCTACCCTGGCCCCAGCAGCAGCAGCAGAGACCCGACCGGTTGAGGAAGGGAGTTTATTGGAAACACCGGCTGGGAGGAGGCACCGGCAGGTCCTGCCAGCCGGAACCACTGGGCAGAAGAAGGTCCCATACTACGGAGGGGACAGAGCCATTGGCCGGCCCCGGCACAGAGCTACAGCTCCGTCCTGGTGCCAGGCAATGCGTCTGTCCCCTCAGTAGCTGCCTGCTTCCTGCCCGAGACTGGCAGTGGCTTCAAGCTGTAGCGGGCACTGACGTTGGTCCCTGATATGCTCCTATACTCGCCCATCTCCGTCCGAACGGCCTCGTTCTGGGTGATGGTGAGCAGGACCGGGACAGAGAGTGTCACCTCCTTCCTCAGGACCTGGATGCTGAGCGCTGTGCGCGGGGGGATCTTGGCCGGCAGCTGCACCTCCACGCGCTGCCGGCGGGTGCTGGACTCGCTGCGCCCTTTCTGCACCGTGAAGATATTGGAGGCTTCCACAGTCAGCGTGAAGGAGAGCCCGGCTTTGAGGCTGGTGGCATTGCTGAAGTGGAAGCTCTGCCAGAGCGTGGTGCCATACTCCCGGCTGCTGCTGGCTGCCAGCGCCTGCTCTGACTCTGTCTCATTCACCCCCTCAATCTCATCCACCAGCACCTCCCGCTCCTCCTCCACTCGCTTCTTCTCCCAAAGAAGACGTGCGGAAACCAGAGGTCTCCCGGGCCGCAGCGGGCGCAGGTGGGACAGCCGAGCCTGGAAGTTCAGCTCCAGTTTGTAGTCGGCGAGATGCTCCCCGGGCCATGCCAGGCAGTGCCAGCCGCCCCGGCCGGGGTTCTGGTAGAGCAGCCAGACACCTCGCTGCACCACGTGGGAGGCTACCCGGTCGTTGAAGTACCCATATGCCAAGTTGGTCTCTTCTGTCACCACCTTGAAGGCGCCTTGGAAGTTGGGGTGCTCGTAGAGGGTGATCTGTGGCTCGCCCAGGTCGTGGTGAACAAGGCGCAGTGCCGAGAAGCTGTTGGGCCTCTCCACGGAGGGGTACTCGCCCTCCTCAAAGGCGTGCGGCTCCCCCTCGTACTTGGCCTCTGTGTAGGCAATCCAGGGTTGCCCCACTACTTTCAGGGAGGCGATGCAGTTCCCAAAATCCAGCTCATGCAGGTCAGGCACGTCGCAGGTGAACTCCCGGCTCAGCCCCTCGAAGTTGGCACGCTCGTAAACCGTGATCCGGTTCATGGTGCTGCAGGCACCTGCCCTGCGAGGGCACAACGCAAGTCGAGTCCCCTCCTGTGGGGTCACATGGGTGCTACAGGGGACCCCTTGGGAAAGCCCAGCCAGCAAAAGGAACCCCTGACATCCCTTTATCCCCTGTCCTTTGCCCACCTCTGCCTGGTCCCGGTGCTCTCACCGTCTGTGCCAGCAGCACCCTGCAGCTGTGCCTTTTAGGAAGGGGTGGCGGGACCAGGGCGTGCTACAGCATGAAGCGCAGGCGATGACGGTGCTCGCCCCCACACCCCACGCCCAACCCTGTCCCCACTCCGGTGTTGGGGAACCAGCCAGGCCCGCACGCCGGTCAGTGCACTGGGATGCCAGTCAGTCCCGCCAACCAGCCCTGCCGGAAAGTCCTGCTGAGCCCTGGGCATGTGGCGCTCCAGTGCTAAGGAGTCACCGCCAATTATCAGTGATGCTTCCGCCCTGCCCGCACTAATTATGGTGTGAATTGCTGGTGGGGCAGGAACTGCCGGCTCGCCCCAGTGGGGTGAGAGGGTACTGTGGTGGGGTGAGCCAGCACCCCGAAACAAGAGCCTCTGGCACCATGGTGCTCCCAGGCACTGGACATGGACACCTGACATGGCACTGCTACTCCAGCCCTGTGCCCGAGGATGGCCGGGACAGGTGGGGACACTTTTTCCCCCTTGTCCCTTCATGGGCAGGAGAGCCGCACACCTTGGGGGTGGCTGGAGGTGGGACACTGGGTATGGCGGGATGCCGACACCCAGCCAGGGCAGAGGGATGGCTGTCAGCCGCTCCAAGCACAGCATGCCAGTGGTTTCTTTGGGGCTCCATGCGGGTATCATGGCACAGACTGGAACTGGCTTCCCTGGGATCTGCTGGTGTGAGGCACAGGGCACGTGCACCCCGCTGGCTGGCAACCCACTGGGACAGGGCTTAGGCAGCTCAAGGGATCTGGGGCAGATTGAGCCTTTGACTTCTCCTGGCTACATGCCCAGGCCCACGAGCTGCCTCATCCCCTTGTCCACACAGCCCTCCCCAGCCCAGGGCTGTTCCCATGGCACAGGGCAGGGAGCGGGGAGCCCCAAAGCACGACACGATTATCTCCCGGTGGCACACAGCTGGATCCTGACCCACCCCTGGTGACAGCCAGGACCCCCAAAGCCTCTGGACTGAAATCTGCCCCTCGGGGCTGACAAACAGGGCCAGCCCTGGCTGTATGGAATGCTCCAGTACCACATGTGAACTTGGGTTTGGTACAGCCTGCGGGCACCCACATCTTGTGATGAAGGAGGATGGTGATCCCGCTGCTCCAGCAGCCTGTCCCCCACCAAGTCACCCCAAGAGAGGAGTCAGGTGTCCTTGAACCCTGTCCCCCTCAAACCTCTGTCCCCTAAAAGCCAGTGCCACCCCACATCTCACCACCCAGCTGCCCACTGCCAGTGCCCCTCTTCCCCTGCCTGCAGTGCCAGGGCTGCCAGGGTCTCCCAGTTTATTGCCAGATGTCGGGGCGGTTGGGGTTACACCAGACAAACGCTACGGGAAGCAGTTAGTGAATGGGGGGGCTGTGAGGGCCGTGGGCAGGGGCCAGGGAAGGGCTGTCCCACTCGCTCCCGCGGCCTCCCTGCCAGCCCCCCGGGCTGGCACGCTCCCCCTGCGCCGGGGACCCCTCCTGCGCCCCGCAGCCGCCCTGGCTCCGCAGCCCCCGGCTCCCCCCACCTCGCTGTGTTCTCCCCCCTGCAGCGAGGCTGGCGGCCGGGGCGGCGCGGGGGGCACGGGGCAGCGTGGGTGGGAGGCAGTGCTGGCATTATTGCTATGGCGGGCGGGAGCAGCGCGACCCTCCCCATGCTCAGATCACAGTCTCGAAGAGCGTCGCCTTCTCCTTGGGGGGCTCTGGGGCCAGCAGCTTGGCTTCTGCCTCGGGCGTCAGGTACTCCAGGTGGTGTTGGCCCCAGATTGGAGTGGTCAGGAGCTGCCAGCGCTGCGGGGACGCTGTGTCAGCACCCGAGGTGGCAGCACTGGGACTGCCAGGACCCAGCTCGGTGAATCCCCCACAGTGCACAGGGAGGGGACTGAGATAGGGGAAGGGGTAGGTATTGGATGGGGATGGAGGTCAGACTGGGTCAGGGAGGGGATTGAAATGGGATTGAGAAAGGGACAGAGATTGCACAGGGACATGAGGCAGTGACGGGATTAAGAAGTGATGTCAGCAAGGATGGGGTTTGGGTGAGGTTGGGAGTGAGACAGTGATGGGGATAGGAATCTGATGGGAGTGAGAGCAATGAGGATAGGAACAGAACTTGGATGGGAGTGAGCCTAGGATGGGAAAGGGATTAAATGGGATTGAGAGAGGGACAGGGATTGCATGGGGACAGGATTGAGACAGTGATGGGGAAGTAAACAGAATCTGGGTGGGAGTAAAGAGTGATAGGGACACTCAGGGGGGATTCGCACAGGGATGGGACTAAGATGGTGATGTAAGCATGGATGGGATTCAGGTGAGGTTGGGAGTGAAACAGTGATGGGGACAGGGATGGAATTTTGATGGGAATGAGGCAGTGAT
Source organism: Empidonax traillii (assembly GCF_003031625.1). Taxonomy (NCBI): domain Eukaryota; kingdom Metazoa; phylum Chordata; class Aves; order Passeriformes; family Tyrannidae; genus Empidonax; species Empidonax traillii. The sequence goes on along the minus strand of NW_020955297.1, from coordinate 624,280 downwards.
GGGGACAGGCACAGGATCTGGATGGGAATGAGACAGCGATGAGGACAGCGAAGGCATCTAGCTGTGGATGGGACTGAGATAGAAATGTGGACAGTGCTGGGATTTGAACAGGGCTGGGACTGAGATGGGGACAGGACTGAGAAGGGGACAGGGCTGGCCGGGGTGGGGAGAGAGGCAGGAGGGTCCCCACTCTGCCGCCCTCACCTCGCGCAAGGAGCCTTTGCAGCGCAGGAGCTTGTAGATGACGGTGCAGGGGATGCAGAGCATGGAGGAGAGTGCCAGGACCCAGCCGATGGCTTCCCCCCACCACGGGTACACGTACGTCTTGTTGTAGGTCAGTGGCTTGTAGTTCACCACGTGGAACAGAAAGACGCCCTGGGTGGGGAGTGGGGGGTGAGCTCCCTTGGGGCAGGGGGCTGGCGGTCCCTGCCCCCCACGCGTGTCAGCCTGCGGCCCCCGGCGTGCGGTCGCGCCCCACGGTCTCGACACGCGTGTGCCCAGAGCAGCCGCCGGGGGGCGCTCCGTGCCCGCGGCACAGCCCGGGGCAGCGGAACACCCGTGTCCCCACGCGTGTCCCCACGCACGTCCCCACACACGGTGCCCTCCTTGCTCACCACGCAGACCAGGGGCGTCACCACAGCCCAGCACCACTTCATGACGGGCAGGGGCCGGTAGCCGATCATACGGGCCACGTCGTCCATGAAGCGGTCGGCGCCTGCAGGGAGGAGGGCGTCAGCTGGGCTCTGCGGGGCACCCGTGTCCCCTCGTGTCCCCTCCCCACTGTGTACCCTTGGCCTCACCATAGACCCAGGCAATGACCACGCACTCCCAGAAAGCCTGCCACAGCAGTGTGATCCCGCTGGCTGAGTAGTTGTCAAAGAGCTGGAACACGTACATGCCGCCCTGCCGGGAAGGCGCCCATGTCACCGGTACTGTGCCAGCTGCCTGCACATCTCCCCACTGGTGGTGGCACAGCCTTGCCAGCACCGGTGCCCCACCCTGCCTGGACATCCTGCGCTGCCACGGGCACCCTGCTCCCACAGCACCCCCACACTGTGGGTAGCTCCACTGCTGGGGGGGCAGCAGCCCCAGGGAGCTCCCACCTGACACTGGGACCCCATGAGAGGTGATGCTCTGGGAGCAGGTGCAGGTGCCCAGTGTGGGGCCAGCTGGGCGGTATCCCCGCCATGTCCCCCACCTGTGTGACCATGGAGAGATCAATGAGGCAGCAGACGATGCAGCAGAGTGCAGCGGTGAGCTCACGGCGCAGCGAGCCAGCCCCTGGCTGGGGGAACAGGTCCAGGATGCCCGTGATGAAACCCTCCACGCCGACAAACTGTGGCAGAAAGCAGGGCTCAGTGGGGGTGTGCCACCCATCCTCTCCCTGTCCCCGTCTCCCTGCCCACCACAGCACCTGGCTATCCAGCCCCAGCACAAGGAGCATGATGAAGAAGAGCGTGGCCCACAGCGGGGACAAGGGCATCAGCGTCACAGCTTTGGGGTAGGCGATGAAAGCCAGCCCGGGACCTGCAGGAGAGCGGGGTCAGGGGTGCCACTCCAGGGGTGACGCAGGGGACACAGTGCCAGTCGGCATCTGCCGCCCGGCACTCACCGGACTCGGCCACCTTGGAGATGTCCACGCCTTGCTCAGAGGCCATGAAGCCAAGCACGGAGAAGACGACGAAGCCGGCAAAGAAGCTGGTGAGGCTGTTGATCACGGCCAGGATGTAGGCATCCCTGTGGGCAGAGCGGGTCAGGAGATGCCAGGGGGCTCCAGGGCTCACACCAGGGGGGCAGTGGGACACACAGCAGGGGACTGCGTGCAGCTGGCACAGCCCTACCTGTAGCAGTTGTTGTGGAAGCGGTTGTAGCTGCCCAGCGCGGTCAGGGCGCCCAGCCCAATGGCGTAGGAGAAGAAGACTTGGGTGCCGGCATCAATCCAGACCTGGGGCATGAGGGAGGGTGTAGGGGGATGATGAGGGTGCCAGGGGAGTCCAGCACTCAACCTCCTCCTGTCCTCCCCACTGCCCTCACCTGTGCCTCAACCAGCTTGGTCCAGTCGGGTTTCAGATAGTAGACAATGCCACCCAGCGCGCCAGGCAGTGTTACCCCATGGACCAGCAGCAGGATGAGGACCACATATGGGAAGAGTGCCGTGAAGTAGACAATCTGCAGAGCAGTGGGTGCCCGTGAGACCCTCGGGGCCAGGGCTCTCCGCAATGTGCCACAGGTGTCCCAATGGGACTAAAGCTTGGGAATGTCCCCAGCGACTGGTGGCACCTCCTGGACAGACATGGGCCTTGCACTCCCATGGGCTGTGGCACAGGAGGGCCAGAGCCAGTAGTGCTGTGTGCTGCAGTCCCACTCCCCCATGCTAGTGGCCTTGATGAGTGTCCTGCCCCTGCCAGTGTTACCTTCCCAGTCGACTTTACACCCTTCCAGATGCAGAAGTAGACGACGATCCAAGTGGTGACCAAGCAGAGGATCATCTGCCAGTTCATCTCCCCTGGCTCGTCAATGCCCCCAGAGAGCCGCAGCACTTTGTTCCTGTAGAGCGGGGCTATCTGAGCGCTGGTGCAACACCCCTGGCCCCAGGCAACACCCTCCTGGTTCCCACACTCACTCCCAAAACTCAATGACAGGTGAGCGTTTGTTGGTCATGTCGGCGCAGCTGAAGTTGGAGGTCCAAGTGCTGGCAGTGGCATTAGTGCTGACATTGTAGCAGAGGTCCAGGTTGAAGAGCTCCGTGCACTGGTCCGTGTTCCAGGAGTGGCCACAGGTGGCCCAGGGCAGGGTGTCCGTCAGTGAGTGCACCAGATAGAAGAGCCCCCACACCAGAATCATGATGTAGTAGGAGTTGCAAAAGAAGACGATCACCATAGAGGCGACGCCTAAACCTGTAGCACGGGGAGATCGGAGCCCGCAGGCAGCTGTGGACACCTGGCACCCGGCACGGGGTGGGATGCGGGGTGCTGGCAGGGATGGGAAGGACAGAGGAAAGCTGATGGGGGACAGGACAGGGGGAGCTGGCGGCCCCGGGCAGGACAGCACGGAGCTGGCGGGAATAGGACAGGGGGAGCTGGCAAGCCCGAGAGGGACAGGATGGGGTGGGGACAGCCAGCAAAATGGCACAGGACCAGGGGAGAGCCAGCAGGATACTGCTGAGGTGGGGGCCCAACAGCCCCCGGGATCCAGCAGCATGCAGGCAGGGAGCCACAGGGGCAGGCAAGGCCGTAAGGGAAGTGCAGGGTGCCATGGGGCACAGGTGCAGGCAGCTGCCACCCTTGGCTGGGGCGCAGGGCGGCAGTGGGACGCGGGCAAGGTGCAGGGGAGCAGGCAGGGCGTAGGCAGGGTGCTGCCGGCCCCAGCAGGCTGCGGGCAGTCAGGGCACAGTCAGGGTGCAGGCAGGGTGCCGGGGGCCCCGGGCAGGGTGCAGGGGCCGCGGGCAGGGTGCAGGCAGGGCACAGGCAGGGCACAGGCAGGGTGCGGGCAGGTGTGGCATTACCCGTGAAGAGGGGGGCGATGTTCCAGGCAGCGATGCCCCCCTGCTTCATGAACTGCCCCAGAGCCACCTCCAAGAAGAAGATGGGAATGCCGCCCACGAAGACGATGAGCAGGTAGGGGATGAGGAAGACACCTGGGGCCGGGGGGCAGGGGGCCGGCTCAGCCGCCGCCGCCCCCCCGGTCCCCCCTTTCACTCCCCCCCTTCCCCGCGCCGCCCGCCCGGGCGCAGCGAATGGCGAAGGCGCCTCCGCGCCCTCCCCTCGCCGCGATGTAGGTCAGCACGGGCAGGTGGCAGGGGGCTCCCACAGCCCCCAGCCCCGTGAGTGACACTGAACACCCGCGGGGTGGCCCACGAGCCCCTCGGAGGTGCAGGGCGAGCCGGCCCAGCGTGGGGTGACCCCCACGCACACACTCCGCCGTGGGAAGGGGGTGCCCCCCGCGCCCCGGGGCGCACCCCCGCGGCGTGGGGTGAGCGCGGGGCTCACCTCCGCCGTTCTTGTAGCACAGGTAGGGGAAGCGCCAGACGTTGCCCAGCCCCACGGCGAAGCCCACGCAGGACATGATGAAATCCATCTGCCGGGTCCATGTCTCCCGTTCGGGGGCGGCCTCTTTGGGGGGACCGGGGGGTCGCACCAGCGGTGCCGTCACCGTCCGCTCCTCGCCCGCCGCGGGGGGCTCGGCGCCCTCCGCCCCGCCGGGGCCCTCTGCCGAGACCGGGGGGGGTGGGGGATACCCACGCCGCCGTCACGCGCGCCCGTGGGGGTGGCGGGGGGGGGAAGCACTTCCCCCCCCCCCCGCGCCCCTCTCCGCGCGTAGGGGCGTGACGTCAGATGTCAGGCCGGCGCGTGACGTCACAATGCAGAGCGGTGACTCACCCCGCGGCGGCGGGAGGGGGCGCGCCGCGGTCGCGCGTGGCCGTGGGCCCCCCTCTCTCCCCCTCCCCAAGCTCATTCCTCCCCGGCGCTCCCCGCTTACCGGAGCCCGCGGGGGCCGCGGCGGCCGCGGCGGTGGCGGCGGCAGCGGCAGCAGCGTCGCGTCGCGGGGCGTCGGGCGGCTGCGGGGCGGCCGTGTCGGTGGGGACGGGGGGCATGTCGCGGGGGGCCGGGGAGCGGGGGCGGGTCGGGGGCGGCTCCGTGGCCGAGGGGGGCTCAGAAGCAATCCACGAAGCACTTGAAGGTGAGTCGGAAGAACCTCATTGAGGGCGGCGGGGCGCGGCGGGGCGGGCCGGGCCGGGCGGGCGGCTCAGAGCCGGGCTGCGGGGCCGGCGCCGCGCGGCCGCTCCGGGGCTCTCTGCGCCGCGGCACCGGGCGGCGGCGGAGGCAGCGACCGGCCGCACCGCCCCCCGAGCCCCATTGGTCGCGCCAACCGCCCGCGGCTTGACGGGACTTGCAGTCCCGACGCTCTGGCACCGGCACGGGGGCGAGGCGGGGGGCGCCGAGGGACGGGGCACAGCCGGGTGGACACCGGGCACTAGGGACAGCGATGGACAGAGTGGCAAGGGGGTACAGCGGGCACTAGGGACGGCGGGAAACAGCGGGGAGCGGGACGCTAGGGACAGCAGGCAATAAGGCACACCAGGGGACGCCGGGGAGGGGGGCACGAGGGACAGCACGCAACAAGACACAGTGCAGGGAAGAATAGAGGACAGAGCACTCCAGTACACACCAGGCACTGGACCAACAGGACTAACAAGTCCCGCTACACCAGCACTAGGGCACAGCAGGGGACACCAGGCACTAAGGCGGCAAGATCGCACCAGGGGAAACCAGACAACAGGGTGCAGTCAGCGGCAGGGAGGCAGCAGGCACCAGAAGACACTGTCACTCCCCTGCTGTAGAGTGCAGCCAGCGGTGGGGGGGCACCAAGAAACACTGGTCCCTGTGGGACATTAGGGGACCACGACCACCAAGTCACACGAGGGGATATAGAGCACAAGGGCACCTGGAGCAGCAGGGTGCTGGCAGTGTCAACAGCACACTGGGGAGATGGTGCCGTGGGGGAAGGGGGGGAGGAAGGGGACCTTGCCAGGGAACAGAGGGCCCAGGGGACAGCAGGCAGCAGAGGCAAGTGGAATTCAGCGAGTTTAATGAGCGCAGGACAAACCCCGACCTCCCCCCGTCCCCCCACCCCCCAGTGCCTGGCCCAGCCCACACCCCCGGGGCAGGCACCCCGTGACACCCTAGTCGACTTCTTCCATGCTGCTGTAGGAGGGGGCCGGGCGCTCGGTGGGGCTGGCGAAGCGCTCAGGGAGGCCTTCCGCAGCCAGCGGCGGGGCTCCTTCGGGGGCCAGGCCGGATCCGAATGGCACCGGGGGCAGTCCCTGCAAGCAGAAGGTGGGCATGAGAGGGAGACGACCAGGGCCACGAGAGGGAAACAACTAAGGTCAGGAGAGGGAGACTTGCGCCCTACCCACCCATCTCCCTCCCTGCTCCCGGGGGCTGGAGGGGTGCCTGGGGGAACACAGCCCCTCAGGGTACAGATCCCATGCAGCATGTGCAGCTGTGGGTTTGGAGTGCAGCAGCTCCCTCACAGCAGGGCAAGGGGGAGCAGCACGCCCAGGGCCCCTGGAGGCAGCCCCAACCTGCCCACCCAAGGAGAGCCAGGCTGCAGCACAATCCTGCCCCAGGGCTGCTGTAGCCAGCACCGGTCGGAGCAGAGCCCCACAGCTTAGCACAGGCAGCAGAGAGGGGACATGGGCAGGCTGCCAGTGCCTGCCGGGGGCCTGAGGAACAGCACAGGACCAGAGGGGATTTCTGGGGCTGAGAGTACCTTTTCAGGCCTTGCCGGGGGCCACCCACCGCTGGTGAGGGCAGGCAGGTGCAGGCAGCAGCTTGTGGGCCCCAACCCCGTGGCGCCAGCGCCAGGCAGAGCAGAGGTCAGCCCACCGGCGCCGGGCACTGACTCAGCCCCACGAGGCCAGCACCGTGGGCGAGCGGGGGAAACCGCTGAGACCCAGGGCTGCAGACAATGAGGCGACTGTTCCAGGACAGGCACCTCATGACCACGGCACAGCCCTGCCGGGGCTCCCCGGCTGGGACCTGCTTGGGCGGGGAATAAACCACGGCACATGTGGAGGAGGGGTGTGGGACAGAGGTGGGGGGAGTCCAGCTCAAGCCCTCAACCTAAAACACAGGTGAACCCCTTCCCTGCCAAGCATCCTTCCCAAGCCAGCCAAGGGCACTGCCAGGACAGCAGCAGAGATGGAAAAGAAAGTCACAGGGCTCTGAAGTCACCCTGCACACCCAAATATGCCAGAGCTGTCTGAGCCACGCTGAGCCAAGGGCAACACGTCTCAATGTCAGACACCGCTGAAGCTGCAGCCCATGCTCCAGCCCCAGGGAAGCGCCTGTTGCCGGCCCCGCTGGGCACCCCACGCCCCGCACGTGTCCCACAGGGCTACCGCCCCACAGCTGGGACCAGAGCCCAGCTTGTGCCTCATGGCACTGGCAGGCAGAGCTTTCCCTTGAGCCTGCTGCCACACAGGGTGCACCAGGCACCCAGCACAACACAAGGAACAGTCCTGGTGCCAGCTGGGCCACAGAGTGGCCTCAGGTGACCCCAGTGCAGGGTCCCTGCCTCTGTGTGAGAGTTCCAGCACACAGGACAGGGATGCTGCATCTCTTTGAAAAACCTGGTTTTATTAACGCACCAAGGTCCTACCTGTGCTCCCCAACCCCACGCCTCTCCTGCAGCATGGGCAGCCAGTCCCCTGACAAATGAGGGGCTGCATCGCACTCGCCCCAAAGAGACCAACGTCCCCAAATGCTGCCAGCCCACAGCACCAAGGACTCATGGGAGCCAACAGCCCAGAGGTAGGTGCTCACCATGGGCACCCCAGTCCAGATTGCCAGGCTCCCTCCCCAGCAGCTGTCCGGGGCTGAGCAGGGAAGCACAAAAGCCCTCAGTGACAAGCCCATTCAGCCCCAGCACAGGAGTGCAGTGCACACAACTCCTGGTGCACAGGCAGCTGGCACCAGAAGACTCAGTGGGAGGCTGGCAGGACAGACTGGGCTGGCCAAGGAGCCACAGGTTGTGCCAGCCCAGAGGGAACTCAAGACTCCTGCAGCAGCACAGTTGAGAGAAGCGGCCAGCCAGGACCCATGTCAGGGCATCCTGCCCTTGCTGCAGCCTTCTGGCAGGTCTTTGCTTCCTTCTTGGGAGCCAAGCAGAGATAGTTGATGTGCCCATGAGGCTCCCAGGTCCCAGCTGCGTTGCAGCAACAATGTCCCTTCCTGTGCAGCAGGTAGCCATGAGGTCCATCCCACACCCAGTAAAGGAGGGCAGAGGAGCTCCTGGTTCTAGGCTGCGCCTTGGCAAGGCAGCGGGCTGGCCACACAGCCCTGCCAGCTGGCACAGAAGATGCCAGAGCAGACAGGCAGGAGCCGACGGCCCCATGCTTCCCTTGGCTAGTCCTTCCCGGAGGTTTCTGTCCTGCTGCCCGATGTCTTGGTCGCGTAGCGTCCTAGGACGGCGCGTGCCCTGGCGGCCCTGCTCGCGCAACTGGCCACGCGCCTGTGCCTATCTCCAGCGGGGCTGGTAAATGAGCGGGTAGAAGACGTTCAGGAAGAGAGCCACAATTGCGGCCGTGGTGGCCAGGACAAAGTATCTGACGCAGCCTTCGTCAGGGTGCTGGGGGGTGCCCGGACTCCGCTTCTGGCCACGGGGCCTCCAGGAGTTTCTTGCAGGCCTTTGGGGTGCCTCAAGCTGCAGCTCTTGTTCTTCAGCCTCCAGTTCCTGCCAGATCAGAGAAGCCTGCGATGTGGAAACCTGCGTCAGCACTTGGAGAACACAACGGGCAACACCCCTCTCCATCCCCTGGGGCAGGCAACTGCCTGCAAGCCCAGCCCCGTGCCCAGCCAGCCCGCCTCCCCATGCAGCACCGTCGCGGTCACGCCCGCCCCCACGGCTCTTCAGGGTCTCCGGTGTGTGGGGCTCCGGTGTGTGGCTCTACAGGAGGGAACATGGGCAGCTGCCGGGCAGGGTCTTCATGGGACTGCAGGGAATGAAGCAGGCAGCTGGATCCCAGTGGAGCAGATGCACTTGTATTGGTGGGTCCAGGTGGCAAGGGAGCAGGTAGCAGCCAATCACAACCCAGCTTCTGTGATCCCAACAGGATCTTTCAGATGACAGCCAATCCAGAGCCAGCTGGGGCAGCAGGAGCAGGAGGCGCAGTCACAGCACAGCCAGTCACAGCTCTGCTTTGGTGGGTGGGAATGCTCTGACAACCAACTGTAGCCCAGCTTCCAGGACGATTATCCACAGGCAGCCAGTCACAGCTTGGCCCTTCATGCCGGTGATTGGGATCATGCAGAGCAGGCAGTCAGGGCGCAGGCCTTTGGAGGGCACCCGGTGCCTGGGAGGGTCCAGGTGGTCCAAGGTGCTCAGGGACCTGCTGAGCCCCGGCAGGATCCAATGCATCCCATTGCTGCAGGGGATCCAACGCTGCCAGGGGTCCAATGAGCCCCACTACCACGAAGGGACCCGATGAACCCCAGTGCCACAGGGCATACAGTGAGCCTCACTGCTAACTGGGCCCCTGAAGGCTCCCACCGCTGGTGTGCGAGGAGCAGCACAGCTCTCCTGTTGCTCAGGCCACCCCCAGAGAATACAGCTGCTCCAGGACATGTGCAGTCCCCCAGGACAAGAACAGCCCGGGCAGGTGGACACCAAACATGCCAGACAGCCCCCCTGGCCTCAGGGACACGTGGCTCCTGTCCCCAGGTGAGAGGGCAAGAGCCAAGATGTCTTAACCACCACCAGGCCAAGGGCTGTATGAGCCAGACAGACAGGGAAGCCAGGCCAGAAGGGCTCCTCAGGGCACACACGTGCAGTCATGCCAGAGATGAGCTGAGCGCTGTCCTCAGACCCTGTGAGGCCACAGGAGTGCCGAGCACAGAAGGACAGTCTGCAGCACAATGATGCGGGGGGACTGCCCAGGTGGGCACTGTACTGTGCCCCAGCCTGGGCCTTTCTTTCTGACATTCACACAAAGATCAGCCCAACCATTCCCCGCTCTCGACTGCATGTCGAGAGCACCCTGCCGTCTGGCTCACCTCCACTCCCTCCCTCCTCCCCTCCCTCCCAGGCCACCCAGCAACAGAGTTTGCTCTGGCAGGTTTCTCTCCAGCACCCTGTGAAGGCTGCCAGGCCTCTGGCTCAGCGCTGGCATTTGCCTTTTTTGCACCTAGCTTGGCCCCGAGCTGGGCCCCAGCACAAAGCGTCCCCCACCCTGCCTCGAAAGCAGCTGTGGAGGGCAGGTTCTCATTGCTCCCTGCCACAGCCAGCACCTAACTGCACTGCTCACAACCCTCCTTCAGTGCAGACCATGGCAAGGCTGGGCCCTTTCTGCCTCTTCCAATGCCCTCCCACCAGCACTCCCACTCTGATGACGGGAACCAGCTCTCCCGTGATCTGTCAGGACAGGGACTGTCCCAAGCTCACAGCAAGAACAAGGCAAGACAGGCTCCAACGCCTGGCTGGTGCGAGCTCTTTGGTACCAAAGGGGTGCAGGCACTACACCACAGCTGTGCCAAGGCTCTGTGGGTGCAGGCAGAGACGGGCCAGGCCCTGCACGTGGGCACCTGGGCACGTTTCAAGGCTCTGTGGCTCAAACAGTGTCAAAAGGGACACGAATGCTCACCTGGCTGGCAGCAGCTTCGGCAGACGGGGTGCGCTCAGTGCGGTGGTCTGAGGGGTGCCCTGGCAGGGGTCTCTCCACAGGAGAGTTCCTCCGGCGGTAGAAGAGGACATATGCATATCTGGTCACCACCTGGCTCTCATCCACAGTGGTGACTGTGCTGTCGTCAAAGAGCCGCCAGCCTGAGAGGAGAGAAGGGTTAATCCAACAGACAGATCACGGCTGCAGCAGCAGCGGGGTGGTGACGGTGGCAGATCCTCACCTACGTCGCTGCGCTGGCTGTTCTTGTCGTTGGGTAGGCGGGCGTACGCCGTGTAGTGCCCCCCAATCATGCCTCCGTAGTGGTTGATCACAGCATACAGGTCATACATGGGCAGTTGCTGCTCGCCCTTCCGGCCGATGCAGAACTTGCTCAGGTCCAGGCTCCTGGGGGGAGACACAGGGACAGTCAGGGGTGATCAGCGTTAGGTAGGGAGAGGACACGCTGCAGGTCAGCACAGGCAGTGCCCACTTCATCCCCCAGGCTCTCACCGGACAGGGAAGTCCACCATGTCATTGATCTTGTCCCTCCAAATAAAGCTGCGGAAGGAGAAGCGCTTGAGCTGGATGATGAGGACGTTGGGAAGCCGCCACAGCATCAGCTGCTTGGAGGCCTCGCGGTGCTGCTTGCACTTGGGGCAGTACCTGGAGGAAGAGTGTGCTCGTTACCGGCATGGGGAGGCCTCGCAGCACAGCCCAGCCCCAGGGTCCCCACAAGTGGGGCTGGCAGAGGGGATGCAGGAGAGTTCAGCCTCCTCCACCAAAAGGCAGGGCAGCACAATCCTGCAGAGTGCTGGCACTGCTCCCTGCTGGCTTATGGCCGCCCTCCCCAGTGCACAGGGAAGGTCAGCCCAGCGTTCCCGGCTGCCAGAAGAAACAGCATGCAGGCCCGAGCAGCTCCTGGGAAACCCCCACTGCTCCCTGGGCCTGTGGGCTGGAACCCACCCTGCTGCCTTCCTCACCATGCTTCCTCTGGGGCCAGGACTTCGGGCTTAGTGAAGAGATTGAGGCACTGCTCCAGGGTGAAGTGACCAGCCCGGGCTGCTTCACTGGCTGAGCCTGGGTCCTCCACACACTCCAACTCCTTGGATTCCACCAACACAAACTCCTTCAGGCGCTCATTGTTCTTCCACACCAGGGCGAGGGAGCAGTTGTCTGTCAGCTCCAGGGGTGTGTCACCTGAGAAGGGGCACAGATCTCACACACCTGGCCCTACCAGGCTGGACTAGGCCACCTTTCTGGGGCTTGGAGCAGTCTTGTCCATTCCAGCTCAATACACAGAGATCACACAGTGCTGCCAGAAAGGGTGGTGTTTCCCAGCCAGGTTCACCATGCCAGGGCAGCAGATCCCCTTGGCCAGCAGGCCACAAAGCTGGCACAGCCCCTCTCATCAGCAGCACCCACACAACCAGCACTGGGTGTGGGCATCCCACTCAGACAAGAGGTGACCTGGAGATCACAGACCCCCTGCGGATACAGGAGATTGGAAGGAATTGACCTATTTGCTGAGGAAAGCAGGAACGTCATGCCCAAAAAGAGCTTCCAGGCAGAGGCTGTGTGCAGCAGAGCCCTTCCCTCCCCCGTGTCAGATGCAGCTTTCACTGTCCGGTCTGGGCCACCATCACACCTGGGTTCACCTTGTGCCAGGCAAGCTGTGGCACTGTGGCCAGGCACACCCATATAAGGTGTGAAGGGATGAAGGCGGCGCTTTCCAGGGCTCACCTTTATCTTCCAGCTTGTACTCTCGGTTGGCAGCGTCGATCTTATTGATGTAGAACTGTGTGGCGCGGGCACTCAGCGAGTCTGGAGTGTGTTGGTACCCAGGGATGGCAGCTGTGAACAGGCAGGGACAGATCTGTGGTGGCACTGCCTGTCTGCCCTGCGTAGGGGCCAAGAATTTGCAGTGCCCCCACCCCCACCTCACATGCTACGGCCTTGAAGGGACACAACCACGTGCCCCGTGTCCTTGACTATTTTTAGCAGGCGCCTGCCCCTGGCAAGCTGTGCTCCTCTGCCTGCCTTGCCCCTTCACTGCACATTGCTGCCATCCTGAGATGAGTGTCTGGAAACGTGACAGCCAGGCAGCCGAGCGCGAGAGGCTGGTCCCATGCAGCTGAGTCAGAGCGAGGGAAGTGCTTTGCTCACAGCCCCGAGGGGCTCACAGCCCGCACCAGCTCTGCCCTGCTCCCACGGGACTTGAGATTTCTGCCAGCCCCTGCCTTCCCACCCCTCCCACAGCAACACAGTGCTCCAGCCTCTCTCCTCATCAGGTCTCTGCTCTAGTCCCTGCACCTTGCCAGGGCAAGGCAGAGCGTGGGCAGGCAGGCATTTCAGGTGAGGCAACACTGTCAAAATACAGCTCCCATGGTCTCATTTGCATCCCCAGGAGTCTCCAGAGCAAGCTCTCAAGAGGAGAACGAATGCTGTGGCGGGAGGTCACCCCAAGGAGGGAGAATTGCCTGGGCTCCTGGCACAGACACAGTTAGCACTGCAGCACCTCTTACCTTCTGGCTTGATGGCTCTCTCATAGGACGGCTCTTTCTCACAACAGCTGTCACCCTGTGACTCCATGTGCTCAGAGAAGCCTGAATCCAAGCTCATCAGGGAACTCCTGGCTGTCAGGACCTTGCTTCGGACAGTGCCGGTGTCCCCCATCTCCGGGTGCAGCTCAGGCACAGCTGGTGAGAGTGGGGGCTCCTGCAGGAGGCTGGAAGCCCTGTCCCCCTCCCCCAGGTCGGGGGCAGAGGTGGCTGCTGCACAGCTGCTCTTGGCCAGGGGCTCCAGCTTGTCTGAGTGCAGAGGCTGCAGCCCCTGCTCCGGTGACATCCGTCCCAGCTGGAACGGAGGCTGGAACACGCTGACTGAGTACCTGGGCAAGGAGGTGGGAGTTAGAGCTGGCCAGGCACAGGGCTGAGCTCAGTTCCAGGGCAGAAGCACCTTTCTACCCTGGACTCTCACCTTGCATAGCCCTCCAGCAGCTGGGCCAGGCGGGCGTAGGTGAGGCGGGACTCCGGCACGCTGATGAGGAAGGGGAAACCGATGTTTTCAGGTCGGCACGAAGCCTTGTGGTCTGGCCAGTGTGTTTTCTGACATGCCCTGTAACACATATGGCCCCTGCTGAACCCAGCAGCTGTGACCAGCACAGGCAGGAGCAGGGCAGGGCCAAAAGGAGTGCCCTAGGGACAAGGGGAGCACCGCAAGCCCACCTGGCTCCCTCCTGAAGGCCAGACCCATCCCACTTTCTCCCATTAGCCTGAGCTCTCCCATCCAGCCTTTCAGAGCAGGAGACCCTCCCCTGCCCTGCCAGGCACCAAGCCAACTTACACATTGCAGTAACCGACTCGATAGCACCTCGTGCAGCGCCTGAGTTTCTCATCCTCCGGCAGCTGCTTCTTCTGGCAGGCTGCGCACTTGGCGACGGGGCCGCTGGGCACCTGTGGACGCTGCAGGAGAGAGGACCCATCGGACAGGGAAGGGCATCAGGGCAGGACAAGGTAGCTCAGTAGGCATCCGTTCTTGCTGCAGCTAGTCACCCTTGTGTGCAGCTCTGCCCTTCCTGCTCAGTCCCACTTGTGGCTCAGCCTCCCTGCATGCCTCCCAGTAGTCCCAACATCCCCTCTTACCTGCTGGACCTGGAGCTCCACCACCCGCTCCTTGGCCAGCTCTGGGGACAGCACCTCAAAGCAGAGCAGCAGGTCTGTCGGCAAGACCATGTCTAGCGAGTTGGACGGCAGGAACATGCGGTGGAAGTGATTCTTGATCACCTGCCAGGAAACCAGTGGAGCGTGGCCGTGTGAGGGCTGCCCCACACATCCTCTCCTCAGCCAGCCACAGATCTCAGCCCCACAGTGAGCTGTAGGAACAGCAGCAGCTCAGAGATGCTGTGCTCAGCTCACCACCTCACCAGGGAAAGAGGGACATCCCATGCCCTACTGCAGCTGACCAGCCCTCCGGAGCAGGGATCTGCCTGGCAGCACCCTGCCCATGACACTGCCACCCATGGACAAAATCCATCCCACAGACATATTGGATACAGGCAAGTGACTGTCAGTGGCTGTACTCCCTGAAGGGCTGTGGGAGCCAGGACACCCACAAGAGCAGCCCATGGCCTGCTCCCCAGATTGAGCACTCTCACCTCTGCCAGGCGCAGGTTCTCTGGTTTCACACGCACACTGTGGCCCACTGACTCGAGCACCTCCATCGCACTGGAGTTCTCCTTGCTGATACTCACGAGGAACTGCCACCAGAAAGTGCCACATCAGTCACACCACACCAAGGCATGCGGGCCCTTACTTAACACAAGGCTTAGCCTGCTGGCACATGACCAGATGCCTGGGGCACCTCCAGGAGCCCCCTCAGGCTCCCTCCCCAGGGTAGGTGGTGTCCTTTACCTTGATGGGCTTCTTGTGTGGCTCTTTTGCAAAGTAGTAGACAGTCAGCACCTTTTGCTTCTGGGGGAGCGGCACGGGGAGGTACAGGAAGGGATCAAAAGTGATAGACACCTGCAGATGCAAAAGCACACTCAGTTACGGGAAGTGCTTGTGGCTGAGATCAGTGGGGCAGTACATTCAGTGGATCTGAGATCCAGCCTTGCCCTGTGCTCTCTGAGGGTCAGGAGCCTGCTGCTGGCACAGCATGGACAGGGACAGAACATCCGGGGCTGCCCTACCTTGGAACATACTGGGCACACCAGCTTGGATTTGTACTGGCCCTGGAAGAGGTCTACTATAAACGAGTCATTTCTCATCTTGTGTCGCTGCCAAGCCTCCTCAGCTACCACCTGTGGGGAGAAGGGGTTCAGCACCTCACTAAACTACCCAGGCTTCTCTCCCATGGCTTTGGGGAGGGACATCCTCACCTCATCGGGCCTCCCATCCGAGTCAACAGTCTCTGTGTAGGGCTTATTCTGGATGCGGTTGAGGTCCTCGTGCAGGCCATCGAGCAGGAAGGCCATGAACTCCTGAGCATCGTGCTGGGCATAGCCAGTGAACTGGCTGGCCTTGCTGGCCACAATTGCCTGCAGGGAGCACAGCAGTCAGGGCCAGCAGCCCCCCAGCAGCACTGCCTGCACCATGCACAAACCCACCTCTGTGGCCTGCACCCACCCACACCCACCCACCTCTCCGTGGTACTAGCAGGGCAGGCAGGTGCCCACACAGGAGTGCTGGGGACTCACAGAAGCTGTGGAGTGCTGGTGCCAGCAGCCCTACCTTCAGTTTAGAGGGCTGGAAAGCATGGTGTGTGCCCTTCCACAGCGCCCGAAGCAGCATGGCAAAGCCGATGGCCAGGCGTCCCCCCGTCCCCAGAGGGTTGTTGTAGTTGATTTCCGACTCAAAGGACCGATCTGTAAGAGATGCAGGAGTGAGGGCGCACCGTTTG
Source organism: Empidonax traillii (assembly GCF_003031625.1). Taxonomy (NCBI): domain Eukaryota; kingdom Metazoa; phylum Chordata; class Aves; order Passeriformes; family Tyrannidae; genus Empidonax; species Empidonax traillii. The sequence continues at coordinate 608,721 of NW_020955297.1, read as the reverse complement.
AGTGGCCAGGCCCTGCTGGGCTCCTGACATGGGCTCACCATGGAAGTAGTCACGCAGCTCCCGGGTGTTGGACAGGGACTGGATGACACTGTTCATGAAGCAGGTGTTGCCCAGGTTCACCAGCCCTGTGAAGCCAGGCAGGCAGACCTTCTTCTTCTCATCCTCATCCTCATCATCCTCCACGCTCTCAGCACTCACCGGGCTGTGTGTCATCGGTGGCACCATGCACGTTGGTTTAGGCTGCCAAGCAGAGGCAGGTGTCAGGGTGCTGTGCCCAAGAGGTCTCTCTGGGAACACCACAGGAACCCAAAAGCCCAAGAAACCCCTCAGAGATGGCTGGAGCCATCACACTATCTCCCACCAGGACTAGGATAGACAGGCCAACCACTGCCCCTAATCCTGCCAACCATGACTGAGTAACACCTCCTCCTCCAGGAATACTTTGCCAGTCTCCAGAGTGACACTATGGAGGTGGGATCCCTCTTTTCTCCACCCAGCTCAGATTCAGTGTGGCCCCACTCACCGATGGGATGTGTGGCTCTTGTTTCACTGCCACGTGCTCTGGGGCCGTACGGGCTGCCACACCATCCAGACCCCCATCTTCCACACGTGGCTTCTCTTTGTCACTGGTTCGGGCCTCTTCCTTGCTGGACAGGGGGTGTTGGTTACTGCCCGGAGGGTTCTTATCCAGAGGGGTAGGGCCTGTAGGCATGGCAACCTTTGCACCACCCACTGCACCTTAAAAAGGGGGAAGGGTGGGCCTGTGGTTAGCAGCACCATGCGCTGCCCATGGCAGGGCTGAGCTGCTTGGTCCATGCTCGCACACAGGCTCTCTCCCACCCCTGTATCCCATGAGCAATGGGAACAGCAGTGCCTTTCCCCTACCACTGGGCTCGCCCTGCCCCACACCCCTCCTACCTGCACTCACTCAGCCCCTCTCCTTCCCCATAACCCCATGCTGGAGGATCCAGCACCAACCGGCAGCTGCCGGCGGTGAGGAGAGCCCGTGCCCCACTGGGGTGGCAGGCAGGACAAGGCAGGGTGCAGACCTCGTGTGGCTGGAGCCTCCAGCCCCCCCCAGCGCTGGCTATGGCGTTTCTTCAGGCAGACATCGATGCGAGACACCGTGAAGTTGTATATGCACTGATCCGGCTCAATAAGGTTCCTGCAAGACATGCAGCAAGTCAGGGATGCCCCAGATCCCACAGCAGCCTCAGACCTGTCAAAACCTTTGCAAGGCAAAGCCATGGCGTCCAGGCATGGAGTGCTAGCACTGATCCTGAGACAGCTGTGGCAAAGCAGGGTGGAAACCCTTGAGCCTGGCCTCACTGAGTACACAGAGGGCCCCTTTCCTGACAGACCCATTCTGCTTGGCTCCACATGCCCTCTCCTGCTGCACATACATTCCAGAGCACACACTGGCTGGTCTGGTTCTGTCCCCAAGAGCTCTAGAACATGTAGGGAGGGAATCGCAGCCAAGGAGACACTGGGATTTCCTTCCCTTTGAACCAGCACACAGCCAAGGCAATCCAGACTTGGGGCATTAGTGTAACATGATGTAAGGGAAAACTCCAGGTGCAGAAATGAGCATTCCCTGCACAGAACCACCAGCTGGGACTGGCTCCTGCTCCTGCTTCAGCTCTGCACTCTCAGCTCCCTCACCCTCTTGTGGATTAGAAGGACAGGAACCATACCTGAGCTTCACCTGCCACCGGAACACCGTATGAGGCCCACAGCCAGGATGGAGACGAAGGAAGTTTGTGTCACTGCAGAGAAATTGGAAGTGTGTAGAGGTGAACAAACAAGTAGCCAGCCACAACCAAGAAATCTGCAGCAGCCTGGCATTATCCCGAGGCAAACTTGTACCTCGTCTGGAACACCAGTGTGAAGTCTTGTTCCCGGAACAACACTTTGGATGTCTCCTTGTGGATCTCCTTCACATAGACATGCACCACCACCAGATCATTGCCCTTCTCATATGAGTCATTCTTGACAAAGCTCAGGCTCACAAAAGGCTCTGGCTCTAATCAAGGAAAGTCGAGGAGAGAGATGTTACCTTCCTTGCATGCTGAGACAGTGATGCAAGCTGACCCAGGAGAGGTCCTGAACAGATAGACCTTCCTGACCAGGCTCCCCCCATGGGCTCTGGCTACTCACCATCAGCTGCTGCTTCCAGAGCCACATCATCCTTGGACCAATCCCTCTTCTCACCGTCTCTGCCTAGGGGAGGGGAGGCCACTGGAACAGCCTTAGAGCTCTCTCCCAGGACAGGCGTGCAGTCCCGGCCCCGCAAGGGCTCGGCAGGGCTGCCTGGCTGCAGGACTCTCTTCTCCACACAGGTAGCAACATGGTGGGGGAACACCTCCGTGGTAGCTGCAAGAGGTGGCATCTCCACTGGAACGGTCTCCTTGGCCAAAACCGCAGCCTTGCAATACAGAAGGAGACAGTGAAACACAACATCATCACCTTTGAGCTGCCCTGGCCCACCCCCCGTGGCTCCTGCTAGCCAGGCAGGCACAGCTCCACACACCCCATGCCCAGCTCAGTTCCATTAGCACCACAGCTCAGCAACTGCAGGGCCCTCACTTCACCCTCTCCTCCACCACAGCCAGTTCCTCACATCAGCCCTCAGAACCCTGGAGCCCATCTCAACGGCAGGGACAGGTCCTGCATCCCCTGCACAGAGGCAAGAGGGAGCAGGGGTGCCCCTTCCTGCCAGGTCCTAAGGTACCTTTTCCAGTGGCAGTGCAACGTCCGCCAGGGCTGTGGGCGCATCGACCTGGCTGGCTCTGCCGTTGCGGCGGCTGCCGGCCCTCCCGCTGTGCCCTTTGCTGGGCTCTGCGCTCCCAGTGACTCTGGCATTCGGCTCCTCCTCTGTGGGAGCCACTTTGAGGTATACTGCCCGCTTGGCGCTGGGGCCGCTCTGTGTCCCTGGGCTGGCTGGGCTTTTCCCTCCCAGGGCCTCGCTTCTTCCCGGAGCACGCTTGGGGTTGGAGGGCTCCCGTCGGGATCTTGGTGGTTCTGTGCCTTCAGCTCTCGGCTCTTCAGGGATCAGCTCTGCAGTAGCAGCCTTCTCTTTCCCATTCTCCCAGCATGTGGCCCCTTTGGCCAGCTCTTTGGATCCATCTTTTCTTCTTTTCTGTAAAAAGCCGTGCAGCACAGCGGGAAGGTATTTAGGTAGCAGCACCTTTCACACTCTCTGCCAGCCCCTCACTCTCCCTTCCCAGAGTGCACCGAGACTCTGCTCCAGAACCTGGATACTATGTGGCAAGCAGAGCAGCAGTACAAAGACACAGTCCTCCCAGAGACAAAGGTAGCTGGCTCATGCAATCTGTGGATGCAGGATGTGCCCTGCATTCCCCCTGGGTGGCTCAAGAGCAGGGAGCTCAGCGCTCACCCCAGCTCCCCAGGGCTCCATGAGCTCCCTGAAAAGGCACATCCTCCCCTCCTCACCAGAAGCGAAGACCAGGTATGGAGTGGGATCTTCTTCTGAAGCACAAGCTGCAGGAAGTTGCCTTTCTTGCACTGGATCTTGCTGCAGGAGCTCTCAATCTCCTCAAAGAACTGGCAGCTCCACTGGCGCCCATCTGTAAACAGAGGGGAACGGGTACCTCAGGCAGCGATCCAGGCAGCTGTCACCTAACCCACAGCCCCCTTTCACCTGCCCTCAGGAAGAAGGAAGCACTCATTCAGAGCCAAGAAGGCTGCAGGCAAGCTGCCACCACACCCCAGGAGCCTTCCAGGGCTCCAGCCAGCTTCCCTGAATTTGCTTTGTACATCTGGCTGGCCTCCTTCCCAGAGGGAAGGCCTGTGCCTCCCTGCCCTCAGGGGCACAGTCGCTTTTCCAAAGGATACCCCGGGGCTGACTCACTCATCCCAGCAAGCAGGGGACAGAGACACACCGGCGCAGCAGTGGGCACTTGTTCCCTTGGCACAGAGGGTAGCTCCTGCCCTCCCCAGCTCTAGAATGCTCTCCTGTGGGCCCTGTCTGCTGGCTGAGGCTGTGCCAGCTGACAACAGGGCATTGCCTCTGAGGGAAAAGTTTGATGCCTGCCTGGATCAACCCCGTGGTTGGCCCAGAGCTGTGCCAAGTCCCAGTGGAGAAATGCCTGCAGCAGTCGCTCCATTCCCATACCTGGTAGTTTGACCACACAGTCTGTATCGGTGAAATCAGCACGTACATCCTCCACCTTCAGAGCTCCACCGCCCAAGTTCAACTTGACGATGATCTCATCGGCATTCTGTTTCCAGTCCAGTAGCAGCTCTAGGAAAAGGGAGGGAAGTGTCACCCACTTGCTGGGGTATGAGCCTGAAGTGCCCACTCCTTGGCTGGGGAACGCAGGTCTGAACGCACGCTCAGTTAAGGAGGTCAGCACAGGGAACACAGATCATGCCAATTAAATGGGACCTGCCCTCATCAGACAGGCCACAAACAAGAGCATGTGTTGCGGCAGGGCAGGTGAATCCCAGTGGGAACCAGAGAGATCAGAAAGGCAGTCCTGCTCCTGGCATTGCCACATGCAGCAGTGGCAGCTGGGAAGAAGGGGTGGCTCCTGCCAACGACAAAGCAATTATTGCTTTCTCAAGGAACGAGGAAGCCACAGAATTACTCTGGGGGATTCAAAGCGGACTCTGACCACAATCAGAAATTGCCTCTTCCCCTTTGCATATGCAAACCAAGCAGCCCAGCTGCAACCACCAAAGCACTGTGCTCCTGCCAGGTGAGCATTGCTAACGTGACTGAAACATGGGCAGGCTGGCCAGCTGGGCAAGCACACTGCACCTGGGGAGAAAACAGTGCATCAGTGACACCCTGCTGCAGGTAGAACTTCCACTGTGTGCCTGCCAGGCTCCAGGTGGGGCCTTGTGATGCCCTGAAGTCATCCAGGCAAAAAGGTGATTTCAATCACCTCGATTTCAAGCACTTTTGTTCTACCCTCTGTGGCACGAGAATGGTCTACTCTGGCCTCAAAGCGGGCTGGACTGAGACAGAAACCAGCTGACCCTGCCCACAGGGTGACATGGCTTGGGATCTTCCCAGCCCAGCACAATGTCCTGCTCAGAAACAAGGAGGACAGGTGTCAGCAGCAAGGTGTCCCAGGGCTGTGCCCAGTGGCACCATGACGCCTGAGTTGGAAGCAGCCTGCCTCATGCCTAAGGTCTCTTCCTTGCAGGCCGCCCTTCCCAACCACGTGCACCCTTCTCCACCCCTGGGAAGGCCACACCTTGTTAAGATAAACGCTGAGGCAAGGGAGTGCTCAGGTTAGCTCTGCTCAATGCCAGAGCATTGGACAAGGACAAGGTGAGAGCTTCAGATCCCTTGGCAAGGGCACTCCATGGCCATGCACTGACAGCTGGAGCACACCTCGACTTACCCTCCTCTGAGTCCTTCTCCTGGGCAGTCTCAGCCTGCTCGAGCTCAGGGCGAGACACTGGTGGGCGAGAAGCAGAGCGCAGGCAGGTCTGTCATTCTGTCACCTCAGAGCATGAGCCAGCACCCTGGCACTCAAAATTGCACACATCACCTTGTTCTCCCCTGAATCTGTGTGCAGGCCTCTTTTTCTGCATGTGCTGCTCGTTTCCCTCCACCGCTTCCTCACACTTCTCCTTCCCCAGAAGCCTGCCTGCAGCCCCAGGACAGCTGCTCTGGGCCACATCACCAGTCTAAGCAGCATCACAGTGGGGACAACACTGTACTGCATCATACAGGTAGTGCTGCCTTGAGGCACATCTCACTGTGGAGCCCAGCTCAGTGCACCAGGCCCCAGCCTCCAGCTGTACAGACAGGTCCTGTCTTGATCTGACAGAAAGAACCTGGTGTTTGGTTGTGCTCAAACCAACTCTGCTGTAACCAGAGAACCATGTGGCCCAGCTGCACTTTAACATTTCCATTCCCGCACAAGCTGCCAACATCCACAGCCAAAACCTCCTTCCAGATCAGACTGGGGAACCAAAACAACCTGACATCTAATCCCTGCTCCCCACAGGATAACCTCTGACACCCAGAAGTGTCTCAGGGCCTGCTCTACCCCCGCAGGATCATGAGCTCTGCCAGGCAAGAGACTCAAAGCAACAGCACCTTCTCTCGGAGCAGAGAAACAGTGGCAACAGGAGCTGTGGTCTCCGCCCCAGAGTGCTCAGAGAGCTGTCACTGCTTCCCTTGACTGGCTATAAACCAGTAGGAAACTTCTGCTGACCACCACAGCCACTGGTGCAAAGGTGCCGGCGGGGCTGACTGTGAGAAGCACGGCGGCAGCACTGCCTGAGGGATCTACAGCTTGCTCCAGCTCCTCACCACCCCTGCACAGAGGGGACAGAGGCAGCAGGGCCGCCCCCAAGGAACCCCCCCACATTCCAGGTACAGTACACCTCCCACGTGAGAGACAGCGCAGTGCTGTGCTCTGCACCATGTGAATTCCATCAGGGACTGTGCCTGGCCGCTTCAGCACAGACCTCAGCAGGCACTCATTTACCTTGGCCTACAAAACACCCTGTGATTTTGAGGTTACAGCAGTCATAACGGAGCAGGCACAGAAATCAAGCAGCTTTCCAGGGCCACAGGCCCACAGCCACTCCCTGCACCTGAAGCATCATTTTTGTCATTGGATACACGGTAGTTACAGAAAGAATTACTCTACAGCAACTATTTCACCTGAGCCACACCCTGCCCTGACTCAGAAGCTAAAGCACCAGCCCCACCCGCAGGCCCCGCACACCCAGTCTCCGCCTCACAACATCTGGCCTCAGCAAACCGTTGGGAAAGAAGCAGCACTGCCTCCAGCTGCAAGAGCACCCACAGGCTTCAGTCCCACTCCCTCTGGATCAAGGCAGGTCACACCCAATCAAAAGCAGAGCCTAGAAACAACCACTAAGGCCAACTCCAGACTTTAGCTAACAAGGCCCAATCTTCCTCTCATCACTAGGGCTAGGCAGCACCCAAAGGAAGGAGGCTACAAGTCCAGGGAGGACACTGTGTTGAAGAGGATCTCACATCACAAGGGTTGCCATAAGCTGCAGGAAGTGATTAGTCAAATCTGCTTATCCTGCAGCAGATGGCTGCGAGGCTCCCAGGCTGCGGGGCCGAGACACCACAGGCCTGCTCACCACAGTGCTGCCGAGGGGCTCTCACCTTCCTTGCTTTCCTGGTTGGCTCGATCCTTCTGCTTCTTCTTGTTGGCGGCATCATCCAAGCCCCGAGACACTCTCCTCTGGCCAGGGGCATTGGTGCTGCTGGACATTTTCAGCCGTTTGGAGGACACAAACGGCCCGCCGGGGTCGGTAATGGAGTCTGGGTCAGGGGTGCGACGTTTTCTTCCTGGCCCAGCTATCTTGGCGACTCTCTGTGGTCAAACTCTCTGGCAAGGAAGTAGTGGCCTAAAAAGAGGACAGAGCGAGTGCGGCAGTAGGAGCAGGTGGAGAAGGCCCAACAGCATCAGGATCTGCTCTTTGCCCCAGGGCCAGTGCCCTCACACGACTTTCACTGCGGTGTTTATGGGAAGCCCCATGCAGGGCTCAGTGAGGAAACCTACCTCATCACAGCTGCTACAATGCTTACAGCCAAAAGCATGGGCCTGTCAGAGCTCCCAACATACAACCAGGGGTCTTCTGTATGTGGCACGCATTAAAAACCTGGAAAGCAATTGTCATGCTCATGGCCCCCACTATAGCAACTCTGGCCCAGAGAAGCCGCTGACAGTAACAACACCCGGCGGCACAGCTGAGGGCAAGGACACTTGCACACTGAGGAGACCTGGATTTGCAAAACTGAGCCTCTGGGGTTAACTAGGGCAGCCTGCAACACAGTTTGGAGTGACAGCTATTTCAGTCAAACAGTGCCCCCGTGTAGCAGGGCCAGAACAGGAGCCAGTAACGCCCTAAGAAGGAAGAAAGGGGAGCAGCAGGAGCAGGCCCTGGGACAATCTCCCGTGACAGATGACAGCGAAGCTCCCTGGCAAAAGCAGGGCTCCTCCCCCCTTCGCCCACCAGCTGGGAGCTTAACCAGCATGACTGCACCTTGCATATTTATCTCCCAGCCAGTTTACAGACAGCGTCAGCGGGGCCTGGCCTGGAAACAGGACACCTCTGCTCCTTGTGCCCCAGGGATAGGTCAGGCTGGGCAGGGCACGCAGGGCGCTCACCCCTGCCCCCTCAGACACGCTCTCCCTGCAAAGCCAGCTCCCCTGCGGTGTTTGGGAGCTGCCAGCCCAAGGACTGGTCTGTTTCGCTCAGCAGTTTCACCCTCAGGTGTTCACGGCTTGGACACAGAAGAGCTGGAACAACCCGCTGAAAACAGTCCCACTCGAGGTTCCTCCATGGAGGTGGTGAAAGCAGAGAGCTGGGAAGGTTTCCTCCCTTGCTGCCCCGGCTGCACGCCCTGGCAGCACTCACCAGCCTGCAGGGTTTGCTGCAGGAAGATGGGCCCAGCCTCGAGGATCATGCCCACCCCCGAGTGCCTGCCGCAGCCCCCGGCGCGCTGATTCACACACCTCCCACGGCCCCGCTCCCATCTCAGGACACGGGGCTGAGCCCTGCGGCATCTCGGTCTAGCCCAGCTCCACTGAGCCTCTCACTGAGGGAGGCAAGCCGTGCCCTCGGGAACACCCTGTTCTGCCTTCACCCGTGTACCCAGCACTGACCTCACGCTCCACATGGGCACAAGCAGGGGCAGGGGGGCACGTCTGAGGGAGGTGCTCAGTCAGAGGGAGGAAACTGCCAGCTCTGTGCTGCCGCCCCACGTTGCCAGGGCATTTGTGTTCTAGAAATGTTTGGAGCAACAAGTAGCCACAAATGTGGAGTTGTAGCCACAGACTATGGGGACCCCAGAGAGAAAAGCAGTCCTGTCCTGCCCTCAGCTCTGGCAAAGTCAGTCCCACAACAGGCACTGTGCCCAAACTCCTTCACTTTGGGCCAACCTGTCCCCACAACCAAGAGCCACAAGTGAAAAGCTGAGAGCAGCCCAACCACCGGGCACAAACTCCTGCCACCCAAAATCACCTGGAGACTGGGATGCTGAGAAGGGCCCAGCATCAGTCCCAAAGAGCTTGAAAGAGTGTGGGAGGGCAGCAGCATCACCCTCAAGCTGCTACACATGCTTCGTCTCCCTGGGATGCAGAAGCACTTCTAACTGCAAAAGGAATGGGAAAGGGCCCCCCTAGCAGGGAACGTGGCTGTGATTTGCCAGCCTGGGACTCTGATGCCAGCTGCATGCTGCCACTCAGCTCCAGTCCCCAGAGATAACCAAACAGGTTGGCTACAGATGCTTCCTGGTGCTGAAGAAGGTAACCTGGGCTTGGCAAACATGGGAAAGCATTTTTTGCTGTATTTCTTTTGCATCTCGGGTGAAAACCCCAGGAGGAATGGGAGACAAGAAGCACTGACTGCTCTGTGCAGGGCCAAGTGAGGCTCCATCACCTCCTTCCTGCACTCCCAACGGGGTGGAACAGGGTAACTACTGGGCAGTGTGACCCCTGAGGAGGGTTCCTGGAGGCTGAGAAAGGACAGGCCTCTACCCAAGAAGAGGTGAGCAGGAGAGACAGGGTTGCATGCCTGCTTGTCACGCTCCCAGGAGAAGCCTGCTGCTCTCATGCCTCACTGAGTGCTCTGCTCCCTCGGGTCCTTTGCCGACAGTTATTCCTCATGGCAGGCAAGAATCAAGGGAGCTGGAGCTCTGCCCAATTCCAGCTGCCAGACTGATGGCAGCCTGAGGCCACTGCAGGCACCTCGAGGTTTTGGGAGAGGTTATTCAGGGATTAGAAGAGGTGAATGGGAGCCTTTCTGCCTCTCTGCCACCAGGAAACACATATCCAGGAAGGACGTTTGGCCCCTGGGTGCGCAGGGGCACCGAGGTTTTGGCACCACTCCTGTTGGCACAGCAGGAGTCACTGCAGGGGAGAGATGGCGAAAGGCTGCCCTGGCTGGATGCCAAATGAACCTCTGGGAAGCACCTGATGAGCTGGGCACTCCTACAAACCCTTACTCAATCCTCCAGGCCAGGGGAGTCCAGCCATGCTGTTGCTGGAGGAGGAGGTGCTTCCCTGTCCTCTGCTCCCCTTGCCTTTGTGCCAGCGAGAGCACCAGCGTGGCTGTGGGATCCAGAGACCAGCCAGAGCAAAACTGCTCTCTCCCAAGTCTTGCCCCACATCAGCTTCCCAACCCAGCTCGTTTGTGCTGGGACTGCACAAACATTTTCACTGGCCAGAGGAGAGGGAGCAAGAGGCCAAGTAGAAGGGGCCGCCTCTCCTCACAGCAGTACCAGACCGTGCTGGTGTAAACACTCAGGGCAGGACAGCAGAAGGTGCACGATGAGATGCAATTTGCACCCCATGTCTGGGGCACATTTAGCACCTGGCAGGAAGAGGCTCCCTGATTCTTGCCTGCTGCACTCCCCATCAGCGCCCACAGGCCTTTACAGGGCTAGGTGCACAGGTTGGCTACCCCACGAGCCTCATCCTTCCATTTACTTTTGGCTCCTCCATGTCCCAAAACCGAAATACATCTCTCATGTGCATTTTTGCCACCTTCTGTTCCTTGTTCCCCTGAGGGACAGAAATCCCAAGGCTCAAACCCATCTTTCACTTCAGTTCCTTGGTGTGCCTGACACAGAGGTGGAGCACAGAGCCCCTTGGGGCAGCTACTCCATCCAGCACTACCACACAAAATGTTTCCAACGCGTGTGGAAATCACCGCGTCCCCAGCACACCGTGACAGCAGCAAGCAGCTGCGTGGGGAGCCCAGCAGGCCCAGCTCCCCAGTCTGGGGAATATGGAATACAGATCCAGAAGCACAGAACGGTTTGGGTTGGAAGGGGACCTTGAAGATCATCCGGTTCCAGCCCCCGCCGCGGGCAGGGGCAGCGATGGGAGCGGGCAGACAGCAGCCGGTGGGCGCGCGGCCTGCCCTGCGCCGCTGCCCGGCCCCGGGCACGGGGAGAGAGCGCAGGACGGAGGCTGGCCCGCGTGCACGGGCGGTCCCGGCGCTGCCCCGGGCGGGCAGAGCACGAGGCCACGACGGCGGCTCCTGCCCGGGGCTGCCGCGCTCGACCCGTCCCGCCGCGCCCCGATCCCGGCGCCCGCCGCCGCAGCTCCTGCCGTCCCCACGCCCTCCCGCCTCCGGCCCGCCCTAGGCCGCCGCCGCCGCCCGCCGCCGCGCCGGGCCCCTCGGGCCGCAGCCCGGCCTCACGCCGCCCCCGGGCCCTGCCCGCCGCCGCGGCCCTCACCCCGCTCCGCCCCGGGGGCCCCTCCGCCGCCTCGGCCTGGCCCACCCCGCACTCACAGACCCGCCCACCCCGCACTCACAGACCCACCCGCCCGCCGCCCCGGCCCGGCCGGCCCGGCCCGCCCCGCACTCACGGCCCCGCCCGCCGCTCCGGTCTGTTTGTGCCGCGCCGAAGTTCCGAGCGGGCCGACAACGGAGACAGGCCCGAGCCCGTGACGCACTTCCGGGAGCCGCCGGGCGCGCCCACGTGACGCGGGAACGGGGGGTGCGGTCACGTGATGCTCGGCGGGGGCGGCCCCGCGTTCCCATGGCAGCAGCGGGGCCCGATCCAGACCGTGCCAATCCGAGTGTGTCCCCAGTGCCACAGCCAGCCCCCGGCCCCACCGCCCGACCCCGAGCCCCCCAGTGCCTCGCGCCTGCAAACGGGCAGCTCCCACCCCGGGGGAAGCCGCCATGGGCCTCCGGGGCGGACACGGGGCCCACGGCATGGGGCGGAGGGGAGGCGGTCTTGCTCTGTAAATTTATTCACACTGGGGTGCCCCGCAGTCTCCACCCTTGCCCATCGCTGCGGGGACAGGCAGAGGATGGGGGGCTGGGCTGGGGGCTCCGGGGGGATGGTCCAGGCCCCTCCGGGAGATCACTGGCAGGTGTTGTAGATTTGGACCTGCTGGTTGATGGTGTCCAGCACCTCCCTCATTCTGGCCTCCAGCCCACCCAACTGGGCTGCCTTGGCGTCCAGCACCCGCTCGTTCCGCTCGTACTCCTCCTCCAGCGCTGCAGGGACAGGGGGGACATAGGTCAGTCCGGTGCCCTGCCACTGCAACCCCCCGGCCTCCTGCCCTGGCCTCACCTCGCAGCCGCTGCAGCTTGCCCTGGGCGTCCTGCAGCAGCCCTGCGGCCTCGTCCCGCAGCTGCTGTGCCCGACTGCCCGCCTGCCGCGCTCCCTGTGCCCGGTGCTCCACCAGCTCCTGTGCTGTGCGGTACCGGTCCCGCAGTGGCCCCTCCAGCACCTGCAGGGCAGCAGGGCTGGTCAGCGGGACCCTCGGGGTACTCCTGTTGCCTTCTGTGCCCCCAGTCACCCACCTGCTTGGCCTCGCCGGCGCGGTCCCGTGCGGTGCTTGCTGCCTCCTGGGCGCGCACGGCTGCCAGGCTGTTGTTGGCACGTTTCACCTTCAGGGCGTCTGTCTGTCTGTCCAGGAGCCCAATGTGCTCCATGGCGCCTGCCAGCTGCCGCTCTGCACTCCCTGTCTGGGTCTGCATCTGGGGAAGAGCGGCACAGCGGACTGGTGTGGTCAGAGCGCCTGCACGGTGGGGATGGGGCCCTGAGCATTCCCACGGGGCTGTGGTGGCGGGGACAGGGCTCTTACCGTGCCGAGTGCTCTCTCGCTGTGCTGGATGTCACCGGCAGCCTGCTGCAGTGCCTGCTCAGCCATGCCCTGGGCCTGCTGCGCCTCCTCCAGCGCCTGCCGCACCGCCTCGGCTGTGCCCCGCACACCTTCCGCCCGCGACCTACAACCAGATGGCAAGGTCTCAGCACCAGCCTGGCCTGGGGGGTTCTGGAGGAACTGTGCCCCCATATCCCTGGGCTCACCTGGCCCGCTGGGCATCCTGCAGCAGCTGCCCAGCCCGACGCACATCACCAGCTGTTTGCTCCAGGATGGCGTCCACGCTGGCCAGGCTGCGCACCCGCGTCTTGATCTCCTCAGCCAAGCGGTGGATCTGGGCCGGGGCAGCCGGGAGTGACAGCTCCAGCACCCGGCTGGCGACCACCTCGATGCTCTCGGGGTCAGCACCCTCCTCTGCGGGTGGGAGCAGTCAGTGTGTCCCCTGAGGCACCCCAGGATCGAAGGGACAGGCAGACCAAGCGGCAGAGGGAAGCAGAGGGCAGGGGACAGGAGATGGTTGGAGGGCACGGGATGGTTGGGGTAAGGCAGAGACCATGCAGTGCAGTGTGGGGCAGGGGTGGCACAGCCACAGCGTGGGGACCATGCAGTGCGGTGCGGTGCAGGCTCAGTGCGGTGTGGTGCAGGTGCAGAGCCCCACAGCACTGGGCAGGGGGCCCAGCCTTCCCGGCATGCCGGCACTCACGGCTCAGGAAGGCCTTGACATGGCTGATTAGCTCCCGCAGCTCCTTGTTGGAGCTCTCCACTTGGGCCCTGGTCTGGTTCGCCTTGTCCAGGGCTGCCTGTGCTCGCATCCGAGCCTCATCCGCCTTCCCTTTGGCCTCGGCCACCTGAACATGGGCAGAGACCCTCGGTGCCAGCCCCAAGGGCTGAGGGACATGGCTGTGCCACCTGCTCCCACCACTGCCTGTGTGCCACACACCTTGTGGGAGAGCTCAGCCATGTCGCTGGCAGCCTGCCGCAGCTCCTCCTGGGCATGGTGTGCCCGGTCCAGCGCGCTGTCAGCCTTGGACACGGCTCCACCACAGCTCAGACCCCCACAGCGTCGTCCCCCATCCTCATCCTGGCACCCAGCACCCCCACAAGGGCTCTCGGCGCAGGGCACATTGCCCACCACACCACAGACCTGCAAGACAGCATGGGATCAGGGCAGCTCTGGGCGCCGTTCCCCTGGGCTCCTCCCTGCCTCCCACCTTCTCATTGAGAGGCTGCAGGCTCAGTGCCTGTGCCCGTTCTGCCAGGTCCATCAGTGCCCGCCGACTGGCTGCATTGTGGCGATTAAAGTCATCCCGGTGGCTGGCCAGGAGCTGCTCCGTGCGGTGACGGGTGGCTGCCGAGGTGCTGACAGGGCTGGGCACGGCACGGGTAGAGGTGTCTGCCTGGCGCTCGGCCTCCCGCGACTCCCCAAAGAACTGACGGATGCTGTCATAGGCACCTGAGGGCAGCAGGGGCAACTGTCAGACTGCTGACCACAGCCCCACCACCCTGGCCTGGCTCTGTGGTGTGGCTCACCGAGGAAATTGGAGGTCTTGAGGGCATGTAGCCGCTGCTCCAGGTCCTGCAGGCTGTGGTTGAGGGCACGGGCACCCCGGTCAACGGCGTTTAGCACGTGGCTGGCGTTGAAGTTGGCGTCCTGAGCAGCTGTCAGCTCCCCCTCCAACTGCGTCAGCCTCTCTGTCGCCTCCTCAATCTGCCGCCTGCAAGGGAAAGGAGTGACCACCCGCCCCTGGGGCCACCACAGGAGCCATGCCCAGTGCTGAGTGCTCACCGCAGCCCCTCTGTGGCATGTGTCAAGTGGGCGGCGGTAGCGGCGGTGGCATTGCGGGTGGCCACCACGTCACGCACGGTGGCCAGATTCTGCTCCAGCTGTCGGAAGGTGCCCTCAAAGGCGCCGGCGGCCCCCGTGTGCTGCAGGAGGCTGGCCCGCTGTGCCAGCGCCCGGGTACGGGCAGCCAGGTCCTGCACCACACGGTCCCAGTCCCCGAAGCAGGGGTGGCAGGGCTGGCAGGCAGGGAAGGTACCAGAAAACCCTCGAGCACACTGGTCACAGCGGACTCCAGAGACGCCAGGCCGGCAGTCGCAATGGCCGCTGCTGCGGTGACACTGGGTACTGGCTACACCACGGGGGTCGCAGTCACAGGCTGCAGGGAGAGTGGTGTCAGTGTGCCATGTGGCCCGCTGTAGTCCCCCCACTGGCACCGGCTCTCACCTCGGCACTGCTGCCGTGGGTCACCCCAGTGGTGCTCCTGGCAGTCGGTGCAAGTCCGGCCTCCAAAGCCTGGCCGGCAGGAGCACTGCCCTGTGAACTGACAGACACAGAGTGGCCGGGGCTGGCACTGCTGCAGGGCACTCCCAGCCCCATCCCATCCCCCTGTCCCTTATCCCTGTCATGTCTCACCTGGTTGCAGGCAGGTGACAGCGCGTGCTGGGGGTGGCAGGCACAGGGCTGACAGCCCTGCCCACTGGCCAGGTTCCAGAAGTTGGGACTGCAGCGGTCGCAGCTCTGACCCTCCACATTGGGCAGGCAGTGGCACTGCCCACTGTGCCTGTCGCAGTGGCACTGCTGGGGCCCACAGGTGCTGGCATCAGTGCCCAGGGGGTTGCAGGAGCAACCTGGAACCAACAAGCACTAAGTGGGAACAGGGACGGGAGGAGGATTGGGAGGGGATGGGGACAGGGTGAGGACAGAGATGGGGATGAAGCTGAAGACTGAATTGGGGAAACAGGCATGGATGGGATGGTGATGGATAAGGGTGAATGCAGGATGAAGACAGAGAATGGGCAGGGATAGGATGGGGACTGGATGGAGCTGGGAGGGATGAGAGCAGCATGAAGACCAATGATAGGGATGGAATAAAGATGGGACAGGGTCAGGATAGAGATGGAATAAGAACGGTATTCCAGACAGATGGGGATGGGACAGATGGATGACAGAGGGGATGAGATGGCAGTAAAGACAAGAATGGGCATGGCATGAGGATATAGATGGGATGGGACAAGTTGGGCATGGGGACAGGGATGGGGCCACAGCGCTGGGCCTGGACAGAGGAGACAGCTGAGAGCTGCAGGGATTCCACAGCACTGTGCACAAGGGCAGCCCTGGGTGCACATACTCCCCAGGGACATGCCAGTCACTGGGGGCAAGTCTGTCTCAATGTGGCAGTGGGTACTCACGCCTGCAGCTGTGCCGTGTGGCATCTCCATAGTAGCCGGGCTGGCACTCAGCACAGTGTGGCCCTGCCGTGTTGTAAAGGCAGCGCAGGCACTGCCCTGTGCGCCGGTCACACGCCTCCGGGTCTGTCACATCAATGTTATCGTGGCACTGGCAGGGCAGGCAGCGCCCACCAGGCTGCAGCGGGTCCCCATAGTACCCGGGGGCACACTCATCACAGCGGGGACCTGTGGGCACAAAAAGCTGGGCAGTCCTGGTGGTGGGGGACTCCTGAGGGCACTGAGCATGCTGCAGGGACACTTACCTGTGTACCCGGGGCTGCAGTGGCAGACAACCTGCTGGGAGCGGCTGTCCTGGTAGCAGGAGGCGGCAAAGTGGCGGGGGGTGCTGGGCCCATCAGGACAGGGGCAGGGCCGGCAGTGCTGCCCAGAGCCCAGCGCTGGGTTCCCGAAGTGCCCGGCTGCACATCTGCAGGCAGCAAGTCAGCAGGGACCGGGGCTGCTGGCAGCACCCTGCCCTGATCTGGGCACATACCCCACCTACCTCTGGCACCTCTCCCCGTCTGTGTGGTCACGGCAGCGTAGGCAGCTGCCCGTCCGGGGGTCGCAGTTCTCAGCGTGCCCATTGCACTGGCAGGGCCGACAGAAGGGGAAGCCCCAGTGGCCAGGTTGGCAGCGGTCACAGCGTGGGCCATGGGCACCCTCACGGCAGGGGCACTGCCCTGTGATGCTGTCGCAGACAGTGCTCACTGAACCCTCGCGGCTGCACTGGCACGCTGGAAGGCACAGTACCCACGGTGTCTGCCTCTGGGCTGCGGAGAGCATCCCTCCCCAGCACCCCAGCCCTGGAGTGCTCAGGCTCCTTGCCCATCTGGCACTCACGTCGGCAACCGCCTGGCCCAAAGCCGAAGGTACCCGGGAAGCAGCGGTCGCAGCGCCGTCCCATGACGTTGGGTTTACACTGGCATTGCCCGCCCTGGGGCTGGCACTCAGCACTGAGCGAGCCCTGAGGATCGCAGAGGCAGGCTGCGGGCAGAGAGCGGGGTCAGTGTCAGCTGCCATGGGATGAGGCTTAGGTCAGGGCACGGGGCTGTACTCACGCAGCGCCCCATCGTGCAGGATGGCTGAGAGGCTGTGCAGGAGGCTGGAGCAGGGCTCGGCAACAGGCGAGGGCCCCGCAGCGTGGAAGGTCTGGGCACAGCGGTACCGCTCGAAGGTCTCCCGGCGCTTCATGGAGCTGGGGTCACCCGCAATAAACATCTCCAGCGAGGAGTAGCGAGGCAGGAGAACCAGCTGGGGGGAGAGTCAATGGAATGTTATGCCCCTCTCCTCCCATGTTCCCCGTTGTCTGCATCCTGTCCCCCTGAAGGGTTGCTGTCCCTCATCCCGCTGCCTGTCTGCCCCTCACCGAATCAATAAGCACACTGGCAGTGGGATCCTTCTGAGCAGCAGCACAGCCCAGCTCCAGGCGGATGGTGTAGGAGACACCCTTCTCCAGACAGACAGGCTGGGGTAGCACCACATACCTGGTGGCAGCAAAGCAGAGCAAGGGTAGCTGTGTGCCTCTGGTGAGCCCCAGCACAGCCCAGCCTCAGCAAGACACTCGCCTGGCACCAGAGGGGAGGCTGGTAGAGAGCTGGTCGTCAGCTGGGATGGTGTTTCCACAAGGGCTGCTGGCAGAGACAGGGCTGGGGCGCAGCACCCTCAGCCTCACCTCCTGCCAGGCCTCCGGGTGCTGCCAGGAGAGAAGGGGCAGTGTCAAAAAGCTTCACTGTCTGGCACTTCCTAGCACCACCTCCCAATTTGGCAATACATCCCATCACGAGCTGCTCACCTGGGGCTCATAACGGATTATCACATCGTACTCGGTGGAGAAAGGCACGTCACTCACATGAAACTCCAGCCAGCCACCTTCCAACATGCGGGCAAAGCCTGTCCCCGTCCATGAAGCCGGGCGGTCTGTGGGGGGCTCACGCTCCACCACTGAGCCCTGGTGCAAGTGGGGGTTGTGAGATGGGACACTAAAAATTGCCTTGGCCAGCAGACACTGCTCTGCCCTGGACAGGCAGACCACCATTGGCTCGAGGACCCTGCAAAGGGGCACCCCTTGCCTGATATCCTCCCCAGGGACACTTTCATGCCTTACCTGATGCAGCCGAGCATCCTCAGCCTCGTAGGTGTAATGGTCCAGGTTGATGCGGTAGAAACCAGGCTCCACCTGTTCACACTGTCGTCCCATCATGTGGCTGCGGCACTGGCACTGCCCTGTCTCCATGGCACATCTGGTACCCCAGCAGCACCATCAGCCCTGATGCTGTCAGGGATGCCCCTTGCCCCCTGTATCCCCACAGAGACTCACAGGTTGTTGCGGGCACCTCCCTCGTCACAGTCACAGGGCCGGCAGCCCTGGAGGTCATGGCTCAGCCCCCAGTGCTCGGGCTGCAGAGGGCAAGGGTGTCAGGGAGTGCCCAGCTGCGATGCTACAGCACCGAGAACTGTGCACGGGCCCCAGCACAGCCCCACTCACCAGACACTGGTTGCAGCTGCGCCCGGTCACCAGCCGCTTGCAGAAGCACTCCCCGCTGACAGGGTCACACCGGCTGCCATCAGCCACAGTGCCACGGGGGTCACAGTGGCACCCTGCATGGAGAGCCAGCAGTGTCCAGCAATGCCAAACCACAAACCAGACCCCAGGGGGTGCCACACCGGTACCTACGCTGGCAGCCCCGTGGGTTTTCGGTGCTGAGGCCGAAGAAGCCGGGTTTGCAGCGGTCACAGCGGGAACCAGCCACGTGGTCCTTGCAGCGGCACTGCCCTGCAATCAGCCCCCTGGCTGGGTCATCAGCTCCGTCACACAGCCCACCGTCCAGAGAGCCCTCAGGGTCACAGTCACAGGCTGAGGGTGCAAACAGAGTCAGCACCAGGATCACCACACCACTACCCTGCAGAGCCTGTGCCACATCCACAGACCCCGGCACCGACCTCGGCACACCGTGGGGTCCCGCAGGTCCTTGGTGGGGTCCTTGTAGTAGAAGGGTTTGCAGAGGTGGCAGCGGCGGCCCATGGTGTTGTGCTGGCAGTTGTCACACACAGCCCCACTGGTGTTCCCCGTGGCCAGGAACACGGCCATGTCGAAGTGGCACCGCCGCGAGTGCTCGTTGCAGTCACAGCCTGCGGGGACAGCACTGCAGCATGGCATGGGGCACCCCAGCCCCCACCTGGCAGGTAGCACCTGCAGAGCAAACTTCCCCAGTTTGGACTCCCCTTACCCTGATATGCAGCCACCACAACCTCAAACCTCCCCAAACTACAGCCTGCAGCACCCAAAAACCTCCCAGCCCCTCTGCAGGATGCCACCTTCCACTCGACCACATCCACCATGCAGCATCCCAAACCCCCGGCACAGTGCAGCCTGCCAGCCCCAACACCAGGATCACTGTGCCAGGAGCCAGTGCCAGCGTGGGCACTCACGGCGACAGGCGTTGGTGCTGGAGCCCTCGGCCGGGCGCCAGGGCAGGTCGTGGTAGAAGTCCTCACAGCGCTCGCAGTTCAGCCCCTGCGTGTGGTGCTTGCAGACGCAGCGCCCGTGCACCTGCCAGGATGCCACAGTCAGGGGCTGGAGAACCAGGCAGCGCAGCTACCCAGCTTTGGCAGGGCACACGGGGCTGGCTCGCCCTACCATGCCGTCGGTGCTGGCGGGAGCCCCGCTGAGCGGGGCGCACTCAGAGGCGTGCCCGTAGCAGAAGCAGTTCCCGCGCATCACCAGCTCGTACAGCGCGTAGTAGTACTTCTCCCGGATCTCCCGCCGCGAGTCCAGCAGGTTGTCCCCCAGCGTGTGCAGCTTGGTGAGGTTCACCCGCAGGTTGGTGACACGCAGCAGGTCTGTGGCAGGGAGAGACCTGTGTTGGCGTGGCGTGGCCAGGCACATACATGCACAGCTCACCTCTGCCAGGCACAGCGGGGCTGGGCTGTGCATGGCATAGCGGGCTGTGGTGGTTCAGAGGAGCTGGGCATGGCTTGGCTCTGTTGGGTATGGCTGGGGTGGGCCAGACCACCATATGGATGGCATGGGGTGTCTGTGCAGGGCTGCTGTCCAGGCTGGGCTGTTGGGGTTTTTTACAGCAGAGTGTATTGGCCCAGGGCTGTGCATGGTTTGGCTCACGGACATGTGGTTGCACGTGGCCAGGCTGGGCTGTACGTAGCTGCGGGGATTCAACTCCCATGCACGTGGCTGTGCACAGTCTGCCTGTGGGTGGGCCAGGGCTCTGCACACCCCAGCAGAAGCAGGCTGGGACCCCACCAATGCAAAACAATGCCCTGGGCACAGCACCTTTACGGGTGGTGGGACACTCACACTGGGGGTTGTGCTCAGGAGACAGCTGTCCCCAATGGACGCAGCCTGGGGGCCCTGGCAGGAAAGGACAGCTCCCCCAGAACTGCAGCTTCCCAGAAGTCCTGCCCTGCAGATTCCTCCCCTCCTGCTCCCAGTCTAAATTTAGCCCTGGGTGATTAACCCACTGCATCTTGTGCCCAGCATGACTCCCCATCTTGCACCGCGGCTGCTGCTCAGCACTGGGTGCATCCATGGCACAACCATCCCCCTCCACTTGACCCAATACAGCCTGACCTTTAGCTGCTCCCACAGGGCACGGTGCAGGAGGGGCCCAAGCACCCGCTGGATCAGGGCTGATCAGGGCTGGATCAGGCCCTGACCCCACTGTGAGGCTCAGAGCAGGGAGAGAACAGCCAAAATAGCTGCGCCCAAAATAGAGCAGCCAGGCAGGAGCCCAGGGCTGGCGACTCACTCTGGATGGCGGGGCTGTAGGGGTCCTGGATGGGGATAGCAGGGTCCAGCACTCGGTAGATCACCTAGGGAAAACAGCAAGGTGGTGAGGGGAGAACATGGGGTCCCTCAACCCTCCTGGAGTGCTGCTGGGGCCTCACCTCCCCCTCAGTGGAGGGCTCGATGTCAGAGTAGCGGGACTCGCAGACGACATCATCGATGCGGCGCGGGGGCCCATGGGGGACGTGGGGGAAGGAGGCAGCGCAGTCATAGGCGAAGTAGCGATAGACCTTCCAGGTGCGCCCAAAGTCGGCCGAGCGCTCCACCAGCATGGCCGCGGGGCGGAAGGTCTGCAAGACACCCAGGTGGGATGGGGGCCAGCCCCACAACCTCCAGGGACCTGTCTCATCCCATCCCAGCCTGGGTACCCTAAATGTTGGGACCCACCTTGAAGGTCATGATGAGATGGGTGAAGTGGAACTCGGCCTCCAGGTCCAGCTGGATGCTGACATGCTCCACGCCTGGGGATGACAGGTGTGATTGGTGGGAGCACTCACTTGTGGCTCCCAGGGGCTCATCCCCCCACCCGGCCGTGGTCCAGGGGTGCGGTCGTGGCCGCCAGCTGAGTCACACTTCCTCAGCGTGGGAGGAAGGGAAAGAGAGCCCCCCGGGACAGGACAGGATGCCCCGCCATCCCCACCCACTGCTCACCATTCTCCGACTGCCACCAGGCTTTCTTGGGACGGGGGGCGAAGCTGGTGACCACATTCTCGATGCGGTGGCTGTTGGTGTTGGTGCGGGCATCGTAGGGCCGCCGTGAGTCGCAGATGAAGCACTTTTTCTCCTCCTGCGAGTGGGAGGCTCAGCGTGTGTCTCTAGCCCTGTCCCGTGACCCACATCTCCGTCCGGTGCCCCCAGTCCCGTCCCACTCACCTGGAGGTGGCTGACGATGCAGTAGGGCTGGGGCCGGCGCAGCCCGCAGGTGGAGGTGGCACTCAGGCTGGCGGCTCGTCCCACCAGCAGGTCCCCGGTGGCCGGGTAGCAGCTGCCGCGGGCACAGCCCTGGGGGGAATCGGGGGCCAGGGCCCTCCCCAGCCCTGCGGGGCGGCGGGTGGCTCAGGGCGCAGTGGGGCGCAGGGGGGGGCCGGGGTCAGGGCTCCCCCCGCCGCGCCCGGGGCCCCTTCCGCGGTCGCCCGGAAACGGAGCGGCGGGGCCGGGCCGGACCCCGGCACCCACCGGCCCCGCTGGGCGGGGGGCGCGGACTCACCGGCCAGCAGAGGCAGCAGCAGGAGGGCGGCGGGGCTCCGCTTCGCCGGGCTCCGCATCGCGGGGCGCGACGGGGCGGAAAGGGGCGCAAAAGGCGCGCAAAGGGGGCGCTCGGCAGGTGCCCGGCGGTCCCGTCCCGTCCCGTCCTGACTCGCCGGTTCACGTACTCGGTCCCGTTCCCAGTCCTGTCCCCGGCCCCGTCCCGGTCCCTCCCGGCCGCTCCGAACTGGGCGGCAGGCGCAGCGCTCGGGGCTGTGCGGAAAGCGCGGGGCGGATCCCGGCCGGAGCGGGGAGCGGGGGAGCGAAGAGGCCGGGACAGGCGGGAGAAGGCAGGAGGCAGGAGCAGGGGGAGGCAGAAGGCACCGGACACAGGCACACACAGTTCAGGGCTTTATTTGCAGGCGCGCCCGCGCTATAGGCGCCTGTAGACTGGACGGGACCCCCGGGCTCGGGGACCGGAGGAGGGTGGCGGGGCAGGACCGGCCCCCGGCCCCACCGGCGGTCCCTAGCAGGTGGCGTAAGCGTTGGCCCTCTCGCGGATCTCCTGCAGCAATCCCGAGACCTGTTGCTCCAACTCCTGCAGTCGTGTCACCTTTGCTGCCATCGCCCGCTCGTTGGCCCCAAAGCGCTGCTCCAGGTCTGCGGGACAGGGGACACAGTCATGGTGCAGCCCACCACCATGTCACCAGCCCACATCACTCTTGGGGCACCAGGTGGGATGGGCCCAGGGGGACACGGGGAGATGTACAATGACATGGGGAATGCGCCCCACCATGTTCTCCCCCTCACCTTCCAGCTTCCTCTTGCTGTTGCTGGCCTTGTCCAGGAGGTTTCGGGCCTCTACTGTCAGCTGTGTCACACGCTGCAGGGCCCCATCAGATACCCCATCCAGCACTCTCACTCGGTTCTTCAGCAACACATAGCGCTGCGTCACGTGCGCCAGGTCCTGGTGGCACAAGGGCACGATGGTGAGGCTGAGCATCCCCAGCACTCTGTCCCTACTTGGTGCCACACCGTGGCTGAGCAGGGCTGGAGCTCACCTGGCTGAGTGTCCCCGAGGTGGTCGTGGCACGCTGTGCCCCATCCTTGGCTTGCTGGGCCTTGTGGCGAACATCCCGGCCACGCTCCTGCAGGGTAGCGACACGCTGCGCCAGCTCCCGCAGCCGCCGCTGTGCCCGCGACTCCTTCCCGTCCAGGGCCTGCAGCTTGCGCTCCGCCTGGGCAGGCACGGACACTGGCTGTGGCAGGCACTGCAACTGCCACACCCACGGTGCCAGGCCCACTGCCCTGGTGAACACGCAGCACCCACTCCACGCCATTTACATTACCCCAGGACCAGCCTCCCTCCTTATGTTGTGCCTAAGGCAAAAGTCCACAGTACCAACCCCGTTGCTCCCATTGTGCCCCCACAGCACCAACCCGGTTGCCCCCAGCATGCCCAAAACAGCATCCCCACTCCCAGCCACGCTGGTGGAATTGGCTCCACTCCCCAGGTGGTGCCCCTTACCTCCCTGGCTTTGTTTTCAGCTGCCCGGATGGCATTCCTGGCGCTCTGCAGAGCGCTCCCTGCTGCCGTTGCCTGTGCCCGTGCCACCTCCAGTGCCTGCTGTGTCTCCACCAGCTCATCCCTCACACCTTCCGCTCTCTCCCTGTGGCAGCGTGGGCAGCTCAAGCCCCTGCCAGTGCTGGGGGACTGACCGCATTCCCTGCCCACCTTGGCATATCCCCCATAACTCACCTGGCCTCCTGTCCCTGTGCCAGCAGCCCCTGTGCCATGGCCAGCCCCTTCGCTGTGCCATTGAGCACCGCATCCACCCCCTCTAGCTGGCTGATGCTCTCCCGCATCTCCCACAGCAGCTCCTGGATCCGACTGGGACTGCTAGGCAGGGAGATGTTCAGCACCTGCCGAGCCACCAGCTCGATGCTGCCTGGGTCAGCTCCCTCCTCTGCAGGGACAGGGGAGGAGGGTGGGCTCAGGGTGGGAAACTGAGCCCCGCTATGCCCACATGCCCACCTGGTGCTTGCACTACCTGCCAGGAAGGCCTTGATTCGGCGGATGAAGTCCCGCAGCTGGGCTGTTGCCTTCTCTGCGCGGCTGCGGGCAGCCTGTGAGCGCCCCAGTGCCTCCTCTGCCCAGCTCCGTGCCCCCCGGGCCAGCTCCTGCACCTCCTGCATCTGGGGGGCACCCGGCTGAGCAGGGGGCACAGGGAAGCCCCGAGGAGGGGGCATGGGGGTGAGCAGGGGGCATGAGGTTATACATGTGAGGACAAGATGGGGGCCTGCAAGGGAGCATGGAAGGAGGGTGCAAAGGGTGCAGAAGGTACAGAGGGTGCAGCAGCGGCCCAGGTGGGCACACAGGTAGCACAACGGGCAGCTGTGAAGGGGCATAAGAGGAACACACAGGGCTAATATCCTTGGGGGCATAGAAAGGGTACAAGGAGGGCATTGAAGAAGACATGCAAAGGGCACAAACAGAACATGGAACATGAAAGGGCACAAGCAGGCCATGCAAAAGGGACACAAGGGGACCCCAGATAGTGTCATGGATTCACCACCCCTACCTTCTGTGCCACAACACCCAGCTGCCCTAATGCCACCTCCAACTGCTGTGAGGCATTACGGGCGCTGCTCAGGGCTCGAGCTGAGATGGGCAATGCCCCTGCACACCCCATGCCACCGCAACGCCGTGTGCCCTCACTGTCCCGGCACAAGGCTCCTCCACAAGGTGCGTGCTTGCAGCTCTGGTCTCCAGGCGCCCCACAAATCTGTGATGATGCCAGTGGTGGAGATGGCAGCTCAACACTGCATGGGGAGAGACCCTCACGCCACTTCCGCCAGTGCTGCTCTCACCTTCTCATTGATCCTGGCAATGCTGAGTCCCATCACCCGTTTCTGTGCCTCTCGCAAGGATTTCCGTGCTGCGGCTGTGCCACGGCGGAAAGCATTGCCCCGCTGCCGCAGTGCCCGCTCGGCTGCCCGCCGTGTTGCCTGTGACCTGCTCAGCTCACTGGCTGTGCCATTGGCCACCACCTCTGCCTGCCGAGAGACCTCCGCCGATGCCAGGATGCTGCGGTAAGACTCTGCAGGTGCTGGTGTCAGGGTTCGGCCAGGATGGCTGCCACCAACCCCTCCAATCCTTGCCAGATGCTCTTACCGCTGAATCCAGTCGTTGCTACGGTGCCAAGCAGGATTTGGAGATGGGAGGTGGTTCGGTTGAGACCTCCAAGCTTGTGGCTCAGCCCGGCTAGCCGGTCATGGTGCCGCACATCTGCCTGCGCCAACTGGTCTAGATGTTGTTCCAGCTCTTGGAGGTGCCTCCAGAAGTTGTCCAGCTCCATTCTTTGGGTGAGGATGGGGTCTTAAACTTTTTTGGGGGACAAAAGGAGGGTCCCCCCACACCAGCCCAATGCGCACACTTGCCTGGTACCGTCCAGCTGGCCGGGTAGTCCATTGAGGAGGGGGCTACTGGGGTTGTCCCCTTCACCCAGCAGTCGTTCCACACGCCCGAGGGACTCCTCCAGCTCCCTCAGGCGACGGGGGCTGAGTGGGAGCGTGGATCCCCCCTCCCTCAGGGCCTGCACCTGTGCCCCAAGGCGCCGCAGCCTGTCCCGAAGGCTGCCCACAGCCGGGTCCCAGCGCCCGAAGCAGGGGTGGCAGGGCGAGCAGTAGGGGAAGGGCTCCCGGTAGCCCCGCTGGCAGCGGTCGCAGTGCAGCCCCCCAAATCCCAGCCGGCACTGGCACTGCCCACTGTCCTGCTCGCACTGTGGGCTCTCAGCACCCAGCGGCTCACACTCACAGGCTGGAGAGACAGTCAGATGTGTGTCCCCACCTCCACACAGACACCCATGCTCCCAGAGTGTCACTATGTTCCCAGCATCCCACCATATCCCCCTGTGTCTCCAGAGTTCCACCTATGCCCAGGGTCTCCTATGTCCCCACAGTCCCACAATGCATGCAGGGCTCCCTGAGTCCTCCATTTTCCCCCAGATCCCCCATGTCCTCAGGGTCCCACCATGTCCCCAGCATCCCACTGTGTCACTAAGGTCTTCTGTGCCCCCAGGGTCCCAGCATCTCTCAAAGATCTCCTGAGTCCCTTGTGTCCCCAGTATCCCAACATTCAGAGTCTTCATCCATGTCCCTAGAGTCTCACCGTGCACCCAGATTCCCCCCACACCTCATGTCCTCAGAGCCCCCACAGCCCCAGCCCCTGGGGTGTGCCCCTACCTCGACACTCCTGCTCGGGGTCTCCCCAGTGGTGCTCCTGACACTGGGAGCAGACGCGGCCCCCGAACCCGGGCCGGCACTGGCACTGCCCTGTCACCTGCAGCAACAGTGCTGTGCTCACTGAGTGGCTCACCAGGCCCTGGGAGGGCAGTGGAGCCATGACAGGATGCCAGGGAACTCACCGTGTCACAGGCAGGGTGCAGGGCATGTATGGGGTGGCAGTCACAGGGCTCGCAGCCCCCTGGATCCCCCAGGCTCCAGAACTGGGGTGCACAGCGGTCGCAGATCTTGCCCACAACGTTGGGCCGGCAGGCACAGGCTCCTGTGCCACGGTCACAGGTACAGGTGCCATTGGCACAGTGGGAGGCCAGTGTGCCCCGTGGGTCACAGCCGCAGCCTGCAGGAAGGTGGGCAGCCACTTGGGACTCAGCAGTGCCCTGCTGGCCCCAACACCCCAGATCTACCTTGCCCCAAAACCCATGCACAGGTCCAACAGCCCTGATCCCAACACCCCACCAACCCCAATACCTGTCCCCTTCCCAGTCCCAACACAGGCACAGCCCCAAACCTCACCTGGCCCTGATGCCCCAGCCTCAAACCCCCCAACATCCCAAAATTCTTCCCAATCCAACCGCCCTGCACAATGCCAATCACCCCACACCCAACCACAGCCACAAGCCACATCCCCACCCCAAGCCCTTGCTTCAGCCCCATTCCCCTATCCCAAATGCCTCAGAGCCCCCTGCCCCGCTCACGCCGGCAGCTGCGCTGCAGGGCATTGCCGTAGTAGCCGGGCTGGCACTGGGCACAGTGGGGCCCGGCAGTGTGGTACAGGCAGCGCAGGCACTGCCCCGTGCGAGGGTCGCAGCCCCCTGGATCACTGGCGTCGATGTTGTTATTACACTGGCAGGGCCGGCACACACCCCCCTCCACCTCCGGAGCACCGAAGTAGCCGGGGGAGCAGCGGTCGCAGCGGGGCCCTGTGGAGAGCAGGGGCTGTAGGTGCTGGGGTCCTGCAGTTCCAGTGTTGGGGGGTCCCCGCTGCACCGTGCCTGCTCTGCCCCTCACCTGCATATCCGGGTGCACAGAGGCAGACAATGTGGTGGGTCTCCTCATCAGCGTGGCAGGCGGTCCCGTGGTAGTGCCGCGTGCCAGGATAGCCAGGACAGGGGCAGGGCCGGCACTGCTGGCCTGAGCCCAGCACGGGGTTCCCGTAGTAACCATCCTGGCACCTGCAAGGACAAGGAATGAGTGCCCAGTGGATCCATCACAGCCATCATATACCATCCCACCATCCCATCCATCCAATCTCATTCCATTGTATCCCATGCCATCATATCTCATCCTATCCTATCCCATTCCATCTCAATCTCATCCATCCATCCATCTATCCATCCATCCATCAGTCCTATATCCAGTTATATCCATGCCATTCTATCCTACCCTACCCCACCTCCTCCCATCTCATCCCATCCCATCATTCCAATATATCCCATACCATCATATCTCATTCCATCCTCTCTCGTTGAATCTATTGCATTCCATGCCACACCACACCACGCCATGCCATGCCATGCCCATGCCATGCCATGCTGTCCCCTTCCCTTGGCACTGGCTCACCTCTCGCAGTGCCGTCCGTCCGTGTGGTCGCGGCAGCGCAGGCAGGTGCCCGTGCGGGGATCGCACTCCTCAGCGTGCCCGTTGCACTGGCAGGGCCGGCAGGCAGGGAAGCCCCAGTGGCCGGGCTGGCATTGGTCACACTGCCGGCCCACGGCGCCAGGCTGGCACTGGCACTGCCCGCTCACTGCGTCACACAGCTGGGACAACGAGCCCTCCGGGGAGCAGGCACAGGCTGTGGGGCAGCAAGGCTCCAGTAAGGCACAGGGATGCAGGGACATAGGGATGGACAGACAGACAGGCAGGGGACCAGCACCCATACCAAGGGCTGTGGCCCAGAAGGGCTCATGTGGACACACAGGTCCACAAGAACATGAGTGGACAGACAGACAAGTGAGTGCAAGGCAGGACAGTGCCCACAGGGGACTCAAGTGGATGGATGGATGGATGGATAGATGGATGGAGGGAGGGAGGGATGGATGGAGGGAGGGAGGGGGGAACTGGGATGGGCTGCAGGACAACAGAGCTGAGATGGACACGTGCATGGACAGATGTACAGACAAGTGAACAAGGCAGCAAACAGAGAACTGATGGCTGGACAGAGACAGACAGGAGGGACAGGGATCCCCAGCAGATGCAGATCCCACCACTTACGGCTGCATCCCTGGGGCCCAAAGCCATAGCTGCCGGGGGTGCAGCGATCGCAGCGTCGGCCGATGACGTGGGGCTTGCACTCGCACTGCCCACCCTGGACCTGGCACTCGCTGCTCCGGGAGCCCTGTGGGTCGCACTGGCAGGCTGCGGGAGCAGGGCCAGCATGGGGCCAGGGCTGTCCTGTCTGCACCTGCCCACACCTGCTCACACCTGCCTGCGCTCTGCCTGTGCCTTCCCACACTGCCCATGCCCTGTCACCGCTCTCCTGCCCAGCCTGCCATGGGCATGGCCACATCCTGGCCCACTGCCCCAGGCAGGGCTCCACCCACCCCTCGGTCCCGTCCCTGCAGGGTTCCCACTCACGCAGTGCCCCGCCGTGCATCAGGGCTGAGACGCTGCAGACCAGGCGGGCACAGGCCTGGGCCAGGGGGTGTGGGGGGGCCATGTGAAACACCTCCAGGCACCGGTACCGCTCCAGCTCCTCCTGGCGCGCTGCCGCCTCTGCCCCGTGGAAACCTGGCAACTCCAACACCCGTGGCAGGAGCACCAACTGTGGGGAGAGGAGAGGGGGCTGGGGGGCATGGACAGCCCCTACTGCGGGACCTGGCCCCTGCCATCAAGATGGATCCATCTGCCCCAGGACAGCCCTAATCCTGCTGGAGGCTCAACCACCCCGTTCCATCAACAGCCCCAGTTCCACTGACATCCCCAAACTCATTTATACTCCCATAGAAATTCTTATCCCCAGAGACTTCCTTATACCTTTCCACACTGACATCTCTATGTCAACCCCAGCTCTAGCGAAGTCCCAAGCCCATCCCCATCCCCATCCCATGCACATCCCCAGAGGGGAATCACTTCCCACACCAGCCTGTGGTACCCCATCCCTCCCCATCACCCTACCCCTGCCAAGTTACAGGCACGGGGTGCACTGGGACCCCCCTCACCGAGTCGATGAGGATGAAGGCGCCGGGGTGACGCTGGGTGACACCAGCCCGTTGAAGCCGCATGGTCACCTCATAGGGGGTGCTGGGCTCGAAGCAGAAGGGCCGGGACAGCAGCACATACCTGTACAGAGTCAGGTGTCAGGGCATAGGCACAGCAGGGCCATGGTGAAGGCCAGGGGACAGCAGTAGGACCTAATTGCCTTCCTTGTCCCTGTCCTCATCCCTCACCTGTGTGGTAGGATTGTCCCTATTTCCATCCCATCCCCATCCCTCAGTTCTGGGAGTGTGGTAGGTCTGTCCTTGTCCCTGTCCTGTCCTGATCCTTGTTCCCACCCCCATCCCACCCCATCCCATCCCGTCCCACCTCTGGCTGTGGGGCAGGCTCTCACGGTACATCTGCTCGGAGGGCAGCAGGTTCCCGCAGCGAGGGCTGGTGGGCAGCACCCGGGAGCTGACACTGACCACGACCTCCCAGTCCTCAGCTGACTGTGGTGACAGGTGAGGCAGCGTCAGGGCTGTGCCGTGCCGGGCCATTCATGCCGTGGCCGTGGCCATGGCCATGCTCACCTCAGGCTCATAGCGGATGAGCAGCTCGTAGTCCATGGGGTAGGGCACGTTGTCCATGCGGAAGGTCAGGCCAGCCCCGTCCCGCACCCGGGCGAACCCCGAGCCTGTCCACGTCACCATGTGCCCGGCACCGTCCCGCACCACCTCCTCCACGTCCGGCTGGGCAGGGCACCGGCACAGCTTGGCCCAGGCTCTGCCCCAGGCTGCCCCTGCCCCACAGTACCCTGCTGTGCCCTATCCCACTGCCCCAGGGCTCACCTTGGGGGGCTGCTGGCGGCTGCGGCGCATGGGGACGCGGAGCTGGGGGGCATGGGGGGAGCTGCGCTGGTGCCGTGAGCGTCCCTTCCGCCCCCTTGACTCCCTAGTGTTGTACTCCAGGCAGTCCTGGGGCACCTCTGCCCGGATGGCACCCTGCAGGGATGCGTCAGGGGACGGTGGCCATGCATGGGGACAGCCGTGCACAAGGATAGCCATGCACAGGGCACGGTAACAGCCACATGCATGACAGGGCAACAGCCATGCATGGAGCATGGTGACAGCCATGCATGGAGCATGGTGCACAGTGACAGCCATGCACAAGCACAGGGACCCCCAAAGAGACTCACCGGGAGCTGGGGGTGGCTGTGGCCATGGCTGGTGGCCTGCTCAGCCTCGTAGGTGTAGTAGTCGAGGGGGGCGCAGAAGAAGCCAGGTTGTACCTGGTCACACTGCCGCCCCATGATGTGGGGACGGCAGGGACAAGCCCCATCCTCCATGGAGCACCTGAGGGCGACCATCCTGTCCCTCCGTCTGTTCTCCTGTCTGGCTCTGTCCTCATCCATCCCTCTATCTCTGGGGATGGAGACACCTCTCTCCCTCCCTCCATACCAGCCCCCTCTATCTTTCCAGCCCTGTCCCCACCCCTCCACCAGTGTCCCCATCCCTCCCTCCCCAGGTGTCACCCCCAGCCCTGTCCCCACTCCCAACCCATTCCATGCCCCTCCAGGGGCTGTCCTAGGCCCCACCGGTTGCTGTAGGCTCCCCCGAAGTCACAGGCACAGGGCCGGCAGCCCCCCAGGTCGTAGCTCAGTCCCCAGAACTCAGGCTGCAGTGAGGAGGGGACATGCAGGGATGTGTGAGGCCAGCCCAGCCCTGTGGTAGCCGTGGGGCTGGGGAGAATTGGGGCACAGTGCATGGTGTGGAAAGGATGGGGCACTCACCACACACTGGCTGCAGGAGCGCCCGGCCACGAAGCGTTTGCAGTAGCAATCCCCACTGATGGGGTCGCATGGAGAGCTGCCCATCACCGTGCCCCTCGGGTCACACCGGCACGCTGCCCCCCACACATGCATGTGCGTATGTGGGGGGCTGCCATGTAGGACCACAGCCCATGGGTTTCATGGCCATCCTTCCCCATCCCATGTCCTTTCATCCCTCACCCCTCCATCGCCATGTCTCAGTCCCCATTCCTCTACCCTCAGCCCTTCCATTCCCATCCCTCCATCACACATCCCATCTCCATGCCTCTATCCCATCTCCATATCCTCATCCCTCCATCACCATCCCTTCACCTCCATTCCTCCATCTCCCTCCCTCTGTTCTCATCCAACCCATCCCCATTTTTCAATCACCACCCCTTCATCCCCCACTCCTGCATCCTCAACCCTTCATCCATATCCCTCCATCATCCCTCCATCCCCATCCCTCCACCCCACATCCTCCCATGCCCATCCCTGGGTCCCAGCTCACGCTGGCAGCCCAGTGGGTCTCCAAGGCTCAGGCCATAGGCACCGTGCCGGCAGCGGTCACAGCGGGGACCAGCCACATTCTCCTTGCAGCGGCACTGCCCCGCGATCATTCCCAGCGCCACATCTGTGTGCCCGTCGCAGGCGCCTCCGTCCAGCGAGCCCGCCGGGTCACAATCACACGCTGCCAAGAGAGACAGACCATGGGGAGATGTGGCTGCCAGCATCAGGAGCTGGTGGCACCAAGCAGGGACAAGCAGTGAGGGTCAGGGTCCCAGGGCACTCACGGGCACAGGCAGTGGGAGCACGGATGTCGGAGCGAGGGTGCCGGTAGTAGAAGGGTTTGCAGAGGTGGCAGCGGCGGCCCATGGTGTTGTGCTGGCAGTCGTCACACACGGCCCCACTGGTGTTCCCCGTGGCCAGGAACACGGCCATGTCGAAGTGGCACCGCTGCGAGTGCTCGTTGCAGTCACAGCCTGTGGGGACGGCACCATGGCACAGCATGTGGCACCCTAGTTCCCACTGGCAGGCAGCACCCCCAGTGCCAAATCTCCCCAGCCTGGACTCCTCTTACCCTGATATGCAGCACCACAACCTCAAACCTCCCCAAACTACAGCCTGCAGCACCCCAAACCCCCGGCACAGTGCAGCCTGCCAGCCCCAACACCAGGATCACTGTGCCAGGAGCCAGTGCCAGTGTGGGCACTCACGGCGACAGGCGTTGGTGCTGGAGCCCTCGGCCGGGCGCCAGGGCAGGTCGTGGTAGAAGTCCTCGCAGCGCTCGCAGTTCAGCCCCTGTGTGTGATGCTCGCAGACACAGCGCCCGTGGATCTGGGGGGAGCACCCGGCTCAGTGTGACTGCTGGGTGCACGGGCACCGTGCTGTGCTGGTGGGTGCGTGTCTCTCACCATGCCAGGGACGGAGGGCGTTGGAGCACCAGGTGCCGGGGCACAGTGGGCAGCGTGGCCATGGCAGAAGCAGCTCCCACGCAGCACCAGCTCATCCACAGCATAGTAGTACTTGTGCAGCACCTCCCGCCGCGAGTCCAGCAGGTTGTCCCCCAGCGTGTGCAGCTTGGTGAGGTTCACCCGCAGGTTGGTGACGCGCAGCAGGTCTGGGGGGGCATTGCTGTCAGCACCTGCCCCAACACCAGCCAGCCCCACACCCCCCAGCACCCCCAGCCACACACCCTGGATGTCCGGGCTGTAGGGATCTGCCACAGGGATGGAGGGGTCCAGCACCTTGAAGATGACCTGCGAGGAGGAAGGGATAGGTGATCCCATACCTCCCAGACCCCCCATTCCCCTCTGCATCACCCTCTCCCCACGCACCTCCCCGCGGCTGGAGGGCTCAATCTCAGAGTAGCGCTGGTCACACAGCACCTCGTCCACAAGCCCTGAGGGCTGGTTGGGGATGCCAGGGAAGAGCTTGGAGCAGTTGTAGGCAAAGTAGCGATAGACCTTCCAGGTGCGTCCAAAGTCGGCTGAACGCTCCACCAGCATGGCCGCAGGGCGGAAGGTCTGCAAGACACTGAGGTGGGACAGGGGCCAGCCCCACAGCCCCTGGGGGTCCATCCTGTCTATCCCACCCCATCCCAGGCACCCATGTGCCCAGACACACCTTAAACTTCATGATGAGGTGGGTGAAGTGGAACTCGCCCTCCAGGTCCAGGCGGATGCTGACATGCTCAACGCCTGGGCAGACAGATGGCTGAGACTGGGGAAGACCCCCATGGCCACACAGCCTCAACGCACTCACATCACATGGGGCAACACCACTACTGCCCCAGCCTCACCATTCTCTGATTGCCACCAGGTCCGCTGGTCGTGGGGGCCGCTCAGGTAGATGACGTTCTCAATGCGGTGGCTCTCAGGCAGGGATGGGTCCCGTGAGTCACAGGTGAAGCATTTCTCTGAGTCCTGTGCCCCGGAGCAGCCCCGTCAGGGATGGGTGACCAGAGGCTGCACCAGTGCCCAGCTCTGTGAGCCTGTGCTGGAGCCATGCTGGGGCCAAGTGGGCTCACCTGGAGGTGGCTGACGATGCAGTACTCCTGGGGCCCATCCAGCCCGCAGGTGGAGGTGGCACTCAGGAGGGCAGCTCGGCCCACCAGCAAATTCCCAGTGGCTGGGTAGCAGCTGCCGCGAGTGCAGCCATGGCTCAGGTCAGGTTCCTGCCAGCCCCCTACTGCCAGTCCCCCTGCTGCAGAGAGCATGAGGGCACGGGCTGGGGGCTGTGCCAGGGCCCCTGTGCATCCCCAGCTCCCCCACGCACTCACCCAACCCCCAACCGTCCCATCCCGTCCCATCCCTGCATCCCAACCCACTGATGCAGCACGAAGCTCCATGATCCAGAAAGGTGCTGGCAGCAGCGCTGGGGCCTCGTGACCAGGGCAGGGAGCAGGGTGACTGGGGGGCTGGGCTGCCTGTGCTCCTGAGGGCCTGGGCAGCCCCAGGGCACCAAGCGGTGCCGGGGGGGAGTCAGGAGCCGGGTCAGGCGCTTGTTAATCCCCACAGGGCTTAGCGCAGCCCAGATTCCTTGCTGGGTTTTGTGGCGGTCAGGCCCTGGCTGCTGACAGCCAGGGAGCATCGCCACTGCCACCACCTCCACTGCCCAGCACCCTCTTCCCCAGGCTGGGGTCCCTGAACCACAGCACCGCAGGTACACAGGGTGCCACCGAGGCCAGTGCTTACCCAGGAGGAGGGCAAGCACCAGGAGGTCCATGGGCAGCCACAGGATCAACCTGGGGGGACACGGAGATGGCACTGCTGCAGGGTGCAGGGTACAGCTTAGCATGCAGGGTATCTGGCGCCTGGCCTCTCCTGGCTCTGGCACAACCATGCAGTCCAGGGGGCAAACCCCCCACCCCGGCACGATGGTGCTTCCTAGGGACAACACTGGGAATTGGAGTCAGGTGGGATAGTTGGGTCCCAAAGTCGTGCCCCAGTCCTGCATGACCCTGGGGGGCTGTGGCATACAGACCCAGGCACACAGCCGTGCTGCACACTCCCTGACCTGGCATGAACTGTGCCATGCCCCATCCTGCCCAGCTCAGGACGGATCCATCCTTTTGAGTGTCACTAGTGTCCCTGGGGGGTACCAGTGCCGGGCCAGGGCCAGCCTGGGAGGGGAGCCAGGAGTGCTGGAGCCGGCTGGGCGAGGGCATCCCTGACGCTGGCTGGGGTCCCACTGTTAAATTTAGGTTGGAGCAGCCTTTTGTGCTTCCTTCTCTCCCGGTACCTCCCGCTCCCAGCCTTGCAGGAGCTGGATCAAAGCCTGGCCCCGGCTCTGCCCAAACACATCTCTCCTGTCCCCGCACGGAGCCAGCCCAGGGCAGGGGGGCTCGGGGCTGTGGGGGGAGCTGCAACACTGTCCCAACACCCACCCCGCTCGAAGCCACGCCAGGGCGGTGGGCGAGGTGGTGCAGAGCCACGTGCTTGCACGAGGGTCCCCGAGCCCCGCGAACCCCCGGTACCTGGTGTCCTGCAGCGTCCAGCGGGACCAAGGCCAGGGGCGAGGGCGAGCGGGACTCGCTGCCCCCGAGCTGGGTGCGCAGAAATGAGCCGGGGCAAGGGCAGAGATGGGATGGCGGCTGGTGGCCCCCCTTCCCCGTGCACGATTCTTATTCAAATGGGCTGCCCGCTGAAAGGGACGGCGGTCTCCAGGCTACGGGAATGTCACTGCCGATTCCTTCTGCCTGGAGGCCCCTGCCGCCTGCCCGCCCGCGGAGGCCTGGCCGGCCAGGCGTCGGCAGCCCGGGCACGCCCCGGCCCCCGGGCTGCACGGTGGGCCCCGCTGGCAAACAAAAGGGCGCCTCGTGGACCGGCGAGCCAGAGACACCGCGTTCCCCGGGCTCCCGGCACGGTGTGGCAGGAACGCATCTGCTGCCACTGGCAGCAAGGCGTGCGGGGCGGCATGGAGGGATGGGTGCCTGATGCTCCAGGAACCGGCTGGCACAGCTGCGCAGGGCTCACGGCACCATTCTTTGCCCCACCTGGGGATGCCCCGTGGCAAAGGCACTGGCATAGTTACGCTGCAGGGTGGAGCCGTGCCCGACGCCTGCCTCACCAGGAGCTCACCCGGACACAGCCACGATGCTGCTGGCTGGGAACATCCCTCCCAATGGACCCAGCCCTCCCCACCGCCACGGCTCCCTGGGCAAAGTCCAACACGCGTCAACCCTAGGAAGTGCATAGCAGGAGTGGGGGCACCCAGCACTTCTCTGCCGAAAGACCCCACGGTCCCTTCCTTGAGTGCTGCCTCATGCCAGTTGCTGGCACCCAGGCTATGCCATGGGGCTGTATCGTGTGCCAAGGGCTGTGCAGTGCAGTGGGGCTGTGCCGTGCCGTGCCCAGGGGCTCCCCTCCGGCATGCCGGCTCCTACCTGTGCCCGTGGGGCCTGGGGTTCTGCGCAGGTGGCTGGTGGCTCAGGTAGGCTGCGGAGTCAAAGGCCCACTGGGCTCGGGCTGGGCTCGGCTGCTGTTCCTGGAGGAGGGCAGCTGGTGCCTGTCTCCTCCTCCAGCAGCCGTGCCAGGCAAGGGGAGGGACCTACCCGCACCGAGCTTTAGCCAAGGTGAGGCAGGGGCCAGGTACACACTGGCAGTGGCCCATGCATGGCACAGCAGTGCCCTGCCCTTTGGCTGGCCAGGAGCCGGCATGGCATTCCCACAGGGCTGCTGTGCCCAGTTATGCAGCACATGGGGCTGCTGAGACAGGCAGCCCAGCTGGGACTCGCCCTGCACTGCACGGGCCCATCTGTGCCTCTTCAGAGCACATCTCCAGCAGTGGTACCAGGACCCCTGGGGCAGCATGGCAGCCAACTGCACTCCCCCAGCATCCATGCCAGAAGGATCCAGTTCCCCCCCACGTGCTGGCACTGTGGGCACCACCATGCCCCACTCACCTCGTGCTGGTCAGCGCTGCTCCGGATCCTTTGGACTGGCTGGGCTGGGCACTGAGCCGGCAGCCCTGCAGGGAGCACGGCTGTGCACTGGGGCCAGGATCCACAGAGAACTGTCACTGTCACGCAGGGATGGTGCCTTTTATTAGCCAAGGCCAGAGGAAGGAAGGGGAGCTGTGTATCTCCACACCAAGGCCATGCTCTGGCCGCCCGCCGCCAAGCAAGGTCACAGGCAGACAAAGAAACAGCTCCTGGCCATAGGGGTGCCAAAAGCCGTGCTCCCAGGGACACCCTGACACAGCCAGGCTGGTCCCACGCACCTCAGCAGGACAAGGGATGCCATGGGCAGTACCCTGCCAGCTTCCCACGACTGGGCTTTCGGCAGGCATTGGGAAACCTGGAGGAAGGGCCAGGCTGTGCCCAGCGAGGCTCCAGCAGTGCAGGCTGGTGGCCAGGCATCACCATCTCATCAGCCTGGAGAGCTGGTAGAAGATGAGCTGATGAAGAGCCATTAGCACGGGTCAGCATGTCTGTGTCAAGGGATCTTGCCACACAAACCTTATCTGCTCTAAGGAGATCCGAAGAGCCCTGATAAAGGGGCCTGATAAAGGCGACTGTAACAGGATCTCTGGCCTTGAAGAGCAATGTTAAAGTGCGAGGGAGGGATCCTCAGTGGCACCTGAGAGACAGGAAAGATGTCTCAGCCCGTGTCCAGGCTCCCCTGAAGGCTGGTCTGACTTCCCACGCCAAGCTGCAATCCCCTCGGCTGCCCCAGAGCAGGAGGCGTGGCCATGTCTGCCCAGGGAGGTGCCCTGTCCGGGGCAGCTCCACTGGCTGGAGATCTGCCGGCAGCCCTCCATCATCAGCATTTCAACGCTGCTGAGCATCCCCTCTCCCTTGGGCACCCACAGCCTGGCTCCACGACCACCTTTCAGCAGCCATCTGCACTCCTGCAGCAGTGCAGAGGGCCACCCCTCCTCGGCAGAGCCCCCGAGGCCCCGGGGCAGCCTCTCACGCCTGGCCAGCCCCACTTGGACGGACTTCAGTGTGCGCAGCAGGCAGCCAGCACTTCCCTGAACATCCTTAGTGAGCAGAGAACTGTTTAACTGCTTCCCTTCCCCAGGAATGAGCCACAGCACCGGAGCTGCTGTCTGCCCAGGGCCACGGTCCCACCACCATTAGTGCCGGGTCAGTGCACCGGCAGCCCTGCAGCACAAACCGGATCCAGCGGGCCGGTGAACAATGGTGTTTCTGTTGAATTAGCTGGCCAGAGGGTCCTGGTGCAGAGTGGGCAGATCCAGAGGGAAACTGCAGGCTGGGCAGGCAGGCTGGGGCTGGCAGGGCACCTGCTAGTGCAGTGCCAGCCTGGCATGTTATCTAGGAACTAACCAGGAATGTGGATTTATCCCAGTTTACACCAGTTCAGCACCACTGGCACTTATATGGAGCATCTCCCACCCCACTCGTCCAGAGTATTTCCCACCCCAAGCCAGGCAATACTTAATGGAGCTTGAGTAATATCAAACCTCTCTGGGGGAATTAGGAAGAAGAGCTAGGGGTAGTCTGCAGCTGAGCATGCCCCATGTAGCAGCCAGGCACACAGGAGACACCGTTCCATGGAGTTGACAGGGGGCCGGGAGCAGGAGCCCAGGGAGGGGCAGTCTGTCAGGGCCCAAAGAAAAGCTGGACACATTGGGTGGTTCTGAGCACCATTTTACTGAAGGGCTGGACACCTGCTAGGACTTCATAACAAAAAGTTCACTTCAT
Source organism: Empidonax traillii (assembly GCF_003031625.1). Lineage (NCBI taxonomy): Eukaryota > Metazoa > Chordata > Aves > Passeriformes > Tyrannidae > Empidonax > Empidonax traillii. The sequence goes on along the minus strand of NW_020955297.1, from coordinate 570,487 downwards.
TTAAGAAAAACAACAGTCTGTTTTTTGTCCCATTCCCTCTGAAGAGCAGAATACTAATGCTGTCTTTTTCACTAAGCAGTGCCATTCCAAAATATACAACACAGAATGTGGAACAGCCCAGCCTCATATTAACATTAAATATTATTAGAACTTCGGAAACATTTTACACAAACAAATGAAACAGTAAAAAGTTCACTCAAGAACAAGATGGGTCAGTTGTAAAATCATCATACAAAGTTTGTTACTCGCCCTTTCACAGGCTGCAGTTGCTGCTCCTCAGCCATTGCTCGGGATCCCCAAACACCAGGGAATGCCGCCGGTCCCAGCCGGAGCGGGTTGGTCATGCTGTGGCATGGAGACAGCTCTCTTGGAGATGACGGTTGGCAGAGAGAAGCACAAGGGGCCGGACAGTGCCCACCCAGAACCCCTGTGTCCCTCGGAGTGGCTGCCATGCCTCAGCTTGGGAAACCCTACTCCTCAGGAGTGTGGTACTGGGAACCAGGAGGAGGGACGGTGTCACACATCGTGCCTCCTCTGCCACAAATGCCAGTGCTTTGTGTCCCAACCCAGGCCTAGGCAGTGCAGCGGAACAGGGGCAGGAGGGGAGGTATTTCTGGGGGTAGCTTTGCAGCACCTTCTCTTTTAAAACAGCACCACATGCCTGTGTCTGTGGGAATCAACAGACACTCACAGGGGCTGCCTGTAGCCACAGGAACACAGGAGCAGGAAGGGCTAATTAAGACAACAAGGAGAGAGTCCCAGAGGATAATAAGGCCTTTAAGGGACTCCCTGGGGAAGGTATTTCAGATGCCACTCAAGTGGGGCCAGATTGTGCAACCGATAAACAATAGAACCCAAGGGTTAGGAGGGGCACCTGCTGCAGAAGGAGGGGCACCTGCTGTGGAACACCACAGCCCTAGCTCCTCCATTTGCACATCTCCTGCAGCAGACACAGAGTTGCCTGTCCAGGCGCTGCCAGCATCTTTAGCTTCCCCTAAGCTTCCCGCTTTTTCACCAGACCTCCTTGACGCTCCTAAGAAAAGGAAGAGGTCTGGCCTCAGCACCACAGCTTTGGAGGCAGCAGCTGGCCAAGCTGCAAGTTCCAGCAGTGTCACACCTACAGACAGGGTTCACTTGACACCGAGGGATGAGCCAGTGATGAGGGCTGGCTCTCATGCCTTCTGGGACAAGATCTCTGTGAGGCACCTGGCACCCTCCTAAAGGCACCCAGCTCCAGGCAGAAATGGGCTGCAAGGAGGGGGAAACTCTAGCATGGTGTTCTCTAGCACAGAGTCCCAAATGCAAGGGCCCCAGGAGTAACTTGCCCTGCTGCCCTCTCCACAGGTGGTGCCAGCCCACCCAGCTGGCAAAGCCAAGGGCTGCAGCAGTGTCAGGAAGGTGCCCCAGAGCAGCTGCCCTCTCCTCAGACCACCTCAGCTCCCAAAAGGCCATCCCCATCTGACTGCACGAGTAAACAGGCCAGTGCCATTTTGAATTCTGAAAAAGAAACCGCACAAACCAACCAGCCTGGCTGAGCAGCCAATGCTCCACAACTCGGCACCTGCCAACCACGGCTAAAACTAGGATCCTCCTAACCTAATCTGCCCTCCTGGCTGGGAAGCTGCCCAACTCATGTCACAATGCCCAGCTGGAGCTGAGAGACAAACCCACTCTCAGTCCCCACTCATCCCTTAAGCCCTGGCCAAAGGCCCAGTTCCCAGACAGGGCAGGGAATTTGGATCCAAGGGGGAAAAACAGCTGGAGTGGCTGCACCTCCCACGTGCTGCCAAAGTCTGGCCATGAACACAGCACAAGTCACAACTAAAAGGACACAGCCTTTGTGCTCAAGACCAAAACCCAAAGCCCTCCAGTCCCTCCTGCCACAGCTAGAGCTGGGGTAGAGAAGTGCTGCTGGTGTTTGAGGAGGGCCTGGAGGACAGGCAGCAAAACAAAGGCAGCTGCAGGGCAGGGCCACGGAGCCTCACGCACAGCATCACCCACTTGCGCCCTTCTGCTCCCGATTTCCCTGCAATGCTCTCAGCTGGCAGCTGGCTGAATTATGTGCAAGGCAATGAGGGGTCTCAACCCACTGCTCCCCAGCCCTGTTAGTGAGAGCTGGTCTGAGAAGTGCCAGTGAGGTGAGTGCTCCCGGGAGCACATCTCCTCCTTGTACTGCAATACCACTCGTGGACTGCCAAGCAGGAGTAACAAAATAATCCCTTCTCATTTTGCAGAAAAGTGCTTAAGAAATTCTGTACAGGGATTGCTACAGCAGCTGGCTCAGGGGGGGATGCAAATAGTTTAGAAGCAGCAGCACCACGCTACAGGGCTTGCAGGAAAGAAGCTAAGGACAAACTTCTCCAACTAAAAGCAGTGGCAGATGGTGAAATCTGATCACAGTGGACATAAGCTTCAAAACATTTCTACCAATTAACATTGTGATTTCAACTGGTATCTGATGTCAGCTTCCCCTTCAGCTGCCTGCTGGACAAGCTGCTCTCCCCATGGACCTCGCTGACGGACATCTGAAGCATGCAGGAAGCTCAAGGACCTTGCCTGGTGGAGGGGAAGCATAAACTGCTTCTTGGCAGCTGAATAAAAGGAGAAAAGATTTCCAAAAAAATCAGTCGGAAGAACAGCCCTTTGACCGCTGGCCGAATAATTTCTAGAAGCGACAGTGGCACAAATCCATGCGTTAAAAGCATTCCTAAGAGAGTCTCCAAAGCTCTCAGCTGTCATGGTGCCCAGAACAACACAGGCCAGGTTAGGCACTTGGATTCAAAGTGACTAATACAGAAACAGGTCTGGACAAGGTGCATACCACATGCTCAGCAGAGACCACAGCGCTCCGGGCAACACATTTCCATGAGCCCTGCCAGATACTGCTGCAGAGATCTCAAGAAGGTAAATGTTACTCTGCTGCCACAGAGTAACATGTGGCGGAAGGGACCTGCGGAGGGAGATCTCTGGATAGATCAGGTCTTAGGCAGAAGCCCTGGTTTGATCAAACCCCTCATCTTCCCTAAACACCAGACAGCAGTGTCCATGGCACAACCCTTCTGCAGCCTCCTGCACATCAGTGTCACAGGCCCAGGATACCTGGAGCATCCACACCAGGAGCATCCACATGTGGGCATGAGCTGTAGGACAGAGGAGCCAACTCCCACTAGGCTGAGGCACCCACTCCACCAGCACCAGATGACAGGCAGCAGTCGCTGGCACTGGCACCAGGGGCTGCAAAGCCTCTCTGTGAATAACAAGTTGCAATCCTCTCAGCCGAGTTCCTGAAACACCTGTGAGGGGTAACTGGAGACATCAGGAGGGCAGAGAACAAAGCTCCAGCGCTGCCCCATCGCTCAGGGCCCTGTGGTCTGTCCGAGATGTGCAGGAGAGCTGACAGAGACGGGATGGTGATGGACAGGTCCCTGAGCACAAAGCTATGGATTACTCACTTCCCTGGCAGGAGTCTTGGTGACACAAAAGCATTTCCAAAGCTTGCCTCTCCCTGTGGAGCAGATCACCTCTTGCTGGTGGCCTGGGAAGGCCACAGGGCAAGCTGTCATCACCAAGTATGCACAGCACTCAGCTCAATGCTGGGAAAGGCACAGCAGCAGTAAAGCTGGATGCTCTGCTGGATGTGTCAAGCAACAGTACAAGCCAAGTCCTTGACTGGCAAAGACCCAAGCTGTGAAAGAAAAGAGGTGATGGAGAAGAGAGGGGGGGGCAGGCAGCAACCCAGCTGGGGGAAGACACACAGTGAAGAGGAGGAATGTGGCCCGCTAAGTTGGCCTCAGGTGCGCAGCTTCCTGCTCAGGCTGGAGGAAAAGCAACCTTGACCCAAACTCAGCCTTGCTGATGCACGTTGCTTTTCCCAGCGGAGGCCAAGCACTCAGCTGGGATGTCTATGCTGCAAGAGGAGGCTCCAGAGACAGCTCTTGGTGCCCTTATAAGGGTTTGGGAACAGGGGAAGCTGCTGAGCAGCCTGACAGACAGCAATACTGCAGGCAGGAGTTCAGAGCCCTCCTTGGGAAACAGCCAAAAAGAGAAACGCCAGTGCAGGACTTCAAGACCTGGCATTTGAGAGCGTGGGAATGAGAAAGGTCTGAAGGAAGGGGAACAAAAGGAACAAAGCAAATTTTGGCCAGTTGACAGTGATGGAGGGTCCCTGTTCATCCAGCATCAGGTCAGAGGGGACTCTCTGCCAGGACATTTCAAAACACAGAAGTAGAAAAAAGTATTCCTCCTCCTCTGCAGCCAAGCAGCGGCATTCACAGGTCAGTCTCAAACACTGCGAGTTATGATCTCTGACAGCAACTCAGAACCCAAGTGTGGGGTTCAGGGCCTGCAATTATGTCCTGAACCATAAAATCACAGAATAGTCTGCATTGGAAGGGACCTTAAAAATCATCTTGTTCCAACTGCCCTGCCATGGGCAGAGACACTTTCCACTAGACCAGGTTGCTCAATGAAGAACCTCCACCCTGCTCTGTCTGGGTGAGAGGGAAGAACACAGACGCACCTTGGCACACTCAAATTCCCTGTCCTCTCACCCCATCATGAACGTCCTCTCTTCTCTCCATGTCATGGTCTTCCTCTCTGAGCTGGGAATCAGGCACTGACCCCTTTTACAAACCACTGAAATCCATCCAGGTGCTCGTGGGGGCTTTAACATAAGGAGCTGGGGCTTCCCTGGGGAGCTCATCCCTTCAGCCAATGTCGACAGAGATTACTAGGTCAGACAACTGGTATTTTGAGCTGGTGAGAGAATGAGTGGATTACAGGCTTGCTGCTGCAGAGATCTGAGCGTGTAGTGCTGTACAGAGCCAGGTCCGTGCCCGGCTCAACGCTGCTTCCAGGTTAACCCTCCTACGTGACAGCAGCAGCACCTTCTGCTCCAACGAGGCGTTTCTCCTGGAGCTTGCAGATCCCTTCCTGTGAAGCCTGTGATCCCATCCAGCAGCATGCCCCTGGCGCTGCAGCGATTCTGCAGTGCCTCCTGGGGACAGCAGAGCTTTCACACCTGACACACACCTCCTTGCAACATCCCTGATGGCACAACAAAGCTGCTCCCATCACAACACGGTGCCCACCTCCCCTCCTACTGCTTCACCCTCACAAACCAACAGAAAGCAACTCTCTGTGTTTAAGTGCTGGCACATGTCCTCCTCTCAATTCTTTCGCTTTTCTGCTTTACCTCAGGCTCAGATACCCCACTGAGCTCTGGGACCGGCAGGATGTAGTGAATACATTCAAACACAGCCTGTGTCTTTGTCGTGATTTAACTCCAGCCAAAACCAACAAGTCTTCACTGCCGGCACCTAAAACCTGCTCCTGAAACACCCAGCAACAGTAAATCAGTTACATGGTGGGCAGGACACTTTACAAAACTCCAGCCCTTCTGCTTTAACAGTCACAGTCCATGTTCTACAGCTGTACCTGGGATACAGGAGAGCGGGGTAGTGCTGGGTGCTGAGGAGGAATCGCTCTTTGGAGGCAAATCCCTACCATGAGTTCAGAACTTCTGCTACCAACAAAGGGAGGAGGCACCCTCAGACGTCAAGCCCCGTGACACTCCCCCACTGCTACGCAGAGGTAATACCGAAAATAGGATTAAAACTACCAGCTGGTAATTCTCCAAATTGCTTGGCATTCTGGAGACAAACAAGTGGCTATAATGTTGCTGTCTCCGAGCTGCTCGAGGGAGCCCAGGACAGACTGTCACAACACTGAACCACAAAGGAATCCTGGCACCTTTCAACAAAAGACTAGCTGAAGGGGAGGGAGAACAAAAGCTATTGAACCCTATCCCAGAGGGATGGAGGAGTGCATCTTCCCACAGTTCCTGGGCCATATGCACATATATGGATATATAGATATATAGATAATAAAGTTATAAAATTTGATCAAAATAAAACCAGTAAATGTACAGCTTGAAAAAGAGCAATATCACAGTGCATCGATGTCATGAGAAAGTCCCGTGTTCTCCCCTGCACGAGAGCTCAGCCTGCCACGTCCAGGGAAGCTCAGCAGGAAGTGAGCCCTCTGGCCCGCCCGGCTCACCGCTGGCCGAAGTCACCATCCCGTGTTCCCAAACAGAGGTTTGGATTTCTGCAGCCAGTCCTGCACAGCAGTGGCAGACAGGCAGAACAGCGTGGGAGCAGCTGCTCTGCCTGCAGGTTAGTCGGCATATCAGCACCAGAGACACAGAGCTGCTCCCAAACCTCTCCGCGCTCTGGTGCCAGGCTCGTATTTACTTACTTACAAAAAAAAAGTGACAAAGTGAAGAAACTCAGGGGACACTGTGAGAGTGGGACAAGGGCTGAATTCGAATCACGGGTGATAGGTTGACCCTAAGAATCTTCTGTGCTCTCCTCCTCACTTCATCGTCAGATGAGGAGTTGCCCACCTTGATGGTCCGGAATTTCAGTAGGTTCAAAGTGCTCTGAGCCCGTCTAGTTTTCTTTCGGACAGGAATGGTATTTGCTTTTTTCCTCTGTGGTGCTTCTCTTGCCTCTGTAGCTCTTCTCTTCTTCTGCCCAACGCTCTCCCGGTAACTGCTGCTGTCCTTCCACTCTGTTTTTCCCACCAGAGCTTCCTTATCTTTGAGTTTCAGGGTCTTGGGCTGCGGTGCTGTGGTGCAGCCCTGCGATGAGCTGCCTGTGACTCTCCCATTGAGAATTCCCGAGGCCTTGCAGGCGTTGCTCTCCTGCAGCACTCCACCCTTTGGTGCCTTCAGGAGGTTTAAAGCGTGGGTGGCAGAATCCGGTGCCTTCTTCACCGAACGCTTGTACCCCTTGCTTTCAGTTATTTTAGTGCTCTTGCCTGAAGGAAACTGCCTTGGTGGACTGGAATTCTTGAGGAGTTTAAGGTCTGAGGGCGAGATCCCAAGCCGCCCTCGCGTGTACTTGGACTCCAAACAGGACGCCGTGGTTTTCAGCGGCACCAGGGCTTCCAGAACCACAGACAGTCTCACAGCTGGATACACATCGGGATACATGTTTGTGGGGAAGCCCACTGCTGCTGCCTTGGACGTGCCGGACCCTGTCTGCTTCAAGGAGCTCAGCAGGAGATTTGCGGAATCCCCTTTGGAGACGGGCTGAGCGGAGACTTTCAGAGAGCCCACGGGAATGCTGGTGGGAGAAGCGGACACCTTTGCCATGGCTGTGGCGTTCTGGGCCGGACTCTGCACAGACTTGGCAGTGCTGGCACAGCCGTGTGGGCTGCTCTCCTTCGTCTGACTCGGGGTGTCTGCCGTGCACGAGCTGTACCCGTACACATCCTTACTCCTCAGGATCGTGGGCTGGTAGCCCTCCTCCTTCAGGCCCTGGATGAAGGCCACCAGCTGGGTCTCTGTGTCCGAAAGGTCCTTGGACATCGGGTTGAAGACTCGGAGAGCCTCCTCCAGCACTTTTTGTCCTGCAGAGGAAATTCTCGACCAGGAATGGACAGCTTTTTCTTCCTCATTGTTCACTGCAATATTCATGGCATTAGGCAAGCAGGTGCTTCAAAAAGGTCCAAATTACTGGAAAAACAACCCCCGACACCTCAAAAGGAGAAAGAAGATAGTTAGCTTAAAGCAACTGAAATTATCCCAAGTTTCTAAGCAGGGACCTGAGACCATTAAGCCCAGGCGTGGCTGGTCACAAGCACTGGGTCAGATTCTGGGCACAACCCAAGACGGAAGCATCATCAAGAAAATCCTATCACTGATTTATCTCTGAAGTAAAACTAAAACATCTCTCACAGAAATCTCCAGCCTAAATAAAGACTTCAGGAAATCCCATACAATCCATCCCAAGATGAAGGATTCCAACTTTTAACTCAGCAAAATCTGCAGCTCGTTTCCAGTTTGAGTTTGACCCACCCCAGCTTTGGATGATCAGGTCACATTTTCCCTGGGTAAAGCAGTCCCTCATGGAACCCTCTCCCTGTATACACATCGAGAGCAGCACCATCGACCCATCTCAACACTAAGAAACCTGAGCACCTCAACTCCATCCCAGCGTCAACTCCAATTTCTCAGCTTCTTAATTGATGCTGCTCAAAAAATTGATTCTGAGTCCCTGCCAGAGCTGCAGCTTCCTCCTGGAGACCTGGCAGCAGGGCTGGAGGCTGTTCCAGTTGAGCTTCATCGATGCTGAATGCCGTGGCAAGGCAGCACCGCTCCTTGCTGTTCCCTTGTTTGAACAACGGTCCGCGCCTTGCTGTCACAGCAAACTGGTGTGGATCCAAGGGCACTCGCTGCCAAGTGAGGAGGAAGCAGGAAATTCAAGCAGGGCGGTATGAAGGAAACACACATCACCAGGGCCAAGTGCACAATGGCCTGAGGGACAACACTGGGATCACGCTCAGGGCACTGCGCAGCTGCCTGCCTGGCACAAAAGCACCAGTTATGGCTTTAAATAAAACACAGGCACTGAAGGGCAGTCCAGGCAGGACTTTGGGATGCACCCAGGAGAACTCTGATCCTGGTGGCCTCACAGCTCTGCAGCTGGACGCTCCACTGATGAGGCACAAAACCTTTAGCTCCAGTGACAGCTCTCAAAATAACAACGAGGATCCAGTTAAAAACTCTTTTCAGGGACACGCAGGAGGTGTCAGAAGCACTCTTGGGAGAGGGCAGTGCACAGGGAAGGAAGCTGTGATGGAGAAGTTAGTGCAGACAGAGCAAGGAACTGCTCGTGTCCCACACTCCCCCAGGGCCCCGAGCAGAGCCCATGCTGCCGCCAGCTGCACAAGCAGGGAGAGACAGGAGCCAAGAGCAGCCGCAGGAGGGGAAGCACAGGTCAGTGAGGGAGTAAGAACCTCCACATGACAGACTAATCTCAGTCAAGTGCTCTGCAGACGTCACGGCAGAAGAGGGATTTGGAGGAGGATAATGCAGTTGCGCTGCGGCAGGAGGGGGATCTCCCACGGAGGAGGGGAGGCGGGCAGGGAAGAGATCCCACACAGGCAGGCAGGGAAGGGATCCCAGAGCCCCAGCCAGCGTCATCAGCACCTTCAGAGTGACCAAGCCGAGCCAGCAAGGATGTCACGTTAATCCTGATCTGGCAGGGAAGGTCAGACCGAGGGAAAGTGGAATTATGTGTCCTCAACAGGCAGCAAAATGGATCATTTTGGGGCTGCAGCAAGCCCAGGAACAGCTGGGACACCTGAAGGGGTACTCTGGCTGTGACACCTCACGGGGACAGGAATTCCCAGCATCCCTCGGCTGGGTCCGGTTTGGTGCAGTGCCGGTTGTGCTGGAGGAAAGCTGGGCACGAGCAGGCACATCCCGGACAGGCTGTTCCCTCATTTGGGGGGTCAGGGGACCACGGAAACACAGCGTTGCCGGAACAGTGCACGCACAGCGCTGGTAGGGCTCTCCCAGACAGACAGCTCAGAGGCCTGACTGCCCGGGCACGGCGCTGGGAAAGGGCTCTGCTGTGCTGCTCCAGGGGCACCGGAGGGGAACGCCGACTACCGGCAAGGCCGAGACGCGGGGCTGGGGCTGCATGTGGAGCCGGAAGCCGGCGCGCGGTCCCAAGGAGTGCTCGGCGGGGCCGCCGGAGCCCCGCTCAGCCTCTCCTCCTGGCGCGCCCTTCGGCGGAGGCGATGCCTCTGCCCGAGTGCCCGTCCCTCGCTCCCCCTGCCCCCTCCCCACGGCTCGGCCCGCCGGCCGGAGGGACCCCGGGGCGGGCAGCCCGCGCGGGCCAGCCCCTCCCTGCGGGACTGCGGGAGGTGATTGGTGCAGACAGCGGGTGCGGCCCCCGCGCTCGGCCCGCGCCGGCTCCCGGGACCGGGGGGGCGGGGGCCGGGGGCGGGGCCCTCAGCGCCGCGGCTCCGCCTCCAGCGCCCGGGGGGCCGCGCCGGCGAGCGGCTCGGCAGCGCCCTCGCCCGGGAGCCGGCGCGGGGCCCGGGCCCGCCGGCTCCAACCTACCGGCCGCCGCCAGACCCGCGCCCGCCGCTGCGCCGCGACCGCCGCTCCAACATGGCCGCCCGCGGGGCGCCGGAAGCGCCACCCGCTTCCGCTTCCGGTCGCTGTCCGCGGGGCCGGGGACACGCCCTCGCAACAGCCGCCCGCGCTCGGCCCCGCCCCCGCGGTGTCCATGGCAACGGCGCGGCCGGGCCGGCAGGGGGCGCCCCGGCGGAAGCGGCGCCGTCACCAGGTAACGGGGCAGGGCCGGGAGCGGCGGGACGGGGACAGGGACGGGGACAGGGACCGGTATCAGGACCGGGACTGGGACCGGGCCAGGGGCCGAGCTGTGAGCGGCGGGGCCGGGCCAGGGGCCGGGCCATGAGTGGCGGGGCCGCGCGGCGGCGGCGGCGGCGTCTGGTGCTGCACGTGGACCTCAACAATACCGTGGTGGTGGCGGACACGGTGACCGGGCAGGGCCCGCGCGCGGCGCTCAACACCTTCCTCAGCACCGTCACCTGGGGCCGCGCCGGGGCCGCCGGTGAGCGCCGGGCCAGGGGGGGAGCCAGTGTGGCGGCGGCGGCGGGTGCTGAGCGCGCTTCTCTCTTCTTGCAGGCGAGTGGGAGTGGGTGAGCGACCGTCCGTCCCTGTGCCCGCCGTGCCCCGGCGCCCTCAGCTACTACAGCGCCCACGGCCGGGACCCCGCCTTCACCGAGGCCGGGCCGGGCCGCCGCTTCCGGAGCCTCCACGCCCGCCACCTGCAGCTGCTGGAGTGGCCGGGTCGGCCGCACGACGCCTTGTCCGTGCCGGGAGAGCCCGGCGAGCGCTTCCACTTGATCCTGCCCTCCTTCTTCCGGCTCCTGGACACGCTGCACCGGGATGGCCGGGCCTTCGCCGTGGTCTTCAGGACCTTCGGTACCGACCTGCCCCGCGCCCTGCAGGCTGTTAGCAGTGCCCTGGACGGGCAGCACCCCCAGTTCCCCACCTTGCGGGACGTGGCGGTGAGTGGTGCCCCGAGGGTTCGGTGGGATGGGGAAGGGCAAGCGAGTGGTCCCACGGAGTCCCCCCGTGCAAAGCTGCTCTCCAGGAACTTGGCCAGACTGCTTTAAAAGCACCAGTTTCTCGGGAGGAGGCTGTCAGCTGTGGGGCAGCACGTCTGTGCAGATCCTATGTAGGAATGGCCTCCTCTTGGGGAATCCCGGGTTGGACAGAGCATCCCTTCTCCTGGGAAGCGGCTGCTGCAGCAGTGCAGAGCTCCCTGGCTCAGAGCTGATCACAGCTATGTTCTCTTCTCTTCCCCTGGCAGCACACCAGGCAGGAGCACAGGGAATGATCTTCAGGAGATGCTTCACTTATTTCTTGGAGCATTTATGGGGAACAAAGAATGAAACAGGGGCAGTGTGCATCTAGGAGGTCGTTCCTTTCCATCCCTGGGAAGGGGATGACTTTTGGCTGGGGCTGTTTCCACACCTCCTCTTGTCTTCTCCCCAGCACTGTCCTCCCACACTGTGGTGGTGGGGAGCCTCCACCCTGCTTCTTAGTGTCTCTGCCAGTGCATGAAACAACCTGTCTGCTTTGGAAACCTTTCCTCCCTTGCTTTCTGTGGTCCTGCAGCTCCCTGTGGACCTCACCCCTGGCCAGATCCGCTGCAGCAAGCAAGATGTGGTGCTGACACGGGGCACGGAGCAACTGGCCACCCGGGAAGATGGAAAAAAGCTTTACAACTACTTCAGCTCCTTTGAGGGAATTGGAGGCTTCCAAGACCACTTTGACTGGTGAGAAACAGGGCACTGAGGAAGTGGATTGGGCATTATATTGTCTCCTATGATTCTCTGAGCTTCTGAGATAGCTCCTAGTTTTAAAGCCTATTTGGGGCCCCTATCATTTGTGCACTCTATTTTCCTGTGTGTAGCCTGATGGGGCTTTCATACCTTTCCTCAGGTCTCCATCCCCTGGTGTACTCTCTGCTTTTCTCCAAACAACCCATGATCTGTCACCTTGGTGCAAAATGCCTTTCCCAGGAGGCCACAGCAGGCAGCAGGACAGGACATTCTCCATCCCACTTCCCTGCAGTACAGTCTGCCTTTACCTGGGAGCTGTCACCTTCTCCCTCCTCTGACTGCTTCTTCTCCTGATAACTGTTTCAGGTGGGCCAGAAATAATTTCTCTTCCCGGGGTGGGAAGCCTCTGTGGATAGACCCCCACGATCCTGACGTTCACCACATCTTCATCGATGACAACATCCGGCTGGACGATGCAGACACCATTGTCCACCCACAGGTAAGTGGCTGAAGGCCACACTGGGGGTGACCCTGGTGAGGTCTGGCATGTTTTGTGTCCTTTGCATGAGGCTGCAAAGGGAGATTGAGGTCGTGCTGGTGTCCATGCTGGTCAGTGCACCCTGTGCCACCAGCATGGCAGTGGTCTCATCTCCTGCTTATTTCCGTCTGTAAGAAGACAGTGCTGGGGGAAAAACCTGCAGCAGCCAGTGAATGAATGGTCAGCAGCATTTGCCAGGCAGACATGGAGTTGTGAGGGATGAGGTGCTTTGTGGATATTGCCTTCCATATGAGCTCTCCCAGGTTGTAGTTTTGTAGCTGGTGGCAGGAGTTGTCACTGCCTGGACAGACTTGTCAGGAATAGGGTTTGGTCTGTGCTGTACCTGGTTCAAGGGAGTTACTGCAACAGCTCCTGTGTGCAGCAGCTCTGCCTGCATGTCTGCAGCAGACAGAGAGTGGCTCACACAGCTCCACTTGCTGCATTTCAGCCCCAAGCTGTTTCCCTGATCAAGGATTTCCTCCTTTTACCATTGGTAGCTGGTATGGCTGGTTGGTTGTGCTGCTCGGCTTGTCTCAAGGGCAGGCCTGCAGCCCAGCCCCAGGGCTGCTCCCGTGCCAGATCACACAGGTACGATCCAGTTACAGTGGCAGCAGGCCTCATGGGAGTCTGGGCAGCAGCCAAGCATCTTGCCAGCAGGGCTCATCCACACTGCTGGGACTTTGCTGTCCTGCAGCCAGGATCTGTAGGTTGGATGCCATCTTCCCCTCCTCTTGCATCACCAGCTCTGCAGTGCTGTCCCCATGTCAGTGATGGTGACAGAGCAGTGCTGGAAGTGAAACAGATTACCGGATGGCCTTAGGCAGAGCCATGGTGAAGATCAGAAGGTGAAGTCCCTGTTCCCTCCTGTGGCAGCCAAAGGAGAGCTGTTGGCAGAGGTTTTCCTGGGGTTGGCTGCTCCACAGAGCTGTTCTCTTCCAGCTGTGTGGTGTGTTCCTTTAAGGGAGCACCAGCAACATGTGTGACAAGCTGGTTTGGAACCAAAGGCACTTTCTGGGAGGGAGGGGAAATCTGGAGAAAGTTCACCTTGTGCTGCTGGAGCGGAGATGGGATCCCCCTGCCCTCTGCCCCTGACCCACATCCAGTATGGAGGTGCCTAGCCAGGGGAGGAGAGGGCCCACTACAGGGCACAAGTGCTTCTGCCAGGCCCTGCTCTCCCTGCAGGTGTTCTCGGAGCAGGGCAGCAGCAGCCCCAGGAGCGTGCCCACCTCGGAGCTGTACGACGTGTGCCTGGTGCAGACAGACCTACTGGAGGCCATTGCTGATGAGGACTATTTCCTGCGCTGCGTGAGGAGGTGCGAGGAGAACTATGACCGCTACCTGGCCTGCATGGAGAAGGACAACCCAAGCCAGCAGTGGGATGGACAGTGATACCACCTCGTGGGGCCGAGGGGCTTCAGACTTGGACACCTCCCACTTCCTGCTGCATACAGGCAAAGTCCTGGGCTGGGCTCCTGCTTCAGGCTGTTCCCTCTCCAATGTGCAGTGTGGGTGTCCAGTCCTACCAGGAGCCTCCATGCTCAAACACAGCTCCCAAGAGCTTGTGTGATGGGATTCCTGGAGGAAATGGTTTTCCATTCCTTGGCAGCGCTGCCCATGGTGGCCCTCCTGCATGAGGGCTGGGGCTCACTGTGTTCCCTCTGCTTGCCAGGCAGGTCCCTTCTATCCCTTCCACCATGGCTCTCATCCAGCCTCACAGTGTTCACACCTCCCTCCCCACTCCCGCGGCGGTGGCTGGTGCGGAGCAGGTGCCGGGGTGAGCGCAGTGTTATTGGCAGCACCCACAGGTGCCATTTCTGGTGTGGTGTTCTCGGCAGATGCCCTGTCACTTCTGCCTGTTTTTAAAGCAAACCTTTTTAGCTCATTTCTGTGTGTTTCCTTCCTGCCTGCCCTCAGCTCTGCCTGTGCTGGTGGGTGGGAAGCACCTTTCCTGGCATGTTCATTTGCCTGGCTCAGCCAAGTTGGGACAAAAGTGGCGGTGGAGGGTTTAAGACCCATATGCATCTTCCTGACGCTGCTGAGAGACTGTGGCAAGGGTGTGCTCATAGTGGAGCAGAGCTCATGCTCTGTCCCTGCAGCCCCGCGGCAGTGACGGGCCGGGGGGTGCTCTCCTGGGCAGGACGGTGTGTTCTCGGTTTCATGAGCCCGGCGCTGGGTAGTTCCAGCACCGGCAGCGTGCGGCGTGGGAGTGAAGAGCTGGGGTCTCTCCACCCCCTCTCCCTACGGCGACTCCCTCCCGACGAGGTGAAGGAGGCAGGGGCACGGTGAACCTGTGGCACCGGGAGGACCGGGCGGAGGGGAGCGGAGCCCGGAGGGGGAGCCAGGGCGGGCGCGGCGCCGCCCCCACCGGCAGCGGGCGGGCCTGGGGCGGGCGGTGGCGCGGAGCGGCTGGGAGAGCGGCGGAGCGGGCGGAGAGGTGAGCCTGGTCCCTGTCCGTACCCCTGTCCCAGCGACGGGGCGGCGCGGGCAGTCTGGGCACGGCGGAGCGGCAGTCCGGGGATGCGGGCGAGAGCCTGGGGAGGGCCGGGGATGCGAGCAGTGCAAGGGGAGCCCGGGAAGCGCCGGGGGTGCGGGCTGCGGGCAGTGCCCCGGAGCCCCGTGGGTTGCGGGATGCGGACGGGAGTCCGGGCAGCGCCGGGGCGTGCTGGCAGTGCGCCGGGAGCAGGAGCATCGCGGGGTCCGGACTATGCACCGGCAGCCTCGGGGGGTGCGGGCAAAGAGAGACGGGCGCGCAGGAGTCCCGGTGGGTACAGACCGTGTACCGGGGGCCCCTGGGAGTGGAAGCCCGGAGTGCGGGAACCTCGGAGAGCAGGAGCACCAGTGGGTGCAAGCAGAGAACCCCAGGGAGTGGGAGCCCCAAGGGGGCGGGCAGAGAGCCCCGGCGAGCGGGGACTGTCGCACCGCCGAGGGGAGCTGGCTCGCTGGGGCTCTGGGAGCGGTGCATGCCTGGGCGCTGACTCGGATGCTCTCCCCGCAGGAGGCGGTGGGCAGAGCCGGGCCAGTGCCTAGTCGGGCCGGATGGGCGACACAGCGGGGTCAGGACCAGGGGACCCCCGGGGCGGCTGAGCCGGCCCATGGCGGCGGGCGCGGGCGCCTTCGCGTGGGCCACCTTCCCCTCCATGCCCACGCGGCGGGTGTACTGCAGCGCCGCGCACCGCGACGGGCAGCTCTTCGTGCTGGGCGGCTGCGGGGGCGGCGGGCGAGCCCTGGGAACGGCCGAGGTGCTCGACCTCCCGGCCCAGCGCTGGACCACACTCCCACCCCTGCCCACGCCGCGGGCTGGCGCTGCTGCCCTCACCCTGGGCAAGCAGATCTTGGTGGTGGGCGGCGTGGATGCGGCGCAGAGCCCCCTCGCCTCCGTTGAGGTCTACCACGTGGATGAGGGCAAGTGGGAGAAGAAGGCGGCGCTGGCTCAGCCCTCCATGGGCATCTCAGCTGTGCAGAGAGGTGAGGGATGGGGAGGGTACCTGGCTGCAGTTTGGAGAAGTGGGGATATGAGGGTCAGGGATGCTCAGGTTGAATTTGAATCCCTATGCTGTTTGGGATGCTGCATAAGGCTTTCACCCAGCAGCCAAACCTGCCACTTAATGGTGGGATCATGCTCCTGCCCCAAAAGCCAGCCCACTTGCAGCCCAGAGATGAGCAATACAGAGCCCCTCCAGGTATGATTGCCTTCCCCAGCTGCCCTGGCTGTGGACCATGCTAGGTGGCTGAGCACTCTGCTTGAGCCCAGCTCAATGTGCTGTGCACTGAACGTATTGTGACTCTTGCCTAAAGTTTCCTGAGCAGCCTTGGAGCCTTGGCACAGTTTGGCGTGCTAGGAGCCAGGGTTGGTCCCTATATGTGGTGCCCAAGTCTGCTTCCTGACTGGGGATGCTGTGGCATGGCCCAGGCTGTAACGGGCTGAGCAGGGCAGAGGGGATGGCAGGACAGTGGTGGGAGCGGGCAGGGGTGCTGGCCATGGCCACGCTGCGAGCAGGAGCAGGATTTGGCAGAACGGCTGTGTTGCCATGGTGTCTCCAGGGAGATGGTACTGCCGAGAATAATTAGAGAGGATGGCCTTGTGCTCTTCTCTGTGTCTGATGGATGGGGCGAAGAGGAGGACAAGAGGGTCCCATCAGGATCAGGACATTGCCAGGCTCAGGCCTGGCTGCACCATCCCCTGGAACAACATGTGCCCATGGGACTCTGCAGTGCCTGTGTTACCAGCCCTGGAGGGCACAGGGGCACTCCCAGCCCCATGGTGCTGCCCACAGATCTCTCTGCCTCACCACTGCCTCTTTTGCAGATGGGGCTGTTTATGCACTGGGGGGAATGGGTGCAGACACCTCTCCCCAGGCACTGGTCCGTGTTTATGAGCCGGCGAAGGACCACTGGCAGCCCCTGCCCTCCATGCCCACCCCGTGCTATGGGGCCTCCGCCTTCCTGCAGGGCAACAAGATCTTCGTCCTGGGTAGGTGCTGCTGAGGCAAGCTGAGCATCCCCTGTGTCCCTCCACTGCCTCTGGGTCAGGGAGTGACCTGGTGCACCCCAGGGTGGCTCCATGCTGCCCAGCACTGCAGTCAGCGGGGCCCCTCTGGCTTGCTGAGCACAGTGATGGAGCCAGCTTGGGGCACCGGCAGCTGCAGCATCTCCTCTGTGCACAGGGGGCCGGCAGGGCAAGCTGCCCGTCACAGCCTTCGAGGCCTTCGATCTGGAGACGAGGAGCTGGACACGCTACCCCAGCGTGCCCAGCCGCCGCGCCTTTGCTGCCTGTGCCATGGCCGACGGTGTTGTCTTCAGCCTGGGGGGGCTGCAGCAGCCAGGGCCACACAACTTCTATTCCCGTCCCCACTTCGTCAACACCGTGGAGATGTTTGATCCCGCCCAAGGTGAGCTCCATGTCCCTGGGTGGGGTGAGAGCATCACCTATATGTCCAGGGTGACTCCTTGGGTTTCTGAGGGGTGTCTGTGCCTGAGGGACACGATTATGCAGGCTCTGAGCATCAGCCCCTTGCACCCATGTGAATCTTGCCCTGTGCTCCCTGGTCCCAGGGAGCGATTAACCTGGGGCTGTCCTGGCTTCAGGGTGTGGAGAGGAGCCCCAGTGGGTGATGCTCACTCCCTCTCACCCCTAGGTGCATGGAGAAAGCCAAACCGCACCATCCGCATGAGGGAGAAGAGAGCTGATTTCGTGGCCGGCTACCTGGGAGGAAGAGTGGTGGCTGTGGGTGGCCTCGGTAATGCCAGGGCATGTGGCCCATGTTTCCCTCTCCATCCTTTGTGGCATATCAGTGACCTTCATGACAGTGGAGAGGTTGGCTGTGCAAAGCCACAGGGGTACTGCAACACTGTCTGTAT
Organism: Empidonax traillii; assembly: GCF_003031625.1. Lineage (NCBI taxonomy): Eukaryota > Metazoa > Chordata > Aves > Passeriformes > Tyrannidae > Empidonax > Empidonax traillii. Next base: position 552,915 of record NW_020955297.1, on the reverse strand, counting down.
CCACATCCCTTTTGTACCCTCCAAGTTTCAGGAGGATCCTACTGCCCTGTCCCAAAGGCTACCCCACTGGGCCCCTTGCCTCGTTCACCTCCAAAATACCTCTGGCTTTTTCCAGCTCGTATGCAGTGTGCTGGGTTTGCATAGCCCACAATGGCTCAACCCCACTGTGCAGGGCTGCAGCTGCATCCCTCTCCTGAGAGAGCTGAGGAAAGGTTAGTGCTGTCACTCAGCAGCAGGGATGCAGCAGGAAGGGCTGTCTGGGGAACTTGGTGCCAGCCACAACGCTCCCAACCCTGCAGCGAGGGCTGCCAGACCCCCCAGGCTCACCCAGGGTGAGCTGGGCAGGAGAGCAGGAGGTGATGGGGAAAGCAAGTGGTGCTGGCTGCATCCCTGCAGTGTGGCATTGTTCCTGAACCCTGCCCCTGTCGGAGCTGCTCTCCCTTATCCCTGCAGAGTGCCAGAACGGGGATGGAGGGGGCAGAGCCAGCAGTGCGGCATTAGTGCCAGCAGTCCTCCCTGAGGGGACTTGGCTAATCCTCTTGTTCCCCCACTAATTGCCTCTGGGATCTCAGAGCCCCCGCAGCCCAGGGCTCCTGTTGGGATATCAAAGGCATGCGGAGAAGGAAAGGCAGATGCTAACGTGTATGGGGAGGGGGGTGCAGGGGATTCTGATGCCATTCTATCTCCCACAGGGAACCAGTCCTGCCCACTGGATTCAGTGGAAGGGTTCAACCCCTTGCAGAAAAAGTGGGAGCCACTGCCCTCCATGCCCACGGGCCGCTGCTCCTGCTCCAGCTGCCCAGCACCCGGCCTGCTCTTCCTCATCGGCGGGGTGGCCCAGGGCCCCAGCAGCGCTGTCGAGGCTCTGTGCCTGCGTGAGGCGCCCTGAGTGGGGCTCCGGAGACCAGCCAAGCACCAAGTGCCTGAAGACAGGGAGAGGGTGTGTGAGCACCTGCCTGTGAGTGACCTGCAGGGCTGCAGGGAGCTGCAGTCCCATGACATTGGGCACCAGAGCAGCTGTGGTTTTGGAAATCCCTCGTGGCTCCTGTAGTGCTGTGGTGATGGAACCCAGGGCAAACTTCTGCCCGGTGGGACGGCCATGGCCAGCAGTGTGGAGGGAGCAGTGATGGCGGGACTGTCGCTGGCCTCACTGCCCTGTCCGGCCCTGGCCGTGCCGCGGCGTGTCCGTGCCGTGTGTGTAGCAGTGAGTGCTGTGTCGTCGTAGACCCAGTCGATGTCTCATGTAGCACAGAGATGCCCTGTAGCTCAGTGCCTGGGAGGTGACGTAGCACCTTAAATAAATGAAACACATGGAATTTTACCCCACTGGAGTCGTGTCGTCCCTGGCTATCCTACTCCAGGCAGAGACATGCCACAGGCTGTCAGGAAAACCCCTACCAAGGGAGAGCCCAGTGAGCCCTTCCCTGGCAGGACCCCCTGCTTTGGGGTAGGGATAGCTCTTGTTCTTCTCCCCACTGCCAGGATGAGCAGAGCAATGTGATGTAGGGATCTGGCCCTCTTTTGGAGAGGGGAAGGTGAGCAGTGGCTGCCCTGCCTTGGCACAGCCTTGCTCTTGCTCGGGCTCTCCTGTGGTGAAAGGGGCTGCAGGGGGTGAAGGCAGCAGCAGGAGAGGGGCTTTACTGGAAAGAGCTGAGGTGTGAGAGAGGCAGGAAATGGAGAGGGCTGCCACGATCCTGAAAAATGAGATACCTAGTGTCAGAGCTTCTGGGCCCCATCCAGCATCACAGCCCAATCTCAAAGGATGGACTGTGGCTGGTGTCTGGGAGAGCTGGATCCAGCTGTGACCAGCTCCCCTATGCAGGAACACCACAATCCTGCTTATATGCAATCGGGAAGTAAAGGTGGAGTCTGTGGGTGATGTTTAGGGGTGTACAGTGAGACCGGGGGAGGGTGACCCCCCTATTACCAGTGCTGTGGGCTCACATGAGCCTTGCTGGTCTTGACTCCATCCAGAATCCTACACCCAAAGCAGAGAGCAGCAGTAGTGGACACAGGCAAGGGATTCGATCTTTAACTGGTACAACATTAGAAAGATCTCACAGGTCCGGGTAAATATCAAGCACAGATGCCTGACCTTTCAGAGAAGACAGCTGGCATGATCCTTGTTGGGCAGCAGGGCCATGGAGACAGAAGGCTCAATCCCGTTGGAGTGCGGCAGCATCCGGCACACTGCTGGGGCAGGCTGAGCCGTCTGCCGCAGGTGTCACAGCGTGGGGAAAGTTGGAAATTATTCAGAAAAGAGCATTCACAAGACATTTTCAGTGCCACTGCCCCATTGCTTCTGCTGCCCATCTGGCAGAGTGACCACTGGGTCCAACCTGATGTGCTGAATGGCCATTTGCGTGTGATTTGGGAGGAACAACCTGGGATACCTGGACTGGTGATACCTCAGCTAGAGGCATCCCTGCATCTGCCTCTGGGGTTGCCATAGAAACCACCACTGTGCCAGAGCCAGCATCAACAGTGAGCCCCAAATTGAAGACTGAGCTGTACCTCGGCATCCAGGAGGACGCTCTGTCATCGAGGGAGAAGGTCAGCAACTCATGTTATGGGGGGAGGCTGGACAGTGGGAACCCTCTCTGAGCACAGTGTACTCCAATCTTCTACGAATATTTCACAGTGCTCCCTGACCTGTGCTCAGCCCCATTGGGCTGGTCCTTCTCAGGGTCCTGGGAGGTGACAAACCCCCCACTGACACCTCACTACCTCTCTCCACCTTGCTAGCCCTTTCCAGAAGCCACCAAGGCATGCAATAATTCCACTCTCACTACAACTTTAGTCATGGGGGACCCTAAATCATGGAGCTGCACTGGAAACACAGACCTGATTAATAAGCTTTTCCCTCAGGAGCATTGCATGAATGGGATAAATCAAGACTCTGAGTCACCGGCAAATTGACATCCCTGCGTGCCAACTTCGCAAGCTCCCTGCTGCTGATGGGGTGCCCAGGGCTGTTTTTCTGAATTCAAGGCAATGGTGGCTTCAAGAGCCAGAGAATGCTGGAGAGGGAGCTGCAGTTTGGGAGCCCATCACCGTTGTGGTGTTTCCAGCAGCAAAAGTGGCTGGGACAATGGCCAAGGTCATCTCAGGAATGGAGCGATTTTCAGGTAAAGGGATGAGGGTCCTGACCACTTTTGGAGACTGACACATTATTAACTGAAGAGCTCCCATGAGTTTCTAACAAAATGTGCAATACAGAAAAAAAAGGCGAGGGACTTACCAAATATATTGCTGTCTATCTCCTGGCAGTTTCTGCTAATTTTACTAAAGGAAGGACTTTAAGTACCTGGCCACCCTCCCTAATTCTAGAAGCACAGGCTGTTATTTCAGATATAAGGAGAGCTACAGTGCCTGGCAACGTGGTTAATCTCCCCAGAGCATGTTTTGGACGGGGGAGACGGAAATGGAGGGAGCTGTCAGACCTATAATTAAAAAAATACGTTTCTGTATAGAAATTTCTTTCTGTTGTCAGGAGAGATGGAAATGCAAAAATCTCATTTATCATATTCCACAAACTTGGTAGACAGTCATGCCAGAAAGCTCCAGCCACATCAGAAATAGGAATAACTCCCTATAATTACATAAAATAACACGTTGAGCCTTATCGCCGGTGCGCAAAGCACTGGCAAATCCTTTTCTGAGGGTAGTGGAAGTACTGTAAATGGGTACAGGACTCTATAGTCTCTTCTGCAGGGAGATCTGGGCCAACTTTCCAATTATGAGCAATAAAATGATGGAAAACCACCATTATTGGTGCAGGGGCCATATAGGACCCGGAGGCACAGCAAGGCTCTTGGCAGCAGTGCCATTCACTGGGCTGTACAACAGAGCCATAGGCAGTTCAGGAGCAGAACAAGGTTTTTATTTACTTAACAAGTGCAATAATCATCCATATTCCCGTCAGCTTGGCTCTCTGGAGGAAGGTTTGCCTTCCAGTCCATGGCTGCCTTGGACAGCCAAACCATTATCCGACCCCTGAAGTAGGAACATGATCCAAGCTGTGATTCCCCACTCTGGTCCTAGCAAATCAACCTGTTAGATGCTCCTTGTGCAGTTGAGAATTACCAAGCTGTCTTGCTAAATCTGAGTTATTTAAACTAACCCTAATGCTGTAAAGCCAAGCAAAAACAATTCCGATGAGCCATTCCAATCAGTTTTTTATGGGTAAAAGACCAGAATTTTTATTTTCTTTTTAAAGTGAAAGCTCTATTTCTGTGGGATTTGATTAGTAAACCAGATATATACATCAGGAAAGCCATTATTTTGACACTTCTGAACTCCAGGGTGCCTTTAATATGAAAGGCAAAAGAGGATAAAGGGGAATGCGAGCATTTCCCCTGATCTATTCATGAATTTATGTCAACCTTATTTTTATAGTTGTTTAATGCTTCTGGAGTATCTTCAGAGCCAGCAACCAAACATTTTAACTAATATTGCAATAGTTTTGAATTAAAGGAGGAAAAAATAGGCAAGCAAGTGTGCCTGTTTTACATTCCTAAAGGTGGAGGATACAGAAACACAAGGGAAAAAATCCAGTAAAACCATATTTGAGAATCTTTCTCTGGGGAATGTTTAGATGATGGGTTATTTTTGTCATACTTCTAATGGGTGAAATTGAATCATTCTGCATTTCTGCCAGAGATATTTACATGAGGGACCACGCAGTCTCTGGATATGAAGGAAATGGGTACTGTGGCTGCTGTTCTCCCATGGGAGGCGCCCTCAGTGTCCTACACTCCAAGCCTCCTCTTCCTCCCCACGCCCTGTGATGATGGCCTGTGCCCAGGGTTATGCTCCCAACTCTTGCTCCAAGGGCAAGAGTTGGCCTGTGGAGAGACTGGAGCTGGGGCTGATCCTGGGTCCACGGCCATGAGCTGAGAGCCAGGTACCCCCACCTTTGAGGGGAAACCCAGGAACTCTCAGCCCCAGACTGAGCTGAGGCTGAAATCCTGAGGTGAAATCCAGGAACCCTGTGCCCCTGAGGCCCTCAGGGCCCACAGGGTGGGCAGACCCAGTGTGTGGCTGCCCCAGGCCCGCGGAGACCCTCAGGCCGGGCCTGCCCTGGGCCTGCAGGGCCGTGTCCCCCTGGGCTGTCCCCACGGCCACAGGACACAGGGACGTTTCCCCAGGCGGGGCTGGTGGCTCCTTCCATGTTGCTCCTCCCTGCAGGGCACTGTGGCGCCATGGCGGCCAACGGCGACTGGCCGTGAGGGCTGGGGGCCATGGTGAGGGCCAGGGGTGTCAGCCCTGAGAACAACATGAACTTCAACGTCTGGAACATCAAGGAGATGCTGAGCATGCCAACAGCCATTGGGTGAGTGTGAGGATGGAGCGTGGGGTGATGAACAGGGGACGGGGCATGAAACCAAACACTTGGTGGGAGTGATGGTGAAGAGGTGAAACATGTCTAGAACTGATCTGTAGTTGATTATGGGAGGCTAATGGAAGTTCACTGGTCTTCCCTGTGATCCTGTTTGTGCCCCCAGCCTGCCAGGAACTGCCACAGATCCACCATTGCTGAGGATCTAAAAGCCAGCATTGGCTGGAAACCATACCCTGGTCCTTTTGGGGTGTATTTGGTGAAGTCCTGTGACCTGTCCTCATGTCATTAGATAAGTTAATTTTTTCTCTTGCCTGTGCAGAGGGCAGATAAAAGGAATCATGATGTGCAATATTATTACACATTATGTAACTTGAAAATTATTCCATATCCTGCATTTATATGCATGGCTTGTTTTTTTCCCAGCAGGAGCCAAAGAGCAGTTAGAACTCCCCACATCTACAGGCCATAGTGAAACAACAAATATTCAGGTGTAAACATCTGGAGGGCAAATATGTAAGACAGGCTGCATTTTGTACAGCAGAGCATCACCTTTTGTATCACATGGCTGAAAAAGACGGCAGGATTTATCCCCTCTTTGACTCCGGAGAAGCTAATTGATGAATTCTGTGCTCTGAGCCTCTGTTAGTTAAATAACCCACTTACATAACTAACTTGTTCAAATTCACAGTTTTAGTCATACTGTCTCTTTGGCCAGATGTTACCACAATGATGGATGATAATGAAAACATAATAGTCATTTCCTTGCCCATTATAAACATGCTTGTCATAGATATGAATTAATTGAATTTTGCACAGATGCAGGGGTCAAAGGGGAGCCAATTCAGGGAAAAACTGTGTTTATACCTGTCATGGTTTTGTCTATATAATTGTGCATTGCTTAATTCTATTGTCTTCTTGGTATCTGAAGATTTATTGTGCTTGTTTGTTTGTTTGAGGGGGCTGTTTGTTTTCAAGAAGTTGTTTCTACGTAGTTGAAAACCTGAGACTTTCTTTCTGGTCAGAGACTGAGCAGGGGAAATTTAGATAATATATTTAAAAATGCAGAATATTATATATAAAATATATAATTGTATGCTTATATTATGTATAAAACATATTTTATAAATATATACATAATTTAGTGGAGTTGTGCAATAGGAAAGAGAGTGGAAGAAGTACAGGTGCCTGTTTGGAAAGGGATCACATGAGTTCCTTCCTCCTCCAAAGTATCCTATCAGCTACAAAGTCTTCCCTTTTAACTCATTTATTAATACAGGAAGAAAACACAGGAAAGATTTTAACACCCATTCTTCAGCATTCCACATATTTTGCAGGTGGGTTCCAAAGGGTCAAATAGGGCAGAAAACATTACTGGAATTGCGGCTGGGGTTTTGGAGGAGTTAAGAAGGGGGAGAAGCTCTCTGGGGACAATTAACATTTTTGTAAGGAAAGAAGAGTTTCCCATAGGAGCGTGTGAATGTGTGTGTGTATTTGAAATAGGGGGAAAAGGTGTTGATTACTTTTCCCTGGCTCACTTCTGTTACTAGAAACCTTTCCCATCACAGCAGGGTATGCTGTATAATCCCCAGAATACTGTCTTTCAGGGAGCTTTAAAAATGAAACATAAAATCAGCGTATAATCTAGGCAGAGTATGACTCACTCTGTGAGTTCTTTGCAAGTTTGAGTCAGGGTGTTACTTCTGAGAGCAGCTGCCACCAGGTCCCCAGGAAATGCAGAGCTCTGGTGATGCATTGCCCTCATGGCCACAGTTCTGCACAAGCCCGAGACTGATCTGGGTTTTATTTGTTATCTGTCAGCCACACAAGTGCTTCTCTGTAACCCTGGTAGCCTGAGAAATAGGGTGGGGGGAACCAAAGTCCCTCTTTCACCTGGTTTTATGTATAAATATTGACATAATAGAGATCCTAGAAATGTAGCAGAGGGAAGATTGTCTAGTTGGACAATAAAATCAGGGTGCCAGTTATTTAAGAGGGTGGGAGGCGGCCACATGACAGCTGTAATGGAAAAGCTTATGGTCAGTTGAAGTATTGACAAACAACACAATTTGTGTGGATCTAAATGCCAGACTTCATTAGGGAAAGTGCCGTGTTAGAGCAGCGCTGCTGCCTGCCCAGCCAGGAGGGCTGATAGAAAAAGATCACAGAGGATGCAAGAACAGCAGCCACAAAAGCAGCGATGCTTCAGTCAGCCTTTGATCGACTGGATAAGCATCACCGGGGCGTGATGCTGAGGTGCAGTCTCAGACACCGTAAACACCTGCCTTGGCCAGGGAGCTCAGGGGAAGAGACATGTCTTGCCTTAGCCCTGAGTTGAGCACAAGACCTGCGTTCAGGCTATTTGCTCTTGTAGTGCTACCATGAGAGTGGCAGTAAGGAACCGGAGTCAGCATCTCTGCAGGAACAGCAGAAGCCAAAAAAAAAAAAGTCCACTACTGTTAATTAAAAAAAGACACTGGAATAATAAGAAGGAAGCTCATTAAAAATAAATTAAAATGCACATTAAAAAGGGTTACATGCTTGCCTGAGACATAAAATTATTTAGACTTGATTTTTTAGATTTGAAGTTGTGAGAATTTTCTTGTTCCATAAGAAAATAAGTAACTTGCTAAATGCATAAAAGCTACTCACATACCAACTTCCAAAGACATCAGAAGTAGAAAGCCTGTCAGAGAGTGTGTAAGGATGAGAAATTATGAAAATATTAAAGAGGTATTCAAAGGGATACTGGAAGTTAAGGCCTACTTGGGCCACTACTCTCTACAGCTTATTTCTGCTGTTGAGAATAATTTCCAAATTTAACAACCTCATTCAATCCATTATCCCATGAAATTCCATCCTGCATCACAAGGTCACATATTTTGAAGTTGCCTTAAGGTCCCAGAATAAGCAGAAAATGAAGGAGACAGCGGGACAAGGACCAGGAGAGCAGCTGTAAAATTCCAGAGACTCGGAGGAATGAGAAACCAGACTGTAAGTGCAAGCTGCAGGATGGCTTCAGGCTGGAGTGGGGAGTGTGAAAAAAACCACCCTGCCTCCAAATGTCTAATTCTTCATATATGTGGGGATGCTTTTTGTGGGAGCAAAAACAGCTGCTCCACGGAAATCCCAATCTCCTCCTAAGGAAAAGACCCTGTTGCAACCGACAACCAGCTCAGGACAAAGGGCTTACGCGGTTTCCAAGGTGAGGGACGTCTGGGCAGAGTTGAATCACAGCCGAATGAATAATAGAGTGGCTCATAGAAAGTAAAAATGACCTTGAGCAATTAAAACAAGACTAGACAGACTTTCAGCCTGAAATCTGGAAGCTGGAGGCAGTGTTTGAGCTGAATAACTGAGAGGGATTTTGTCATGGTTAATGCATTAGGGCCAGTGCCAGCATATGTTTGTAGAAATTCCTTTTAGGATATGGTGCAAGTGATAGGAAACAGAATAATAATTTTCTGCTGCGGCTGTTTCCAGTGAAGAGATGGCAAATGGCTGGAGGTTGCAATAGGAGCTAAAATTCTTTTATTTAAACTCCTTGAGTTCCCCTGCACCCAAAGCCAAGGCTCATCTTTGCTCATTTGCTGGGCACATTGGCAGGCAGCAGATAGTGAGGATGAGAGCAGCATAGCAGAGCTAGAGACAGTTCCTATAGATACAGCCTAAAGCCAGGAGGAAGAGCAGGTGAACGTCAGCTCCTGGAATTTCAATTGGGTTTGTTGTGATTCAGCCCTGGTGCCCAAATGAGGATGAGCAGAAAGGGCTGGGAGGTTTGCTGGAGGGGAGTCAAGAGAAGAGAGACTTGATGGCACTGATCCTACTCAAGGTTGCTACCAGGAGAAAAAGATCTCTTCTTCGGGGAAGAGGCTTTACTGCACTTTGAAGAAATGTGTCAGGAAGGTGTAAGTGAGCTTCACCCACAGCACTTGGGAAGAAGAGGGATGTTGGCACAGATTCAGTGGAGACGACAGAACTACAGAAAATCCCTCACAGCAGTGCTGCAGATAAATGTTATGTTGCAAATTATAGAAGTCTCAGATTGCTTTTCCAAATGACTCTCAAACCTTGGTGTTGGCACTTAAGGATGGATCCAAACAACAGAGTGAAATTACCAGTTTTTAAAAAGACTGATAAGGCCTATGACAATTTATAGTTATGAATTTTTAGTAGTGTCAATGTCACTAGAACATCCAAGGTACACAAAAAAAGAGTATTTGTTGCATATTGTGTTTCTGTTTGGGGAGGCAGAACCTTTGAATGAAAGGTGAACATTTACATATGGTTGTGCTAAAATATTTAGAATGGAAATCAGAACTTAGAAAAATGAAAGAAGCTCCTAAAAGATCTAACTCCTGTCACGTAGGGAGAATTCTAACTGTCAACAGGGAAACAGAGACTGTGAAGACCTAGCTCACCCCACAGATATGAAGAAGGCTGCAGATTTTTTTAGATCACGCTCGCATCACGAGAAAGGGTTGGAGCTGCCAATGTTGCAATACCTGGCATAAAGCTAGGTGGGAAAAAGCATCAGTCAGCAGAGGATGATTTACCATTTTTTGAGCTGACAAGAACTTATCTTACATGTTTAAAACTGGTTTTGCTTTGGACACACATGCTAGTGCCAATACCATAGGAGTGTTGTGGGCACAAACACAGGACGATTTGGGGAATGGCTCATGTTAGCAGAAAACTAAAAGCTCTCCTGAGGTAAACTATTGCATCAGTGAAGGGACTGCTAACTGGGATTGCATATCTAGGATGTTTCCTTGCTCTTTATAGGGAAGGGTTTATATTTAGTACTGGGCAGGCACCCTGAAGGGAATGATCAGGTGGTAAGAAGAGCTGCAGTTGCCTGATCGTGGATCTGATCCCAGATCTGACCATGGTTGTCTGATCTCTCCATCAGGGATGGGTCTGGGCCAACCATGGCCAGGCTCCTGGCTTGCCCAGATGGTCTTGTTACTAAATTAATTGCCAGCAGTGTTAAGCAAGGGAGAAAGAAATCCACTGATCAGGGGAATGAGTGTGTTCAAAAGAGACATCTGTTTTGTCTACCCCTCTAATTTGCAGAAGTGCCATCATTCCTAAACCAACTGCTGAGGTAGTGGACAGAAAAACTGGGCTTCAGAGCAGCCAACAGCTGCCTTTGGTTGTAGTGGACAGTAAGCCTGGGAAATTACTTGGCTCATAAAGTCATCTCAGCTCAATACTCCTTAAAAATACCGCTCATAAAACCCTTTGTTAAAAGAATCTTGTGCCTCAGGTATTAAGTGATGTGAAGGATCTGAGAAAACAAGCACTTTGTGGGGTGTCATATTCACCAGCTGTACCAAACACCTTCAAAGGGGAGTCGTCAAGACAGTAAAGCACTTAAGGATTATAAAAACCCTGCCTTAAACTAAGAGGGAATTTTTTTGGCTAGAAGACAGGAGGATTTAGAAAACTGGTACAGGAGATGTGCTACTCACATTGCAGACAGCGGCTCTGCCTGTGTGGGATCACGGCAGCCCATGTGCTCACATCTCTCCCCAACATCCTGGCTGTGGATTAGGAAAATTTATTTTTTTTTACAAAGCTTAGCTGAGATGGAAACAAGAAGCTGTGCTAGTAAAAATTATATTCGGATTAGGTGTCCAGAGAGAGATCAAGGGAGAAGTTTTAAATTCAGAGGAATTTATCAGGCTTTTTGAGAACCCAGAAACCCACACCTCATCTATTTTTGCCTGCGGCTCAGTGTACTCCATTAGCTTAAAGCCAAAGGTATTAATATGATATTGTCAGTGACACCACTATATAATGAAGAGGGAGACTGAGCAGTTCAAATACTGCTGCTAAATCCCTTTCCTGTTGTGTCTATGATGTTTGGGCTCCTTCCAAAACTGGGGATTAACCAAACGCGTCACTGCTAATAAATGTTGGGGTGATCATCTCTTGTTATATACATAAATTACTCTCCCCTTCCAACTCCTTTACTTGTATCATTCAATGTGGAAGAAAAACCATTAGAGACTTTTTCATTAATTTTGATCTCTAATTCCCAACTCCAAAGGCAGCAAAAAATCTCTCCTTCCTGATAGCTCAAAAAAACCACAAGAACTGAGAATATAAACCTGGCCAAGATTTTCTTGTGTTTGGACCTGGCCTAAGCACTCTGCCAGACCTTGTGGATATGGACCAATGGAATAGTGACAATTTAGACTGAAAGACGGTAGATTTAGATTACATGTTACGAATAAATTCTTTCCTGTGAGGGTGGTGAGGCCCTGGCACAGGTTGCCCAGAGAGGCTGTGGGTACCCCATCCCTGGAAGTGTTCAAGGCCAGGTGGGAGGGGACTTTGAGCAATCTGGCCTAGTGGAAGGTGTCCCTGCCCATGGCAGGGGGGGTGGAACGAGGAGATCTTTGATGTCCCTTCTAACCCAAACCGTTCTATGATTCTATGTGAAAAACGAAAAAAGTGTGTATTTTTGCTAACAAAAAATTGAAGCCAGCCTCCAACACAATGAGAAGCAGTGCAGCTGTGCAGGGAAACCCTTGTCTGAGGAAAGCTGGTCTTGTGCCATGAGCCTAATCCATAAAGTGGGAGAAGACGTGTCTCTGAAGAGGTGTAGAATCAGAGCAACACAACTCAAAATCAAGGCTAGCTGGGAAAGATTTATTTGGGCAATGCCCAGGGAAAAGAGGAGCATTTTTGAGTAGCATGGTACTATGTTTGAAATATTCCTAACAACTCAGTTTGTCCAGCCATATGCTACCTATTTATTTGTTGCTTGAGTGTGTCATACTCAAGGCATCTGAAGAATAAATGCCCAAGAAATGTCAACGATTAGTCTTAAAGTTTTATTCCGTTGGAATAGCCTTCCAAACAATTCAAGCAGCACCTAAGTTACAACAGAATTTACTACCCAGAGTAAATGAAAGGGAGAGACTCAGCACTTGCTAGAAGCAAACCCCAAGGTGTCTCTTTAACTAAGACTGATCAGCAGATAGGATGGGCTGCCAAGTCCTGTTTTTTTTTTTTAGTTTTCTGTCTGCAGGACATGCTGGAGAAATACCTTCAGCCCTGCAGGGTGCATGTGGAGCTATAACACTGTGTCTGTGTGGATGTGGAAGTTTAAGATAAGCCAGTTGGTTTACCTTAGAATTAAATCTTATGCCATTATACAAACGGTACCTTCCAAATGGAGAGGGAAAATTAACATGTCGGGGTAGGCCATGATTGAGTGGTTCCAGCAGGCCATGTAGGGAATTCCGTTTGGCCTTTAATTGCTTCAGGCTCATTCACATCCCTCTCCACCCCATTTCAGGCCTAGCAAGTGTTCCATGAGGAGCGGCACTGCCAGTGACTACTCGAGTCTGAGCGACTCTCAGCTGCTCTTCGGATCCCAGTTCTGCCCGGAGAATGCGCAGTCGGCAACGGCACTGCTGGAGTTGGGCTCGCAGCCGGGACAGCAAAACTCCCAGGACGTGAGTCACGCTCTCCTTCAGCCCTGTGCAGGCACACAGCCACCATTCAAAGTTAATGGAAAATCCTGAAATCAGGTGGTAACATTTGCAAATGTCAGTAACTGCTGGAATCAAGTTATCTTCTTGCTACATATAGACATTTACCATGACAAGACAAAGTAGCAGCCTGGTTGGATGAAAACCTGATATTTATAACAGATTACTATAAATTGCTATTGAGATAGGTATTATTTTCTTCAATTACATTTTTAATAATATGAAATTATTCTTGAGCTAAAGTCTTTAGATCACCTACCTAGCCAAGATAGAATATTACATCTATTGCTCTTTGAAAAATACTGTGTTTCGCTTCCTTAGCTTTCTGTAAGAACGACAGAGCTGCTCAGTATTTACTTCCCTGGACTGGCAATGACCTTGCTGTATTGTTGTTATGGCAGATGCTTGAATGATTTTGGATTGAGATGAAGAGCTTCTATGCTTAAAATCTTTCTCCCTGAACACACGGTTTCCGATGTCACTAAGCTCACTAAAATAGGTCCTGCATTGCTAACAGAGAGTGCCAGATCCAAATAGATACACCTGAAGCAAAGACTAGGGAAGAGCAGTGTTGCCAGCTTGGTGGCCTCAGGCTGTCCTTCAGTTCCAGCTGCTATCTATCTGCTGTCCTCTACATTTTGCTGAGGAGCAGCTTTTCATCAGACACAAAAAAGGAAATTTACTCTTCACAAAGGAAAAAAATGAATGGAATTTGCGTTTTCTTATGTTTTAAGGAAAATGCATTTCCATTTTTGTCACACAGTGTCTGGAAATTTTGTAGAATGAAACTTTCATAGTAATATTAAATTTCTTATTCTGAAATGTGTACCGAAGCATGTGAAAAATTCATCTACAGTCTGTCAGTGTTGGTAGTTGGCAACAAAATTATGTCATCCACTGGGAAATTCAATAGGATTTTCTTTAGATTCCTATATAGGGAGCTTCTACTGACAACTTCAACTTTTCCACAATTCCAGGAATACTGGAATTCATTTAAAGTATCTGCGTTGAACCGAGAGGGAAAAAAAATCTGCTCACCTTATGATTGTAACAAATTAGAAATCCTCAAGATGAGAAAAAAAGGTCTGAGTCTGGAAGAGTTTGGGCTGAGTCTCAGTTCCACAGGGAGTCAATCTAACCAGGCACACTAAATGAACCATAATCTCATGAAATTCTTAATCTCCTTGTCCAATCTAATCTGTCACGTCCAATCACTGTGATCTCTGTCTGCAAAGCATTGTGTACACAAATTTTTTTCTAATTAATGTTCTGATTATTTTTATACTTCAACATTTTTCTTTTGTTTGTGCAACAGAGTGAGCCCAGTATTTTTACCAAATACCAGACAAAACCACAGTTATTTGATGAAGAAATAAGAGAAAAAGGTTTACCTAATTTTAGCGCAGGAAGAAAGAAAAGTATCTTGGAAAATTTTGAAGTGAACAAGAACAAAATAAAGGACAAATATGACCGGTATGTAAACATCCCTTGGAAATTCTTTCCGTGTTGATGGTTATCACTCCCTGCAGCTCCTTATTCCCCTCTCGCAAATCATACATGACAAACCTGCATATTTCACCAAGAAAAGCATCTTTCCAGGTTTTAAATAATTTCTGATTGGAAAGAGTCACAGGATAAGAGAATAGGTTTATTTGCAATGTGATTTATGTAACATAGTCAGCCGTAAGCCCCAAGGAATAACAAAACTCTAACCTGAATTTACCTTTGTCCTTCTTTGTTTAATCAGTGGCGGTTTTTTTTCTTTATTGATTCTCTGTGAAAGTCCTTATTTCTCAAAATTTCATAGACTGTATAAGGACTGATCAAAGGAGCTCCAAGGACAACCTTCACATTTGGGCCAAATGAGGGGATTGCCAAACATACCTGTGTGCAGATTGCACCTTTATAAACCTGCACATATCTCTAGAATTGTATTTGTATACAAGGTTTTTACGTGTTGGGTTTTTTTGGTAACAGACAAGTGTAATTTACTAATGTAATTTGCATCTGCTCTTTGTTAAATGTCAAGAATTAAGCGTACGTGTAGGTCCTAGAGGACTTTAAGGAACAAGCAACCATTTGAAGCTCAAAAATTAAAGATGGTAACTCCCCAGTGCACCTATAAATAATTCCTAGCACATTAGTTACATTTTGTAATGTACCATCCACAGTGAGGCGTGTTTTTATTAAAAGCCTTTGATCAAATCAGGCTATGTATCTCTCTCCCCTTTGCAATGGGCATTATGCTTCTGATAAGGTAAAATTGATTCTCTAGTGCCTATTAGAGAAGAGGAGGATTTTTGTAAGTGAATTATATGAAATAAAAAAATAGTTTTAAATGTTTAGGCAGCATTCATAATTACCCTTTATTTTTGCATTAAATGGATTATGCTCCTTCCTACACTCCAGGCTCACTCCCAGATTAGAAGCCTGTTTGTAGAAATAGCTATATTATCTTTGCAAAGATAAGCGTATAATTTATCAATTTGTATCCCCCTCAAGTTTGACTAAGAAAATTAGTATCTTCCTTTCCATAAAGCTAGAGAGGTTTCAGAAGCACTGTCTAATTCTCACAACTAGACTCTTCCTGGCTGCCATCTTTCTGGTTGTTGTAATTTGCATCGCTAAATGATTGGCTTAAACTGACCTGAACCTTCAGAGAGGAAAAAGTTTATCACTTTGCTTAGCAACCACCCGTGCATTCAAGTGTGGCTGGTTAATCATGAATAAAACCTGGTTCCTGACAGGCTCGCTCAGTTTAAAAGGACGGATAACAGAAACCATGGCTTATTCTCAGGAGAAAAGGATTTGCAGTATTTGTTCTTCCTGACTTGGGCTTTGTTGAGGCTGGTGCTTTTCCTATGTTTTTCCCACAGTTATTTTACTCCAAATATAATACCATGTATCACAGCAACTGGCACTTCACCTCCGCCCAGGCTGGGTCCTTCCGGAGCAGATAACACAGTGGTAACACCCCAGGAGTTAATGGACAGTTGAGTAAATGCCAACTAAAACTTCTGAGAGAGGCATGAATGCTGAGGCAAAATATCAGAGAGTAAAACCCCCATAATTTCATGTATATGACATATATGTGCATGTGTGTCTATGCATTTTTTCTTACTCTCCATAGCAGAGTCCATGCTTTCCTAAAACAATTAAAGTGACTTCAAAGGGTTAAGCCCCTTGAAGTAACCATGTTTCCATGCTTTCATTACACACTGCACCATGCCTTGCAGTGTTTCACGTCTCATTTTTACTGTGATCTTTTCAATTTCTGTACACTCCAGTAACTTACATGTCTGTTTTATACTTGTTGATTTTTATTTTTTTTTTCATTTTAGTGAGGTCCTAAGTGCCTTTATTTCCAATACCAAAGACAAGCTTCACGGAGTAAGTTACTTCAAATTTAAAATGTAGAATAATGAAGAGTTAGAAATGCTACAGAATGTTCACTTTCTCTCCTTTACTGTGCTGATACTTAAAATACATATCTTGAGCACTCAAATACTTTAAACCAACAATAGGAATTTATTTTTATTTTGCCATTGTCTCTGTGGCCTGTACTTAGGATTAAGGTCTTTAGGGTCTTGCCTCAGAGCCAGCAGTGGAATTTCTCTGGGTCTCAGGAGCAAAAACAAACTGTAGTGACTGTCTGCAAATATCAGCTCTTTTTTCCTTCTGCCTGAAGAAAGTAGTCTGCTCTCAGGATTAATCAATGTGGTCTGAAGGTGAAGGTCTCTTTCCCAATACTTTTATGATTAATTTGATTAGTTATTATTAATGCTATTTTACAGACCAGTATCTCTTTCTTTTTGAAATCTGTTAAGATTTCATGAGCCTTTTGAGCCATTCCAGATCTCTATCGGGGTTGCAACCAACAGCTGGACAAATTGTTTCAAGATAGATAAACAATCATTTTCAGACTGTTCCATTCCGTGAGTTGCCGTCATTGTCCTCTGGCATCTGGTGCTGTGATTTTGCAAACAAAGAGAAGACAATGCATTCATTTTTTCATTTACCTTTTTTTTTTTTTTTTGCAGCTGCAAGCGTGCTTGGACAAGTTTGAAGAAATGTCTGATTCCAGATACAAATCCATTTTAGTTCACCTAGAAACCCTTTCCAAGAAAAGTAAGTCCTTCCTGTGTTTCTGTTAACAGCAGAGGGCACAGTCAAACTGCTGAATGTCAGCATGTTGTCTCCAGGCTGGGGTGAACTGGGCAAGTCACAGCTGCTCCCCCTGAGGGAGGAGAGAAAATAAGACTTATCCATGGTATAGAATTGTCTGTTTTTCCATTCTTGCTCTCTTATTTTCTCCCTTCCTCTGCTCTCTTAGACACCATACATGCACAAATGAACACACCTCCTTGTTTTGGTGTTCTGCCCTGGAGTATGATCATTTTTAGACTATCTGGAGCACTAATGGAACACACAGTAAAAATAACTTAGATATTTATATCCTGAGTATCCGGTTTCAGTTTTTAGGGCTTTCTCAGATTTTTGTGCGTTAGTTTGAAGTCTTCCATCGCTCTTCTGGGCTTGAAGTGATTGTATTTTGGATATGAGCAAAACCAGTACTGCTTATATCTTGAATGAGAAGCACACAGTAAAGTACACTATTGCCATGATAAAAAGGTGACCTCCAAAATAACCAATAATGTAAAATACTTTTGAACAACTCTGAGGTGGCTAATCACGGAAGCTCTCTTTACTGAGGGAAAATACTTCAAGAAATTGTTTCTAATTTGGCTTAGATCTGAGCCTTTGAGAGTACATTAATTTTTAGTGCTGTTGTGATGCTTTATCAACACCCTGTCAGGACTCTGCTCAGAGTTTGCCTTGCTCTGTACAAGAACTAGAGGCCAGTTCCAATACATGCAAGAAACGTGAAGTGAGTTATACCTTGTGAGGTGAAGGCAGCAGACCTTCACAAAAGCACGATAATATTCAGTGTGTGGCAAAATGTGGCTTGCACAAAGCACATCTTTGACAGATACCCTTTAAGTCAACACAGCCCTCTCAGGCAAAAGGAGTGGAGTCTGGTGCATTCTGCTGGAGGCTGTAATAGCCTGTAGATTTGAAATATCAATCTTGTACTAAGAACTCTCCTTTGCTGTGCTTGGCAGGTGCTCTTGGTGGGACCCTAAAGTAAGCAAGAATCAGTCTGCTTTGGCCAGCACAACAAGTTCCCTATTACACATTTTCCCACCCCCTAATTACTTCACTGCCTCAGCTTGTCCACTCTGAAGCAGGACTTTGCCTAATTTCACATACCTCATGCACAGAAATCGTTGTCATGGCACTGAAAATCGAATCTATTGTTCACAACTCCCCCTCTTCATTCCATACCATTTACTCAGCTGTCCTGTTTCTTCTCCATATCCATTTTAAATAAATGTGCCTTGAATGAAATGAGAAACCTCCCAGAGGTGCCTGCTGCTAGATTTTCAAGGCAATTGAAAAGAAAAATTGGCACTTTCTGTAATGCATCACGCTGAAGAATGTTGAATATATAATGAAAATCATCACACACTGCACAATGTTGTTCTTTTTTTATTTCTGGGAGGTTCATCTGTCACTGCTTAATTGCTGATAAACACTGTCATTTGACTGGTATCACAGTGATGGATAATTAAGTTCCCACTAAATAAATACTTGCACTAGTGCCTTGAAAAGATCCCAACTGAAGTAATTCCCTTGAAAAACTGGTATAAAATTCCAGAACTCAGGTGATAAAGAGCTAAATTCAGAGCTGATAAAGCTCTTAATGTCAGTGGCTGATGACACAGTATGTTGGGATGTTGGTGACATGGCAGAGACATGGTGAATCACTGGCAGTGGAGGATTTCACATGTAGGAGAGGAATGCAAAAGATGAAGAGAACTATTGCACCAGGACATTCCAACTGCTTTGAAAAGCAAAGAAAGGTGGAACTTGATTTCAAGACTGTCTTTATTAAAAGCTTATAAGGAGTATCACAGGCTGCAGTTATAGCAGTGGGTAGCAAGCACATTTGGCACAGTCTGTATGGCCACCAGGCGAGGACAAAACAGAAAATATTTTTCAAAATGTATTTCCAAAGCATTTCCAAATGCTGTTGGGCTGGCATGCTCTGTGCAGGCAGATTTTAAAAAATATTCTCTTTCGTCCATATGTGCTTGCACACAGTGGATAGAGCTGTGTCTGGCATTGGAGATGAGACAAGATTTGCCTGAGCAGCTTCCTCAGAGGCACAGCTGCTCTGAGCCTTGCTCACATCTTGGTGTGCAGTGCACAGAGATGTAAAGAGGCAGGCAGACCCTGTGGCCTCAGTTCTTCCACCTTATATACAATTTCTCTCATTGACTTGCCCGCTCATCATTTGCTCTTTCCTTCTGGTTTCAGCTCCTGTAACTTGTTTCTTTTCATATTTTTCTCATTTTAATTTATATACCCACGGTTTTATCAAAGCTTTCTATCTTTTATACAAACCCCAATTTTCACCACTCTCTGAACTCCTTTGCTGTCCTAGTATCTGGTAGTTCCAGCTGTGACAGCTCATAATAGCCATATCCTCTGCACCACCTTGGCTCCATTGCACATGAGCAGCACCATCCCAGCCAGCACGCCACAGGCAGTCCTCTGATGCACTGCCAGCAAGGGTGACAGAACAATGTGCAATGTGTCACTTACAGAGGTACGAGCTGATGCAATTCTCTGACAGGATCTGGTGCCTGGTAGGCAGTTTTCAAACATGACTTGTTTCCAGACTCCCCAGGCCCAGCAGTTGCTGGCAAGATTTCTAGGGCAAATCACTGTGTTTAGAGCGATGGGATATGAGCTTGTTTACTGTGAACAGTACGGTCCAGACTGGGACATCCAGTCCAGACTACCTTGCATTACGTATGAATTGAAAACTCAAAAGGTTTGAAACTGAGTAAAGAAATGTTTTTTTACATGTAGCTGCTAACTAGACGTGCACTGACTGACAAAGTTGTTGATGTGAGGGACTTAACCAGAGTCCAAAACACCTCAGCATGGAAGGTGAGAGGAAGTGTGGTTGTTCTGATGGAAACTGAAACCCCTCATTGTTCAGGACTTGGAGTACTGTGTGCCGTAGCACAGGGTGAGGTCAGGGGCAGCTCATCACACAGTGCACCCATGAAGGTGCTGTCTGATGTGTTGTGGAAGGGGATTCAGGCTAAGCCAGCACAAACCTTACAGCTTGGAGTATATCCAAGCATGATACAGCTGTGACAGCCCAACTGTCCCACCCACCAGCACAGCTCCGCTGCTGCCCAGGGAGAACACACAGTGCTCTGGTGAGCTGCAGAGCTGCCTTCCCCGCTGGTGCCTCACCAGGTTTATAGACCTCCTATTTCCCCTACTGAACCTGGGCGTGGGGGAACCAACCTCTCCCCAAAGTGTTATTTAAATCCTCCGTGCTGTCAGTGCCAATCTCAAGATGAGCTGCACAGAAGATGATAGATAGGCATCAGAAGCAGTTGCTGTTTAATATTCCTAGGCTGGGAGGCTGGCACTCCCTCCCTCTGCTGCTCAGGCTGTAGTTTTCAGCTGCTGGGAGTGCAGCTGCACCTGGGTGCAGGCTGATTTGCAGGGAACCCTCTGCAGCACAGGGTGGCAGCCCAACCTCTACAGCCTTTTATCTCATGCCAGATTTCACATTCCAAATGTTATTACTGTAAACCGGTAGCATCTGAAGCAAATGGTACAACAAATCAAAACACAGCGATGTTCCAGTTCGTAAAAAAATGCTTTGTTTAAATTACCTCAAGAGAGGCACAAGTCTGTGCATAAGTCACCCATTAACTGAGTAAAGATTTTCTCTCTATGATCAAGTTATTCAATAACTATCTGCTGCAGGGTTTATTTGAAGAAAACCTCCTCTGAAACAGCCATTTTTGATCATTCTCAAAGACAAGACATTTGACTAACAGGGTTCTTGATCTGATCTAGTTTGGCCGTCTCAACGCCTATTTTTTTAAATCTCTATTAACACCCATTTTTATTTTGTTTGTTACTGTTTGACAAGTCTGAACACTTCTCTGGTGTGGAAGTAGGGAGGGAAGGAGAGTGCCCCTCCTCTGTACTGAGGTTCCTTTTCTGCAGAATACTCCCACACGTACAAATGAAACGCATTCCAAAGGCTGGCTGCTGGTTGCTTGCCTGCAGCATGCTGTGCTGAGTCAAACGTATGTGCAGATCACAAGCCCAGTGGATGCAGGACTATTTTTAGACTGAGGATACTATGTTGAAGAAGAACAGACTAGGGAAATTAGAAAGTTTTAAAAATAATTCTGAGCTAAAATAAAGCATATGGAGAAGACCAGCAAGCCGAGGCAGGCTTGTGGATGCTGCCCTTCCTGTGTCTTCACTATGTAGAGATGGAAGGTGATTAAGAGATATGAAAGGAGTTTCCTCCTTTATTCTTTGCTGCTTTCCCCTTCTTTGTAGTCTGGCAGGCTCCCCAAAAACCTGTTCTTGTATTGAAGGTAGCCCTTCGGTCTAATCAGAGAGGTGCAAAGTTTAAAAGGCCCACTCAAACATTCACTCCCCTGTTACAAACCCATTCTGCAAGTCATAGATTTCCAGATTTATAAAAGAGTCTAAATCTGTCAGAGCAAAAGACTAAAAGCTTAAAAAGGACAACCAAATTGCCTGCAATTGCAGAAAGCATATTAGTTGAAATACGTGCAGATAATCCTCAGAAATCAACCACGTTTCTATGGAGAACAAGGCAAAGCCTTATGGTGATGGGCATCCTGAAATAACAGAGAAATTCCCCCCAAAGCCAGGTCTGGGAGGTGGTTTAATTCAGTGTGTATGAGGAAGACACACGGATGAGGGAACTGCCTCATTCCTTCTCCCAAATGACAGAACTGTGCCCGGGCAACACTCATATGGAGGAAGGCAAAGTTAAAAATACAGCTTGGCATGGGGGTTTCCTGGCGCTGGGAGGCAGCTCTTGGCAGCACCCCATCCCAGCATCTCCAGCCTCACACCACCACACACCTCTGCTTTGCGTGGCTGAATGAGACCAACACTTTCAATCTCCTTTCATAAGAGGAGATTACCATGTAAGCACTTAATTATCCTGTAGCTTTTCTCTGCCCATGTCTCAGTTCAATCTCTTTTTTTTTTCTTGCACAGCTGGGACTGTGTGCAGGCTTCCAGACATCCTGGGGTGCACAGCAGTTGTGTCAGCCAGAGCCTGTGCATCGCTGCATGCCACACCGCTCTGTCTCACCTGTAGCCCCTGGTGCTGGCATTTGCATCTTTGTGTCACCGGCTAATTACCTGAATGCCCTCTGGCTTTTGCACCCTGGTGACTAAAGCAGATTTTAAGTATATTTGGCTCATGAGTGGGCCTTGAGAAGCACCTTCCAGAGCCACCTTGTCCCCATCCTGCTACCCTGCTCTAAAGCTGATGTTTTCCCTTTAAATAAGGGTTATTTTTAAAGTTTCTTCTTTTTTTTTTTCTCTCTCTCTTTTTTTCATAATACATGACAACTTCCACTGAAAAGCTTTGTCTGAATCTACAGAAAGGCCACTGTGTTACCTTTGTCTAAGAAGTCACCTACCTTGTGACTTATGCATTGTCCTAGTGCATTGCATTAGCCTGATACAATCTACTTTCTCCAATCTTGTTCCATTTTATTCCATTTCCTTCCATATCTTTAAGTACTTTTCCCCTTAAAGTCTGTTCTAAAACCTTGCACCATGAGAGCAAACCACTAAGCCTGTAATTGCTCAGATTTTTCCTTTCTTCCTTCCCAAATGTACCTTTTTAAAATGTCCCTGTTTTTTCACAGAAGCAAAGCCTACAATCACTTTCTGCCTGCCTCTCCCTAATAGTTTTTAACTCTTTAACCAATTCCATCTACAGTTTGACAGAAGGGCACAGCTCACTGAGATAATTAAGTCCCTGCAAGCTTAATGAAAATAGCTGAGCATGAGGAGAAGGGATCCCAAGTGCCCTGTGGCTCTGCAGACGGTGAGCACAGCTCTGCAGGGCAAGAGGAGCTGCACTGACGAGCTGAGATAAACACTGGGCGAGCAGGAATAGCTTTATCCAGGCTCTCAGCTCCACCAACATCAAAGTCAATCAAACACCTTGGATCTGTAGCAAAAGGGGATTCATTAATTGCAGAGCTCTTGTAGCCACTTGTTGAAACGTTGGCTTTATTCTGATTTTTCTCGGGTGTGCAGTAGTAGTCCAGGAATCCAGGGTTTCAATTATCCTGGCCCATTGGTTTGGCAGTGCTTTGCTTTAGCAAGAATGCTTTGGATCGTATTTTTTCCCAACCAGCCAACATTCCACCCCAGCCACACCGCCTGTACACACCTTTCTGCACCCTTCACAGGAAAGACGAGACATGTTTAACTCTTTCTCTCTGCTCTTTCTCAGCTCTTTGTCCTAATTTACAGTTTTAAAGGAGACTTTCATAAGATTCCTAAGGATTTTTCATCTCCACACACACTGCAAATTGTGTTTCCATCCTGTCACATATTAGGCACGGCAGTGGTTCCTATAAGAGTAATTGCAGCTGCATAGAGGGAGTTATATTCTTATCCAATCATACAACCCGAATCCCTGAGGTTTTATCAGTTTTTCAACAAAACTGACTGAAGCCAAGAGCATTTTGCTCCAATTTAGTACCCTTCCAGGGAGCCTGTGCCCTCATAGGACTCTGCTGGGGCCCCCATTAGCAAGTGCTGAGCGCAGCTGCCTGGTTCAGGTGGTTTCTGACCCCATCACTTCCCCTGCCCAGCAAATGGAAATCACAATTCTTTGCTTCATCATTTCCCGCTATCACTTCCAGCATTTTTCCTTCAGTTGTCAGCCTCCTGTGCATTTCTGAAACAGTTTCTCTGGCTGCACCTCTTAGCTATTAACCTCTCACATCTCCATTCTGTTCAAGCTCCCACTTACCACTAGCTGGTTGCAGGAAAGGGCTGGTTATGCTGGGGTGGGTCAGCTGTACTGGGGTCCCCCTGCCTTGGCCGTGCCTGTTGTGCAGCCGGCAGACATCTAAGCCTGAGCCCTCCCTGCACTGCACCTACCAAGTTCTGTGGCCTTTCGTCTCCAGCTGCCACATTAACAGAGCACAGTAAATGAGGTTTGGCCTATGTGCAGCATCTTATAAATTTCAAGTGCCTTGCATTAAACATCCACCAAATCGTTCATGGCCTGAGGCTCGGGGAGATCGCAGCAGGAGAATCTCTGTGGTGATTCATGCCAAGCTGAGGAAGAGGCAGCAATAGTATTGATAGTACTTTATTCACATTTACAAATGAAAGACCAAATGTGTTTTTTATTGATTTCCTCATTTAGTGGAAGATGCTTTTCAAAGTCACTGTGCCTCTGTATTGAAAGCTCTGACAGATAAAAGCCAAATGGAGCAGGCACTGCTGGAGATGGAGAGGAGACTTGCAGCCGTAAGTGCAAAATTAATCTTTTATTCTGAATCCTCATTCTCTCCCGCTTCTTCAAAATACTAACTGAATATTAAATTGCCTTCAGATGGTGGATTATAAAGCAGACTGCTCCAGTTATGATGAAGGGGTAAAGATGTATTAAAATGCAAATTCTAGGCCAGATACTGATGGATGCTTACCCACGAGCTGGCTAACTGTGCTGTAAGCTCTGATGATGCTCTGGTCAGTAAGACAAGAGCCCAACAGTGCCCTGTCGCGGCAGGCCATGACAGAGCACTCACTGTTTCCTCACCTGGCACATGCCTTCGCTGGAGGAGGTGGTGCAGTGCATGCCTGCGAGGGGAGAGCACCTTGCAAAAGTGTGGCACCTTGTCCCTTCAGCGGGGTGTTTCCCAAGGAGAGGAAAAAAGGAGGTAAAAACAAAACAGGTGAGTGTCAGAGACAAAAGAATTAGCTGTCAGAGACCTCCTGGACAGGTCTGCTTTCTCCAAAGGCCCTGCTGCAGGAATTGCTTTTGGCAAGGATGTGTCACACCAGTGTTTGAGAAGGCAGTGCTCCTGGGAGAGGGGGCACACAGTGGGTTAGGGATATGCTTCTGTCCCAAACCTCTCACTTTGGTGGGACAGTTTGAGGATATACAGGAAGATACAGGTTGCTGATCTTTGGATCAATACCAAATGGTCACATGGTACCTGAAACTTTCTCATTAGTGTGCCTTTTCATGTGTTGCTTACTGCTTCTGCTCTGCTTGCTGCTTCCCCAGAAAGATATGGAGATTTCAGAGGTGAAATCCAGTGTCCAGCTGCTGAAAGAGAGTCTGGAGTCACTGCCAGCCCAGCTGAATGACCAGCACCTGAAGCTGTGTAAAGAACTAGACTTCCTGAAGCTCCCTAATGCCTTAGCTGAGCAGCACATGCCTGTACCTAGTGCCAGACTGCCCCCTCACATGAGAGATAACTCTTCTCAGACCTCCCCTGGCCTGTGCCAGCTCCGTGTCCTGGATGAGGAGGGCCCGTGCCAGCTCCATGTCCTGGATGAGGAGTACCCGTGCCAGCCATGCTGCCGAGGCAGCAGGGTTTGCAACTGCTCAGGTCAGTCTCATTTCCACTGTGTGACAGTGGGGGAGCAACACAGACACTCCCCTGGGAGGAACCAGCTCACTGGGGATGGCACCTCTAAGGGCACCACCTCAGGAGGCAAAGCCATTGCTACAGAGGCCTGTGATAGAGCAAACATCTCTTTGCAGGAGGTGAAATATGGGTTGGAGACACAGAGCTGTGCTACCCATCCTTGCACGTGCTGGGGTGACAGTCGCCTTTTGGGGGGCAGCCAGAAGAAGCACTGTCCTGTATCACCGGAAGCACCTCTACCAACCCCACTGAGGAAGGCGTTCAGGAGAGGCACTGGAGGGTTTGAAGCCCTGACACAGTCACAGCAGCAGCAGCCTCAAGG
This sequence comes from Empidonax traillii, assembly GCF_003031625.1. NCBI lineage: Eukaryota > Metazoa > Chordata > Aves > Passeriformes > Tyrannidae > Empidonax > Empidonax traillii. The sequence continues at coordinate 527,178 of NW_020955297.1, read as the reverse complement.
TTGCTCCCACTCTGTATGGAAAGCTCCACCCGGGCAAAGAGACAGCAACGGGTCCACAGACCACAAGGTTCACAAGGCAGCTGTAGGCAACAAAACAAAACAGAGTCCAGGAAGGATCTCCTGGAATAAAGCAGTAGGGAGGAAGAAAGCATGCCCTGCTAAGAGGAAAGGCGAGCTCTCTCGATGTGCTGACAGTGGGCTGAAGCAGAGAAAGGCAAATGGGATTATTGAGTTGGAAAGCTCCAGAAAAAAGTGCCTTCCCAGATACTTGGTTGATCTCAAATCAGAAAGCTCTGACCCGGTTTCTGCAGCTCGCCATCAGCAGATCCTCAGCAGTGCTCAACCAGGGCTTACAAAGAATTTCCCACCAGTGCCATGCTCTGATAAAAGCCTGCAACAGCTTGCAAGCAGAAAAAAGAAAAGTTTGGAAATTAAAAGAAGAGTGAATGTTTCCACTGTAAAAAGGTATATCTTGGATTCCTCTCCTGAGGGGAATATATTATCCCTGTGTAGCACAACAGATGTAGAGCAGATGAGCTGCTTCAACCTCCGAAGCCCCCCAAGCTCCAAGAAACCACATCCTGCTAATCTGCTGGCTCAGAGGAACACAACCTGTTGCTCTTTACTGTTTGATAGTGATTCTTCTGATTGAAGGGGTCATGTTTGGAGCCCTCAGTGAAGGCTTGGCCATCTCAGTTGCAGTTTATTCTTCTAGGGGTGTTACCTCCTTAGCCAGAGGCTCTAAAATGTTGTTGCCCAGTTTGAGATATTGTAAGAGACTATGTGAGGACAGTTCTCCCCTCTCTTGGAAAGCTGTGTTACTTTATCTCCCTGCTCCCACCAGATGCCAAGGGATCCAGTTACCATCGTATTTACACACCTGCAGAGTTTGCCGAGACATTCCCAGGGAGAAGAGAGTTGGCAGAGCACAGACGGGCAGCTCAGTCAGATCTGGCACTGAGATTTACTGGAAACTTTTCAATTTTTCAATGCAATGCTATCTCTGTGGCCAGAGGTTTCACTCTATTTCTCATCCATAGTCTCTATGTTGGTTTGTTGCTTAAAAGTTCAGGTTTTTAGTTCTGGAGACAATAGTAGTGTTGTTCTGGTTGATTTCGATAAGGTTCGGATTTGTCCCAGGAGTTGTTTGTGTTTGGACAGGGACCAGTTTAGCTGAGGAAAACTAAATCCCAGTGTCTCAGGTTCATCCGCTGTTGAACTTCTTCTCCTTTTAGACTGAAATTTCTTAGTTTCAGAAATTTCAGGAAATTATTGTGTTTCTACTTTTTTTGTATCTTGTATCTCTTGGCTGATTAAGGAATTCTCCAACATATCCTTTTCAAGGGCAGCAGTTCTCAAACAGAGGTCAAAAGATACAATGTTCAGATCCAGCAGATGACATGTTGGAAAGCCCCTGTTTCCACAGAGAACTCTTTCCAGGTTACCCAGCTGTGACTATCAGTAGCTCCCGCTGCTTCAGCCATTTGTGTCAGCTTTGATTTTCGATTTGAAATCTTACCAGTAAAAAAGCATTTTGATTTCACAAAAGCAAATTTGTGGTGTTGCCACAAATCCAAATGATCCAGCTTTGTCGTCTCGGCTTTAATAAACTCTTTGTGTTGTCACCAAAGTCCATTGTCTCTGTGTTGGTTTTTCAGGAGAGTCACAGTCCTGTTCCAGCGGGAGAGCAGGAGGCTGCTCTTCAGTTGTTTAACTCCCCTGGATCGTGGAACTGGGAGGATTCCTTTCTTCAGTTCCTTCCTTTGTTTAAAGAAGGAAAACTACACCCCTCCAGTTTAACATTGGTCCAGTGATGTTAATTAGCAAGGAAGAGGTGGGGGGAGGTGTGGGGAGTTGGTCAGGGAAGGAGCTGGGTGGCTGCCGGCAGCAGTGGCTGTTCATTTCACACCTCCCTCACGTACCTATTTGCCCATCATCCCCTCTATGGTCTTCGCTGGGCGAAACCTGCTCGGGGGGCTCACCACCCCATGCCTTTTGGGGCCAGCTGGGACGGGTGCAGGTCTCTGTGCAGCCCCCGGCCTGGACACAGGGAGCTCGGCAGCACATGGCTGAGCTTGGAGGGACCTCTGGAGGTGTCTGCCGCAAGCCCCTGTGCAAAGGCAGAGCAGGGACTGGCTCCTCGGCACCCCGACATGGAGCACCAGTGCCGTGGGGTGCAATGCAGGGCTGCCCTGGAGACCCTGCAGCCCCTGTCACACACACACGCTGGCACACAGCTCAGAACAAATCCCTGGAGATGGAGGTGTAACAGCAACAGCAGCCAGCAGTGCCTCCCCCCTGTCGACTCACAACTGGGGAACAGGATGAAACCCCAGGGTGCCACACTGGCCACCACGGACCCTCTTATTCCCACTCAGAGTTTACTCCGGGATTGCAGCTGCCAACAGGGGCATTTGTCCCAGTACGGCTGCGACAATGGCAGCTCCTCTCTTAGCCTTGCTGGACAAAAATGGAAGCATGTGTGCTGCATGGCAACAGACTTCCCGGGCACCCTGCTTACATCCCAAGGGATGGGTCCTGCCTCCCAGCCTGTACTCCCTACCACAGCCAGCCATCCCCCAGGCATGTGGGGCCCTGCACAACGGTTTCTCCTGGACTTTGCCTCCATGGGGCTGCCAGTGTCTGCGTTTATGGGGGCCTCATCCCACCCTTTACCCAGGGAAGGTGTTAGGGTGGTTCCTCAGCAGCACAGCCAAGAGGGACTGCAGAGGGCACTGGTCACACCTTTCACCTGCTGTGCAGGCAGCAGGCAGCCTCTGTTGGCAGTACAGAGCAGGGGCCTCAGGTTTTCACCTGCCAGTGAGTCACTTGGCAGAAGAGGAAACCTCTGACGGCACAGGGGATGTGGAGGTGGCTGCTGTGCCCATGCCTTGTGCTGAAGGTGCCCCAACAACTGTGATATATATAGGGCACAGCCAGCTCCCTCCCCGCAGTCCCACCGCACACTCAGCACTGTGGCCGCACGGTCCACAGGATGAGTCTCCGGCTGTGGTGGTGCCCAGTGCTGTCACTGTCCCCTGCAGTGCAGGATCACCTCCACTTCCCCCTCGGCAGCCTCCCCGGTGCTAATCCCCAGACTAACCGCCTGCCCTGCCTGCTTTGTGGGGCCCGGCATGGCAGCATTGCCTACATTCTCAGACCCTGTTCTCAGCTGGCTGCCGCAGCCTCCCAACCCCACAGAGGGGTGGACTGGGGACCAGAAATGCCTCACGCATTGATGGTGAGCCCAGCCCAGACACGATGTCCCAGGAATGCAGAGGTGGCAGGAGCAGGAGCCACTGCGTGCTGCTGCCGACATGACACAGCCATGGGGACCCGAGGTGCCACATGGCCCCCCGGCCCAGTGAGAGGAGAGTGATGGTGATGACAGGGCTTTGCCAAGGCTGTGGTGGTTCAGGCTGAGGTGCAGGCTGGGAGGAGCAGAGATGCAGGCAGGGACATGGAGTGCAAGTGTCACCACGCAGGACAGAGCCCTGAGCTGGTGTGACTTTGTGGCGCCGTGGCCGTGCCAATGTCAGCCCAAGCCTGGCAGGGCAGGTAGCTCTCCAGACGGACATTTAAGCAGATTAACTAATTACCTGCACCTTGGCAGGGTCCCACAGCCCAGTGGCTGCTAGGGCACTGGCAGCTGGGAGGCAAGTGTGGGGCAGATGGGTAGCAGGAACCCTCAGACCTTCCCCAGGACTCTGCTAGAGAGTCCGGCAGCGCCCCATCAGCCCCGCGCCTACCCCTTAGTGCCACTGCACTGCCCGCTCCGGGAGACCCTGCCCGTCCCACGGGCAGCATCTCCCCTCCGCCGCCCCACCGTGTCCTGTCCCGCGGGGACCTGCCCCTCCAGAAGCCACGTCACAGAGACACCCGCGCCACGGGAGATCCTGAAAGCCCACCCCGGATGAGCCCCAGAATCCGCCCGCCCCCGCGCCCGGTCCCGCGGGTCCCGTCCCGGCACGGTGGCCCCGGCCGTGCCCCGCGCCCCCCCCTCCCGGTGCGGGCGGGCTCCCGCGCGGGTGCCCGCGGCTCGGGGCGGCGCGTGACCGGCTGCCGCCGCCGCCGCCGCCGCCTCCCGCTCCGCCGCAGAGCCCGGCCCGCCCGCACCGGCACCGGCACCGGCAGGTCAGCGCGGGGGGCTGCGGCCCCCGGGGCACCGGCACTGGGGCCGCCGGGGCTGCTGCGGGCGGCGGGAGGGGGCTGGCGGCACCACGGCCCGCGCACCGCGCACCGGGCACCGAGCGGCGGGGCTGGCCCGGCGCGCTGCGGGCGGGGTCGGCGGGATGCGGCGGCCGTACCGTCCCCGCTCTGGTCCCGCACCGGCCGCGGCCCGGCCCCGCAGCGCAGCCCGCGCCAGCTCCTGCACACGCACCGCGGGGCCGCCGCAGCAGCAGCCTGGCGGTCCCGGCCCCGTTCCCGGCCCGGCGGGGCTGAGCCGCGTGTGCGGCGCTGGCGCGGGGCACCGGGCCGGGCATCCCCGGCGGGATGCGGCCAGGACTCGCCAAGGTGAACGTGTGCGGCAGAGCGGGGCCGCCGTCGGCGGGGACAGCGGGAGAGGACACTGGGGATGGAGAACAGGGGAGGGGACACCGGGAGAGGAACCGGGGACGGAGCACCGGGGAGGGGACATTGGGGATGGGACACCGGGAAAGGGACATCGTGAACGCTGGAGGTCGGGAGCACTACGCACCAAGGACCACCCGCACCAGAGACACTGCGATAGGGAGCACCGGGGACACTGGGAAGGGAAAGACTGGGAATGGGGCCGCTGGGGATGGGGATAGCTGGGAACAGGGCTCAGGGCTACCCGAGAAGGGACAGTGAAGCCGCTGGCTCTCTCGCTGGGCAGTGGGTGGCCACGGGCATAGCAGCCCCACGGCCAATTGTGCGAGCTGTTGTGGATCCTGGCTCACCAGACCCCCATTCCCGCAGGGCCGGCTGGGTACTCACCATGACTGCAGCACAGCTTGTCACCTGGGGGATGCTCCTGGCCACCGTGGTCCCCGCCGGAGCCCAGGGGGTGCTGCCGGAAGGGATGTCTTTAGGCGGGGACCCCTTGCACAGCCCTGCCTGGGGACAGCAGTGGCCGGGCCCATCCCCCACCTGGGAGGCATCAGGGGAGCCGAGCGGCGCCGGAGCCTCCGGGAGAGAGCGCTGGGGGGGCAACAGCCCCGTGCACTGGTCCCCACTGCTACAGGCAGAGCATGGCACGGGGGCACCCCTGGAGATGGAAACCACTATGACGGGCGCTGATACCGGGGCCTGGAGGGACGGCAGCACAGCCCTGGCTGTGACAGAGGAGCCGCTTGTCACCTGGCGAGGACATGAGGCTGAAGGTCAGGGCAGCCCCATGCCTCACAGCTCTGCACCAGGGACACTGGGTCCTGGGGTGCCCACGGACACAGGGCCACCCTGGGCAGGGCAGGGTCTGTCCCTGTCAGGGCAGAGTGCCACGAAGACAGCTGGCACCCCCAGCCCTCAGCCAACCGTATCCACCATCGCTCTGAACCCTCTGCCGGCAGTGGGAATGGGGGCAGCAGATGCCCACACAGGGGGACAGACAGTGGTGGAGGGACCCACAGCGGCCCCAGGGCTACCTCAGGATGCACAGCTTGCTCCAGCCAGCAGCCAGTCAGTCCCACTGGGCACTGTCCCTGTGTCCCATCCCACAGGCACAGGGCCGACTCGGCGTCCCCATGCCAGCCCTAGCTCTGCACAGCCGGTGAGCAGCTGGGGGGACACAGGAGGGCCCCCCAGCCCCTCCCTGGCTCTGCCCAGCTCTACTCCACAGCTACCCCACACAACACCATCATGGGGGCTGGCTGAGCCCTGGACCAGGGGGCTCCCATCCCACCAGCGCAGCACCCGGAGGGCCCCGCTCAGCCACACCACCACCAGCCCTGGGGATGCAGTGCCTCGCATGGACCCCGGGGTGACAGGACAGCAGAGACCCCAGCCCACCCCAGGGGCTGTCCTCAGAACCAGCCCTGTGCCTCTACCTGCCTCCAGCACGGCCATCCCCAGCACCTCCAGCACAGGTAGGAACCAGCACAATGCAGGGGACCCCTTGGTGGGGACCAAACCCCCACAGGTGCCAGCAACCTGCTCTGCCCTCTCTCACAGGGCTGCTGCCTGAGGAGGACGTCGGCTCACCACAGCGGGTCCGGGGTGCTGTGGGCGCTGTGAGCGTCCCAAATGCTACCAAGGCGACCCCACAGCCAGAGACGCATCCATCCACCACAGGGATGCTCGGGACCAGGCACTCAGGTGATGCAGGGCTGCGTCCAAGCCCATCCATTCTGCACATGCTGTGGGAGCTCATTCCCGGGGCATCAGGGCTGGTGGGGGGGATGGCAGCTATCTTGGGCTGCCTAGCCGGGACACTGTGACACCTTCAATCAGGATTGCACCTGACGACGGCCCTAATCTATTCCTGCCTGCAGGGATTAGTGCTAAATGCTCAGCGGGTGGGGGCTTCCCCAGGGGGGTCGGGGACATGACCAGGGATGTGCCACCCTCTGCATTGTGGGTCCCGACAGAAAACCCTGGGAGGCACCAGTGGGCAGAGCCCTGGCCAGCACAGAGCATTCCCCGTGCACTGCTGGGGTGCCACAGCTGATGCATCCCAGTGTGAGGTGCAGGTGGGGGCTGGATGCCACCAAAGCCCCCAGTCCTCACTGACTGTACCCCTCCTTCCTGCCTGCAGACATTCTGGGAACACAGCCCCCTGCCCCTGGCACTGCGACCCCCTCATCCACATGGCGGCGAGCAGGGGTGACGCCACAGCCAGCCCCCCAAAATCCATCCTCGCCGCAGCCACAGCCACATCCCAGCCATGCCCCACCAGCACCAGGGGCCAACGGGACCGGGCTGCGCTGGGCCGAGCTGCAGCACCAGCTGGGTCTCTCCTGGGAGGCCCATGTCTATGGGTTGGCTGCCATCTTCCTGCTGCTGGCACTGGGATGCCTGGCCGGGCTGGCAGGGACGGCCATCCTGCGGCCCCCACACCTGCCCCACACTGTTGGGGCCCACGGGCTGCTGCTGGCTGCCTGCCTGCTGCGGGCCACCTTCCTGCTGCTGGACCCCTATGGGGCACGGGGCCGCCTGCCCGCCCCAGCCCTGCTGCTGCTCAGCACGGCTCCCTTCCCGCTGCTGCTCACTGCCTTTGCCCTCCTGCTCCAGCGGCTCCAGCGCCTGGCCCAGCTGCAGCTGCTGCCAGCCCGGCTGCGGGGGCTGCCGGCGCTGGGGGCTGTTGCTGCCCTGCAGAGCGCGGTGCTGGGAGCTGCCGACCTGCTGCCACCCCGGCTGGGCCCCGCCGCGCTGGGGCTGCAGGCGCTGGGCTGCGTGGCAGGGGCCCTGCTGCTGCTGGGGGGGCTCTGGGGGTGCTGGCGGGTGCTGCGGGCGCCCTGTGAGGAGCCAGGTCCAAGGCCAGGGGCACGGGCGCTGCTGGCGGCAGCGGTGGCGGGGCTGCCGGTCTGCGGGCTGCAGCTCTACAGCGCTGTGTGGCTGCGAGGGGTCCTGGGGCCCCCCGGGCGCTTCTCCCGGCCCGGCTGGGCAGCACAGCTCTGGCTGCGGATCAGCGAGCTGGGCACAGCCCTAGCACTGCTGGCAGCAGCTGCCGAGCCCATGTGCTGCCGGTGCCACCGCCAGGGCCCTGCTGGCCACTCCTGCTGGGCCAAGGCGCTGCAGTACTTCTGTGCTGGCCGCAAAGCTGAGGCGCCCGAGTACCCCAACAACTGCTACGACTGGGCCGGTGGCAGCACCGGTGGCACCGGTGCAGAGCGAACACCCCCCAATGACATCTCCAAGAGCCTCATCCGCAACCCAGCGGAGCAGCTGCCCCTGCGGGCTCTCAAGGACAGCAACGAGGCCTGGGCGGCTGGCACCGGGATGACGGGGCTCAGCCCCAAGTGCCCCAACATGTTGGCTGCCCGCTCCTGCGCCACCTTCGAGCAGGGCTCGTCCCCCTCGCTCGGGGAGCTGATCTTCCGCCCGCCGTCCCCCATCGACCTGCGCCGCAGCATTGACCAGGCGCTCTGCCGCCGCCACCTCCTGCAGGACAGCCTCTTCAGCCGGCCCCGACGTGGCTCGGGCCCCTCACTGCATGGCTCCCCAGCCCCCAGCCCCGGCCTGGGCTGCATGGTGCGGTGCAGCTCCCTGACAGAGCTGCCCGGGCCCCGGCAACCCCCCGGCACCATCACCGTCACTGTCACCGCCTCGGCCAGCTCCCTGGAGAGCAGCTCACTGAAGATCAGCTGGAACCCCTGGCGCCATGGGCTGTCCTCACCTGACAGCCTGCCCCTGGATGAGGCTCCCAGCCGGGCCCCTCTCCTGGTGCCCGCCGGACCCCCCGGCTGGGAGCGGGAGGGTCCCCGTGGCTTCCCAGCCCTTGGCAAGGCAGTGGATTCCCGCAGCCTCTCCAGCGACACCATTGAGCTCTGAGTCAGGGACAGGCAGAGACTGAGGACACACCGGGACAAGCCCAGTGTGGGGGTGCAGTGGTCTGATCCTGCACCCCTGCAGGGCCGGGCAGGGGCTGGCTCCATTTGTGCCAAATGAGAGAAATAAAGAATTTACGCTGGGAGGAGCTCCTGTTGGCATGTGGAGGTGGGGGAGGGTAGCAGCACCTCCAGCCCCCCCTGATTTCAGCCCTGAGCAGCTGAGCTGGGTGTGCAGAGCTTTATTTCCTGAGATATGGACACACAGACAGATGGGCACACCCCGACAGACAAACCATGGACAAATGCAATGGCCACACTCATGCATCCAGCAGGGCCCCCCCCCCTTGCCCAGCATGGGCCCCCCGGCCCACCCAGTCTGGGAGGGGAGATGGGCTCTGCCCAGGGACATGGGAAGGAGGGGTGGGATGGAGGGGACAGCTCTCCCAGCCCCACAGCTCAGGGCAGAGGGGGGAACCCAACCCTTCACTGCCCCACAGGGAACGGTCTCATAGGAGGAGGTCCTAACAGGGCCAGCAGCCCCAGCCAGGGGGCAGGTAGCAGGATCACCCCCTCACCTGCCCTGCCCCCCTCCCCCCACCTGCCATGGTTCCAGGCCTCTCCTTCAGAGCACAAGGGGCTGGGGGCAGCATGCTGTGCCCCCCACACAGCCCATGTGCCCTCGTCGCTGGCATCACCCCTCCAGCCAGAGGAGGCTGTGTGGATCAGGTACCCCTGGGATCAGGTACCTGTGGGATCAGGTACCCCTGGCTCTTTCTACAGGGGGGAGAAAATGAGACCCTACGCTAAGGCAGGGCTGGGGGACGCATGCAGGGCACAGCACTGTGTGCAGGATGCAGCCTCGTCAGCCAGCCCTGCTCGGGGGGACCCCACACCTCAGGCTGAGCCTGCCTCCCCACTCATGCCCAGCAGCCCCAGAGCTATCTGCCCTTCATGAAGCCATCGAGGACGCGGTCGCTGCGGTCAGAGAGCCAGTAGCCAGCCATGGCAGCCACAGCGCCGATGAAGATGGCGGTGAAGACCATGTCACCCTTGGCAGCCAGCGTGGCAAGGGCACAGATCATCACACCAAAGAACATCTGCTGCAGCACCACCACCTCGTCGTCAGTCACGTCGTCAAAGAAGCCCTTCTCCGGGGCATCTGCATGGACAGTGCTCGTGGAGAGGCACAGCCGAGCAGCCAGAGCCCCCCCCATCACCACCCACACCCTCTGCTCATACCCCCACACCGTGTCAGCCATACCAGGGGGCTTGTCCTCGACACACTGTCCATCCCGGCGGACATGGCCTTGGGCGCAGACGCAGCGGTAGCTGCCCTCCGTGTTCTCACACACCTCCTGTGCTCCAGTGCACACCGGCTCCTCGGCGCTGGCACACTCGTCCACATCTAGGGGGGAGACAGCACTCAGGCAGGGCTCGGGGCAGTGGAGAGGGGGCACTGCAGCCCACCAGCCTACGGGAGGCACTCACCCAGGCACTTGGCTCCGTCCCGCCAGTAGCCCTTGTTGCATTTCTTGCAGCGAGCTGGCCCAGCACCCATGCAGCCGATGCAAGCCGTGGAGCAGTCTGCCATGGAGAAGGAGCCAGGGTTGGTGCTGGAGCCCCCTCCCATCCTAGTCAGGGCTGGCCTCAAGCAGGGGAGAGCCTCCTGCACAGAAATCCTCCACCTCCTCCTGACCTCGGCACTCGTAGGAGCCCTCCGTGTTGACGCAGTACTGGTTGGCTCGGCAATGCGCCATCTCCGTGCCACACTCGTCGATGTCTGCGGGAGAAGTGGGGATGGTCCTGCTGAGCCCTGGGCTCCTGAGACACAGCACCCCACGGCCTCAAGCTCACCCCTGACCTCCACTCACCGATGCAGCGGTGCTCATGCAGTACCCAGCCCCTCTTGCAGCGAAGGCAGCTGGAGTCCTCAGGCCCTGTGCAGCGCCCGCATGCCTGGTAGCACTCTGTGGGAAGGGAGAGCCAGTGTGGGCGCAGGCAGCGGGACCTGCCTGCACCCAGAGTCTGGGGCAGCACCAGGGGAAACCTGGCTGCACAGCCCCCCTGGCCCCCACCTACCAGCACACATTAGGTGGCTCTTGTTCCGCGAGGCCTCGTAGTAGCCATCACCGCACTCAGCACAGAAGGGGCCACCGTAGCCCGGGCTGCAGACGCAGAGGCCGGTGCCGCGGCGTGTGCCGTCGCCATCACACCGCCCGTTGCCGCTGCAGGGCTGCCGGGGGCCACCGGCGCAGGCTGCATGGACAGAGACCAGCTAGCTGGCAGCCAGGGTTGGGGGTGGCAGCCAGGGGGCCCCTCCTGCCCCAGTACCACCCCACTCATCCCACAGCTACTCACGCCGGCAGTCCGGGCCATAGGTGCCAGGCGGGCAACAGAGCATCAGCCTGTCCACACACAGCCAGTGGAAGAAGTCGGGGTGCTGCTGCCGCCTGGGGAAGGGGGACACAGTGCTCAGCCCCCTGCCATCCCCCTGCCCTCCCACGTCCCCGCCCCCAGACTCACTCGTGGAACCACCACTGCTCCACATGCTCCTCGCTCCGCTCCAGCAGCTGGTGGCAGGCAAAGTCTGAGGGAGCACAGACGCTCTCCAGCACCTCCAGGAGACGGGTCTCACTGTGGGGATACAGGAGTCAGTGTGGGGACACGACCCCTGGGGCAGCTGGGCTCCCCCAGTTGTCACTGGTTAGGGTAACTCACCTGTGCTGGTACTTGGACAGCTTCTCTTCCTCCCAGGCTGTGTTGCCCCCACCGAAGCCCTCATGCTCTGTCCGCTCCAGGCCCTGGGCACACGGGGGAGTGGCAGCGCAGCCACGGGACCCCACGGTAACCTCTCTCTTCGGAGGGTTCCACCAGGGCTGTGTTTCCCTCCTCCCCACAAAGGACACAACACCCCCCACAGATCTGCCACCCCCTCCCCTCCTCAGAGCGAAGCCCCTGTGCCCCGGGATTCCCTCCCCTCCCTAGGGATGCTGTGGGAGTGCTCCATCTCACCAGAGTCCTCCAGGCCACCCCTGTAACCACCCTAATCCTCCCAGCCCGTGCTGTCTCTGCCCTTCCCCGGGCTACATTCCCCCACCCAGGACCCGCTTCATCCCTGTTCACCGCCACCCCCAGCCAGTGTTCCCCACGTTGCCACCTGTGGGTCCCCCCATGCACCGCCCCCTCGCCCCCGGCTCTCCCCCCGCCAGCAGGGGCTGTGTCACCCATCATATCCCGCCCCGCACCCTGCTGAAGCTGTCGGCGAGGCCGCGGCAGGCTCGGCACGGCTCGGCCCCCTCCCGGTGGGGGTCAGGGTCGGCGCGGGCGGCCAGCAGGACCCCCCCGAGCAGGGCGGCCCCCAGCAGGGCCCCCCCCAGCCCGGGCCCCCCGCACCGGCCCGGCCGCGGCGGCAACGGCGACAGCGGCGCCATCGCGCTCCCGCCCCGCCCGCACCACGTGGGCCGCGCCCGCTGACTCAGCGCCGCCCGCCCCGCCAATGGCCGCGCGCCGCCGCCGCCGGCCCCCGCGTCCAGCCAATCAGCGCCGCCCGCCCGGCCCGCCCCCCGCGCCTTAAAGGGGCCAAGGCCAAGAGCACCTGGCGCTGCGGGCGCCGATGGGCCGCGGACGGTGACCCCGCTCCCGCTCCCGCTCGGGCTGGGCGAGGCCCTCAACCCCCGATCCAAGAGAACACTCACCACCCCCCCGCCCAGCCAGACCAGTTCTGTTCACCTTTCCCCCCTCCCTTCAAACTGATGCAGCTCCTGCTCATCTCCCCAGACTGGCCCAGTTCCTTCTCGCTGCACCCAGATTTGCCCAGTTGCCTCTTATCCCACCTTGAACTGGTCCAATTCCCTCTCCCATTCCCAGCTTCAAACTCTCACAGTTTCCCCCTTACCCCACAATGAGCTGGTCCAGTTCCCCATCACCACCCCAGACTGGTTCAGTTCCCCTTTATACCCCTATCCTGTCCAGTTTCCCATCCAGCCTCCAACCAAACCAATACACTTCCTCTTCACCCTCCAGCCAGCCCAGCCTCCCTTCCTGCCCCCATTTTCCTATACCTCCCAATCAGCCTCTGCAACCAGTCCCCCTATTATCCCCCCCAAGCTATTCCACTCCCCACTGGACTCAGAGCTGGACTCAAGTCAGGAAAAGCACTGTTACCCCTTTATTCCCCCACCGCCTGCTGCAGCCCCTCGGCCACTGCTGCCACATATGGCTCTGGCCACTGTCCCCGCCGCCGGGCTGGCCCCGCCAGTGCCCGCAGGAACCCCCCCATCTCACTGGGCAGTGCAAAGGCTGGGGCTGCCTGCAGTGCTGCGGGCACCACCGGCACCAAGGCCTCCAGCCGGACCACCACGTAGCGCCCAGTGCCTGCCGCTAGCGCCGGCATGGCACAGGACAGAGCTGCCGCAAACACCTCACAGGGTGCCACGGCCGGGACATCAGCAGGGCCAGGGCTGTGCTGGGGGCTGAGGCTGCTTTCAGCAGCCCCAGTCCCTGGCACAACCCTGGACCCTGTGTCCCACTGGTGTGCAGCAGCCACTGCAGCCGGAGAGAGGAGGAAGACGATGGTGTCACCATCACGCAGTGCCCGGTGGTGCTGGGCATGCAGCCAGGGCAGTGGCCCCCACGCTGCTACCCCGCTGCCACCCCCTGGTGCTGCCACCACCAGCAGCCCCAGTGGGTGCAGAGCTGCCATCAAGGCACACGCCGCCCGCTCCGCCACCGGCTCTGCCGCATGGACCAGCAGTGCCCGCCGGCCTTGCAGGGGACCTGAGGAGGGATCATCAGTGTCTGGATCCCTCTAGGCACCCTGTACCCATCCTGTAGCGGGAGGCATGCTGGGAGCACCCGTGATGGGAGGAGAGCATTCTATGCCACTGTTCCCCAACCTCCCACACCCAAGCTAAGGAACAGCGACGATAGGAAGCAGCTAAGACCACTACCAATGTGGGAGCCATCCCCTGCTCAGTTCCCCAGTCCCCTTCCCAAATCCCCTTACCCACCCAAAGGTACCAGCCACCTTAGGAGACAGGTCATAGGAGACACAACCTGCCCTCCCATCGATAAGATTGCCACCCTCTTCTCTGTTCCCCTACACTCCCGCCTATCCTGTGGGGCAGGCAAGTCTGGACCTGTTCTGGTAGGGACACCTCCCCCCTCCCCCCCTCTTCTGTGCCCCCTGACCCCTGTGGGGAAGGCATAAACATTCCTGCCCACATCCTCCAGATCACAGGTTTACCCCGTACTCACCCTCAGAGCCATAGCCAGCCCTCAGTGACTTCAGCCATCCTGTGAGGAGAGGCAGTGAGGTGGGATCCTGGGAGGGGTCCCAGGCCAAGCACAGCCCCCAGGGGTGCACCACTCACCTTTCATGTCCTCCTTCTTCAGCACAAGCAGAAGTAGGAGACAGGCTGCTGCCAGCAGCACCCCCATCCACACCAGGGCCCAGCGGGTACGCAGGTCTGTGGGGCAGGATCTGCATCCACAAAGGGCCCCTGGCACCCGGGAAGGGTCTCTAGTGGCTACATGGGTGGGTGCACTCCCTCAACTTCCCACTTTACCCCCTCTCCCACACCATGGCCATTGACACTCACACTTGTGCATGGGACAGGCCCAGAGCATGACCCCGGTGCTGTTTTCAGGGTGCCAGATCTGGGGGGACACAGGGACACATCAGATGCTGCCTGATCCCTGCCCACTGCCCGCTGGCTGCCAACACTGACCTGCCAGCACTGCCCCGTTGCCACATCCCGCTGCAGATCCTGCTCCAGCAGCCCAGGGTGCCCCCTTCCCTGCAACAGCACAGGGGTTAGACAGCTGTGCCACCACTGCCAGACACAGGAGGCCCTGTGCCACCAGTGCCACCACTGCCAGGACACGGGTGTCCCTGCCCCTTACTGCGCTGGTGAAGCTGGTGAGGGGCGTGCAGGTATCCCGCTCCACAGCACACAGCGAGGCATTCCCTCCACGCTCCAGCAGCAGGAGGTCATTGGGGTGACCAGGCAGCGCTCCTGGGGATGTGCCAGAGGGCTGAGAGGGCAGCGAGGGGAGGCCGGGGAGGGCTTCTCCACAGCTGGACCCACAGGCTGCCCCTGCCTTCCCACCCCAGCAGTACTCACGATCCTGCAGGCACTGGATCAGCCGGACCTGCCCACCACTCCACACCTGCCCCAGAGAACGAGTCAGCAGTGCCTGGGGTTGCCTGCGGGGCTGCCCATGGGGCAGCTGTAGGGCACGAGAGTGTCCTACCTGCACGCAGAGGTTGGGGTGTGGCCTCAGCCTTCCGAACTCCTGGGGTCCCTGTGAGTGGAAGGGATGCTCCATGAATGCCACCTGCACCCTTCACAAGCCCCCAGCACCCCACAGAGCCACACTCACCTGCCCCACAGTGGGCTGCTGCAGGCCAGGGAGGGGTTGGCAGGGCCCCGAGGGCACCAGCTGCCAGCAGGGCACCAGCTTGGCTGGGAGATCGCAGGGGGCTGAGAGGGAGCAGGTCAGCACCTGCCCCTCAGTGTGCAGGACCAGCTGGCTCTGCATCCACAATTGCTCCCACGCCTTGGCATCTGTGGTGGCACCAGGAGAAGGGTGTCACCCCATGTAGTGCCCCCTCAGGTCCCTGTGTGTCCCAGCAATCCCACACCCCAGCCCCATGGTGCAGCTACCATGGGAGAAGGGGCACAGGGTGGCCCTCAGTGGGTCCTGGGTCTCCAGCCAGACCTAGGAGCAAGGAGAGAGACAAGAAAAGGGAGGATTTGGGATGTCCATGTTGTGACCATGACCCAGCTGGATCCCTTGGGATACATGGGGCCTGGAAAGCCTCTTTTTTGGTGGCACCCTGCCACCCCCACGGTGCCCCAAATGGGTGCCCACCTGCAGGCAGAGGCAGGGCAGCACCTCATTGGCAGGCAGGCTGTAGTTCATGGGTCTGCTCTGCTACCAGCAATCAGACGTGGGTCACCCAATGGCAAACTGCCCCCCATCAGGGTCACCCAGGGGGACCTGCTCCCAGGGGACCCTCTCCCAACACACTGCCTGCAACACAGACATGGCTTCTCGGGAACAGGGAGGTGGGCAGCAGCCAGGGACCAGCGAAGGTGGGGGGTCAGGGAAGGGAGTCATACTCACCATGGTCACCACGCGCCCCGGACCACCAGTGCTGTGGCTCTGGTTGTGGTAGAGTCGGAGTGCGTAGCTGTGCCCTGCCACAGCCCCCTGCACCTCCACAACCACTTCCTTCTGCCCTCGGGAGACCCGCAGCCTGGGCACTGCACCAGAGCCGGCTCAGGTCACCCACCTGCTAGCACTGCCCGTCCAGTCCCACAGCGCAGGGCACGGCACCCACAGAGTCACTCTTGCCCCCAGCATCCATCACCTCGCTCTCCCCAGGGGATGCAAACCAAGGTGGGGTGACAGCAGCACCTACCTTGGCACTGGGGGACAGCAGCCTGTGCCAGGGGCCATGAGCAGTCTGTGGGGACAGGGAGTCAGTGGGCAGGGGGATGGGAACATCGCAGGTGGCACACCGGGGCTCACCTGGCACCCTCTTCAGCCGGCTCAGACTACGCCGTCCACGTGAGTTCGTGTATGCCGTGACGTGGAGCTCGGAGCCCAGCGGCGCCTCGAAGCACCGGAAGATCACCCAGCCCTGGGCAGGAAAACCACCACCCCACTGCGGTGAGGCACCAGCACCACCAGCCCCACCTCGCTGGGGCACGGGACCCCCATGCCGTGGAGATGCACCAATGCCAGCACCCACATCCTCAGTGCCCAGGGACTGACAGTGTTGGGACACTCATTGCCAGTCCCCACACCTACGTACCAGGGTTCGGTTGTGCTGTGTGGGGGCCAGGGGTGCCTGGACCTCCACGGCCACACAGCGGGAGGAGGCGAACGTGTGCCCGGAGAGCAGCAGCAGCACAGTGACATTGGGCTGGGACAAAGTGGCCCCAGCCGCTGGTGACCACTGTCCCCCACCACTGCCATCCTCTGCCCCAGGGATCCCTGGCACCACGGAGCGGGGGGTTTCGGTGGCAGTGGTGGTTCTGGTGGCAGGTGCCAAGGCCAGGCGCACACGTGCCTCCAGACAGGGCACACAGGCCGTGGGCTCACTGCAGTGCAGTGCCGGCTCCAGACGCAGACGAGCCAGGGCCAGCCCATGGCCAGGCCCCAGCGGCTCCGTCCCACACAGCACGTCGGTGTCTGGGGGGGCAGAGAGGGCAGTGTAGGGGTGGGTCCCCACGCCCTGGGTGAGCTGGGGGCCATGGCGTGGTGGTGGCACTTACCCAAGAGGCGGCAGGCGAGGCCCTGGGGGAGGCGGGGGTGAGGCCGGTGGTGGTGCTGGCTGCCCAGTGCCCCCCGTGCTGGTGACACCGACCCACCTGGGAGCAGGCCAGGCTGTCGCGGGGGGCCCCACGCCCACCCGCCGCTGTCACCACCAGCACGAGCAGGAGCTGCCCCAGCGTGGGCATGGCGGGGCCGGGGCCGTGGGGCGCCCCGGCCCCACACCGTCTGCTCCCAAACAGCCTCTCTCCCGGCTCCACGGGCCCCGCCGCCGGCGCCGGCTCCCGCTTCCTGCTCTGATCCCGGACACCCGGGTCCCTGCGTGGCGTCAGCAACCGCCCTGGGGTGGGGCCTCCTGTTCCCGCACCGACCACGGAGGGATCCGTGCCCCGGCACCCCCGGGAGGGCTTGGGGCCCCGCAGGGATGAGGTTGGCCCCATGGCATGGGCACGGTGCCCGGGCTGGAACCAGGCAGCCCCAGCGACTGTGGGATGCAGTGTCCCGGCCGTGCCGGGACAGGCTGTGCCCAGCCGGGTGCGTTCTCTTGCCCCTGGCCCGTGCTGCAGAGGTGTACGGGGAAGCCCCCACCCCCCAGGGGCACCAAAAAAGTTCCCCCGGCACACCAAATGGACAGCAGGGCAGGGTGAATTGATGCCTTTATTGCTTCCTCTGCAAACCAAGTCCTGCTGGCAATGTCGGAGCAAGGAGAAGGGCCAGCCTGTGCCCAGCGCCTGCCTCTCCAGCCCCCTGTGCCTGGGCAGGGAGCCCCCCCCCCTCTTGGCTTCTTCTAGTACCACCTTGATCCCTTGCTCAGCTGTGTTGTCCAAAGGGGCTTCTATAGGCTCTCCTCTGGAGCAGGTCCTTCTGTAGGAATAAAGCTGTCCCTGCCCAGGACAGCATCTCTGCTCCTAGCCCCAGGTGACCAACTGGATGCTCGCTCCGGCTGCTGCAGCCCATTGCACCACTGAGACCAATCCTGCTTGGACCCCTGCAGCCCCTGGCTGAGGCACCCACGGGCACCCCTCCTGCACCACAGTGGACATGCTCACCTGAGCTCTGCCCCTCCATAGCAGAGCCCCTGCCCTCACCAGGGCTGTGCCCAGCCCTGCTCACCCCACAGCCATGCCCAGCTCAGGCATTCAGGTGCCAGCAGCTGCCCCAGGTTGCTGAGGTGGGCGCCTGCCCTCATCAGCCCCTGCCTCTATCAGCCGACGCAGGAGTCCCCCAGCCCTGCCCCGGTGGCAGCGGCGAGGGGCTGGGGGGCTGCCCCGCAGGGCACCCAGCAGACCAGGCAGCTGCCGGGGCAGGCGGTAGGTGGGCAGGGGCCGGAGGGGCCGGGGCACGTCACGGGGGCTACAGAGCCGGCTGAAATAGGCCAGGATCCACCCACCGCCACAGCCCGCTGCCCCCAGCTCCCCGTGCAGGCAGGCCATGGCTGCCCCAAAGATGTCGTGGGCATCCCCAGGCATACCACTGGCTACCCCGACTTGCCACCGACGAAAGAGACGGGAACTGCCCCGGCTCCAGAGGAGTAGGACAGTGCCACGCTGGCGGCCCACATGGCCTCGCTGGGCATAGAGCCAGGGCAGGGTGCCCGACTGCCCCAAGCCACCTGCTTCCCACAGGTCCAGGTGCACATCGCAGCCCAGCCCCGTGCGCAGCCGCTCGGCCAGAGTGCACACCAGCCCCAGGTGCTCCTCTGAGTCCGGCGAGTACAGCAGCAGCACAGGGCGCCCGCTTGAGACACCTGCAGAATGGAGGGGAGAGTGGTGACAGCCCAGCCCCGTGTCCCACTGATCTCCTGTGGGGAAAACCCTGCCATCCACCACCATCCACTGCTCCAAGACCCTCTGCAACCCAGGAGCCCTCACACTCCAGCCCCATGACCATCGTGGCTGGTGGCCCCATCCTGCAGCCCCCCAAGGTGCCCCTCACCATTGTCTGGCCTCCAGGCACCGCGGCAGTTGAGGAGCAGCACGGTCACGACCAGTCCCAGCGCTAGTGCCAGCCCCAGCAGCCCAAAGTGCCTGCGGGAGACTGGGAGAGAGGCAGTAAGGGGGGTGTCTGTCCAACCCTGCTGCCCCCTGTGTCCCCCACAGGACATCCTCTCACCGTCAGGACAAAGCAGCTGCTTCCGAGCAAAGTGCACGTCCGAGCGCCACACCTAGGGAAGGGGCTGGGTGAGGGGGGGGCTGTGTTGGGATCCCCCCCATGGAGCAGGTGCAAGCACAGAGGTCACCTTACCAGCACACAGCTGCCCAGGACCTGCACTGGCAGTAGCAGCGCCAGCTCCCCTGGGGCAGAGCCCTCTGGCTGCAAAGCATAAATGCAGGGTCAGTGCAGGTCTGTCACCACCATGTCCCCCCCAGCCCTGCACCACTCACCTGCGTGACAGTGTAGAGGGGGGCCTCAGGCTCGCACTGCCCACCCCGGCGCTGGCACAGGGCTGCGCTGAAGGCCGCAGGGATGCGGGAGCTGAGATGCAGGCGCAGCTGCAGCCCCCAGACACTCACTGAGACGTTCCAGGCAGTCTCTGCAGCCACCGGAGAGAGAGAGGAGGTTGCAGAATGCCCAATTGGATGAGGGGTGCAAGGGACCCCAGTGAGGGCTGTGCTCAGCCCAGGGCTGCCTCCTGCATGTGGGGCTCACCTGGCCGGTGGGGACACTCCACATGGCTGCTGTTCCCATAGGAGAACTGAGGGATCAGCAGAAGGGCTGGGTGAGCTGCCATTGCCCACCACGGCCCCCCAACCCCTTCCCAGGTGGTGCCCACCACCCATGGGGGCTTACTCGGAAGCAGAGCTGGGGGTGCACATCCACCTTGTCCAGTGTGTAAACCTGGAATGTACAAAGAGTATATCACTGTCACCATCCCTAATCCAAACAGTCCGCTGACACCCCAAGTGCTCACTCGCTGCCCTCAGGGGACCCTTGAGTCCAGTGGGTGCCCCAGCCAGGGGCATGGTCCTACATCCCATGATACCTCAGGATCAGGACCCCTCACCTGCTCCTCCTCGCTGGCTGTGGAGTTGGGGATGCTGTGGCAGGGTGCAGCTTCATCCGCCGCCTCCCTCCAGCACAGCGTGGCCCGTGGGTGCAGGGGGCAGCTGGCACTCAGCGCCATTGCCATCTGGTCCTTGCTGCTGGCACTGTAGTCGTGGAAGCGCACCGAGGACCACAGCTCAGGGCCATCTGTGGGACACTGCATCAGTGGGCTGGGGACACTGGGGGACACCCTTGGGACCCAGCTCCCCTCCCCACAGACACTCACAGGCATCCGGCTGATCACGGAAGGGGCAGCGCTTACTCCGCGGGCTGTCGTGGTGAGGGTAGGAGGCCTGTGGGAGCAGAGTAATGAGTGGGGGGCAGGATATGCCCCCACTTCTCCTGCGAGGGCAGACAGGGGCTCCAGTGGCTGCACGGAGAGGGCAACCCACCTCAATGCACAGGCAGGGCACCAGGAACTCATACAGCAGCGAAATGCGGTGGCCACCTGGCACCAGCACCTGCAGCAAGAAGGGAGAATCAGCTGGTGGGGCGTGTGCCCTTCAGTCTGATATGGGGGCGCTGGGGGGGGCAGAGCTGTTACCTGCCGATGGAAGGGTGGGGGAAGCTCCTCACACTCCAGGGCCAGCTGATGGCACAGCCGCACCATGAGGGCAGGACCCTCAGGCACCCACACGTCAATGGCCCGTGCCTCAGGGACCCATGCATGGGTGAAGACAGGCTCTGTGGAGCAGGCAGGGAGTCAGCCAGCACCAGCATCCCCCAAGACACCCCCCAGGGCCCCTCCATTCTCACCGTGTGGCTCAGCGGTGACCAGGCAGCTGCGGCTGAGAGACAAGCCCCGGTCCGGGATGGTGCGGAGGGAGACGAGGACCTGCTGCCCGCTCTCAGCCGGGAAGCAGTCGAACTGCACCTGCCACTGCGGGGAGCAGGGGGTCAATGGGCACCGCCAGCTCCGGTGTCCCCCAGCCCCAACACCCACTCCAGACTCACCGTCGAGCTGTCCAGCACCCTGCGCCGCTTCCAGACCTGCAGCCAGCCTGCCCGGTTGGAGCTCAGCTCCAAGAAGGTGAGCTGCAGCCCACGGACACCGCCGAGCTCTGCGAGAAACCGGCGTGGGGTGCTGACACAGGTGGGAGAACGGGGTGAGTGTCCCCCACCGTGGGGATGCCCGGCCCCGCCAACCCCGCTCGTACCTGCGGCGGGAAGGGCCAGGCGCACCCGCAGGCAGGGCTGGCAGGGCTGCGCGGGCAGGCACAGCCGGGCACGGCTCAGCGACAGGGCGGGCGGCTCCAGCGGCGGCACGGGGCGGGACGGGCGGCGGCAGCGGGGGCGGCTCAACGTCCTGTCGGCTGCGGAGGAAGAGCAGAGGGGGAGCAGAGGGGGAGCGGCCGTGAGCCGGGGATCCCGCAGGCACTGGGAGCCCCGGGGACCGGGAGCCCTCGGAAGAGGAGAGCCCCGGGAAGGGGAGCCCTGGGGAGGAGTACTCGGAAGGGAGGAGCCCAGGTGATTTGGAGTTCTCGCAAATGGGGAGCCCCTGGCATCCGGAGTCCTCGGAAGCGGGGAGCCCCAGCGGCCGGGGAACTCCGGGGAGCGTGAGTCTTCAGAAACAGGGAGCCCCGGGAACCCGGAGTCCTCGAAAGCGTGGAGCCCCGGGGATCCAGAGTCCTCGGAAGCGGGGAGCCCAGGGAGCCTGGAAGCCCCGGGGATCGGGACTCCTCGGAAGCGGGGAGCCCCATGCCCCGGAGACCGGGAGCCCCCCTATCCTCCAGGACTCGGTGGCGGCGAGCGGGGGAAGCCCCGCCGTCCCGCCTCACCCCGGAGGAGCCGATGTCCCCGGGCAGGGGCAGCCCCGCCCCGCAGCTACTCACCGGTGGCCCGGCACTCCTGCAAGCAAAGACACGGGGGTGAGCGCGGTGCCGCCAGCCCCCCACCCACCTTCCTCGGCCACCTCCCTCCCTTTCCCCGGTGCTCACGAAGTTGGCGGAGACTCTCAGGCGGGTGACGGCGGCTCCCGTGCCGGGCAGCAGCAGCAGCAGCGCGGCGACGAGCAGCACCGGGCGCCCCATGGCCGAGCGCCGCCGCTCCCCGCCCCGCCCCGGGCCGGCCCCACCGCATTCCTGCACCGGCACGTGCGGCCCCGCCGCCCGCCCCCCGCTGCCGGGCGGCGCTTCCTGCGGCGCAGACACGCGTGGGAGCACGGACGGTGCTTTATTTCCATAGAACAACACGAAGAAGAAGGGGAACGTACCCCAGGGAACCCTCCACGGCCCCAGCCCTCGGGGATTCTTCCCCCCCAAGTTACATGCGAGCCCGGGGTAGTGGCATGGGTCAGACACCCATAGCTTGGTCCCCGGGGGCCCCCCACCCACCGGAGCTGCGCCAGCGCTGCCCCACAGGACTGAGCTGCAGAGCTTCAGCACCTCATGGAGCCCACCCATTCCCACTCATTTCTTCTTCTTCTCCTGCGTGCTAGTGAACCAAGAGTCCAGTAGCTTCTTGCTGTAGTAGAGCTGCCAGCCATGCACCTGCGCGGCCACCACCACCACTAGGTACATGACGGAGACGGCCGAGAAGCCGAAGATGAAGCGGTAAGCTTTACCGTGGCGGTAGAGCTGCTGCGCCATGGGGAACATCTCCATGGCCCCATAGATGAGGGGAGCCACGGAGAAGAGGCCAGTGCTGATCATGGAGAGCACCAGGTAGCTGATGTTGTTGCGGGGGAAGGAGAGCAGGCCAAGGAGGGAGGGCAGGATGCTGAGCAGGTAGGGGTACTCCCACTGGTAGGGCATGGCCACCTGGTCGTGGGGCAGCAACTTGAGGTGCCCCACGCACATCTGGGCCAGCAGCAGCAGCCAGATGACCACGTGCGTGTAGATCAGCTTCTTGATCTCCGACTTGAGGGTCACGCTGGGGAGAGAGCGCGGGGCCGTCAGAGCCCGCTGGGGGCCGCGTGTCCCTCCCGGGAGTCCCGGGGGAAGGGACACCTACCTCATCTGGTAGTGCGAGGCCACGCGCTCCCGGTGCTGGAAGTCGCTGCCGTCAGTGCCGGGGGCGCGGGGACCCCCGCGGGAGGCCATGGCGCTGTCCTGGGGAGGCACAGCGTCAGGCGGGGCCGCTCTCCCTGCCCCCCTCCCCAGCGCAGCCCTGGCCCCATGCCCCCAGCGAACCCCGCCCCGGGCCTCCCTCCTGCAGTGACAGCCCCGGGGCCCCCTCCCCGTGACCGCCCGTCCGGAGCCCCCCCCGGCGGGTGCCGCCGCTCCCCTCCGTGCCGCACCTGCGGGCGGGACGCTCTGCCCGCGCTTCCGCCGCTCTATGGCCGCGGCCGCGGGCTCTCCGGATGCCGGGGCGGTCGCTCGGCGCAGGCGCGGCGGGGCCGCCATGGCGGGTGCCGGGGGAGCCGCGGCCGCCGCCGCGCGAGGGCTGGCGCGAGCGGGAACGGGGGCGCGCGCCGCGGGGTCAGCGGGGCGGGGGGGGATGACACGGGGGGAGTGTGACGGGGGGATGTGACACGGGGTGCGTGGGGCACGGCGTGTGTGACACGGGGTCTGTGTGACCTGGGGTGTGACACAGGGGGTGTGTGACACGAGGTGGGCGTGCCACACGGTGTGTGTGTGCACGGGGGATGTGACACGTGTACACGGGGTACATGTGTACAGGGGATGTGTGACACGGGGGGGCGTGTGTGTATACTGTGTGGTGCATGTGAGACAAGTGGATGTGTGACACGGGTGCACGCGGACTGTGGGCACATCGTGTGAGTGCAGAGGGGCTATGGGGTGGGCGTGGGGACACGTGGGGTTGCAGATGTGTGAACATGGGCTGGGGAAGTGTGAGGGTGCAGGGATGGGCAAGGGCATACAGATGTGGGTGCAGGGGCACACCTGGCAAGGCAGGGCAGTCAGTAGGGGAGTGATTTATGGACACACAGGAGAAGGTCAGGGTAGGTAGCTGAAGGAGTCCTGCCCGTGTCCCCCCATCACTCCATCTCCTGCAGGCGGAGGCGGCCACTGGATCCCGAGAAGACACTGGGGCTGCTGGAGGGCTCCGTGGTGCACCAGGAAGGTACTGGGGGAGAGGGAGATGGGGGCAAGGGAGACAGTGTGGGAGCACATCCTGACCAGGCTTCCCCTTGCCAGGAGCCCTGCTGGCACTGAACAAGCCCACGGGCCTGCCTGTCCTGGGTGAGTATGGGGCAGGAAGGGGGAGTCTACTGGGGGTACCTACCTTGGGAGCTCAGCAGGTGCTGATCTCCCAACCTCTCCCCAGGACAGCCTGGGGAGCTGAGCCTGGATGCACTGCTGCCAGTGCTGAGACGACGGCTGGGCCTCCCTGCTGAGTTCCACGTGGTGAAGGCTCCCGCCAGGTATGGTTGGAGGTTCCAGGTTGGAGGCCCTGGGGCAGAGCCAGCAGGGCCTTTCCCCCTCTGGGGCTCAGAGCTGCTGTGTCCCATAGGCAGTGCTCTGGCCTCGTCCTCCTGTCCAGCTGCTACCATACCACTAAGAAGCTCCAGCAGTTCTTCACCAGAGCCCGCCAGAGAGGACAATACCCTGCCACATACTGGTAAGTCCCTGGGCCCCTACTGTGCTGGCATGGGGGTCCTGTCCCCTCATCACCATCTCTCCCTTGCAGCGCTGTCACCGTGGGAGTCCCAGCAGAGGCAGAGGGCGAGATCCGCACTGGGCTGTGTTGGCAGCAGCAGGGTGACACTGCCATGGTAAGGGAGTGCCGGGGTGCTGGGGGTGCGCAAGGTGCCCTGAGGAGTGCTGAGGGCTGTGCTTCACAGGTGGTGCCAGTGCCAGCCCCGGGACGCCACAGCCTGGCCAGGAAGGAGGTGAAGAACACCCTGACACGCTACCGGGTCCTTGGTGCCAGGGGTGGCTGTGCCCTCCTGCAGCTCCAGCCCAAGACAAGTGAGTGGCCTCTCAACACCCCGTGCTGCCATGCTTCCCCACCACCACAATCCCACCTTCCCCCTGTGCCTCCCCAGCCTTCCCAGAACAGCTCCAGGTACACCTGACGCTGCTGCTGTGCCCAGCGCTGGGTGACCACGAGCACTCCTCCCGCGTGGGCAGTGTCCTGAGGGTGCCCTTCCTGCTGACCCCCGAGGCCGCCCCAACCCGCACACAGGTACGTGGCCAGGGTGGATGCTGGTTGGGGGGTTCAGAACAGCCCCCAGGGATCCCACTGACCTACTCACCCACATTGCAGGTGCTGGATGAGGAGTTGCTGTCCCAGCTGGGACTTTCGCCGCAGCAGCTCCGTCACCTCCCACTCCACATCCACCTTCAGGAGCTTGTGCTGCCTGAGGGCCCCCTCTGTGCACCCCCACCACCCCACTTCCTGCGGACCCTGCGATGCCTGGGGCTGCCCGAGTGCCCTAGTGCCTCAAGGGGATCCCCACCCCACAGCTCTTTGCCAGCCCATTAAAATCCCCACCTGCAGCTGGAGTGGCTCAAAGCCCAGTTCTTTTCTTGCCACACACAGGATGTGTTTCTCTCCACTGCGCTCCTGGCATTACCAGGGGCACCAGCCCTGCCACCCCTCTGTACCCACCCTGGTTCCCAGTGCCAGGGCACAGGGGCATCACCACCACGACAGGTGGTGTCTGGCAGTGTCTGCCCCTCCTGTGTCTGGCAGGGGCGACCACAGGCAGGCAGGAGGGGAGGCAGCTTTTCCTGCCTGCTCTGTGCCCCAGCAGCCCCAGTTCCTGCCTGCAGCCCAATCCTGGGGGCAGCCCTGGCCCTGCCCACAACTCCCACACACAGAAGGACCAAGCCAGGCTCCTTATTACAGAAGTATTTTAAAGTGCGTATGAGGGATGAAGTGGGGACCATGACACAGCAGTGGGGGTGCACCATGGTGGGAAGGAGCTGAGTGCTGCCATGCTGGCCCAGCAAAGATGGGCAGGGTGCTGTCCCCTCCTGGGAATGTCTCGGTATCCCAGGTGTTCTGTGTCCCATCAGGAACTGCCATGTGCTTCTGCTCTGGGCCGGGCGTCACAAGGATCTTTGCAGGCAGATGTAGGTGCAGTGGCCTGGCAGGAGGGAAGGAGGGGACACAGCCCATGGCTAGCCAGGGGTTGCTGGGTGCTCCCCAGGGCAGTGGCACAGGCACTCTATCCAGGGGACAGACCCTGATCAGGGGCTGAGTGGCCTGGGGCTGCCTGTGTGGGTGACGGAGCCATGACAGCCCCTGGCTCCCAGCAGAGCGACTCTGGGGCTGTGGCGATGCTGAGGGGCCAGAGCTGGAGTGGCTCCATTGCCACAGAGGAGGCTGCTTCCCTGTTGCTGCTCTGGGCTTGGGGACCTGGGTGTCTCTGGCCCCTGGGGCCATGGGGAGCCTGGGGACACTGAGCACAGTGGTGGGAGGTTGATGCTGTGCTTGCTGTGGCATCTGTGTGTCTCTGGCCCTTGGGGACACAGGAAGCTTGGGGACACTGGCCATAGTGGTGGGGGATTGATACTGTGCTCGCTTGGGTACACGAGTGTCTCTGGCCCTTGGGGACACAG